>NC_045959.1:33140202-33453231 GCF_010909765.2 Amblyraja radiata
TGCTGATTTTGGATGATCAGCCATGATCACATTGAATGGCAGTGCTGGCTGAAAGGGCACCTATTTTCTATGTTTCTATATTTTGCTTTCCTCATTCTTTCCTGGTCAGCACTTGAAGAAAAATGAGCGAAAGTCATATTTAGAAAGCCCAAAGTGAGAGAATGTCTGAGCTTGGCAGTTCAGTTCAGTTCAGTTTCTAGTCATGGGTACCGAGGTACAGTGAAAAGCTTTTGCTGTGTGCTATCCAGTCAGCGGAAAGACAACACATGATTACAATCCATCCCATTTGCAGTGTATCTGCAGGAGCAGAGATTTAAGGGTGTGGAGCGATTGTAATGTGTGACTGTAGATCTGCTTCTGTGGCCAGCGTGCAAATAGTCGCCTGGCTTGGGCGCCATCTTGGAAGCTGACATTGGAGTGCGGTGCTTTGGCGCGGGTCACACGCTGCAGACTTGTAACCAGGTGAGCTGGTGGTGTCCAGAGTCGATGGTGTGAGATTGTTGGTCTTGTTCGGTTGGGTGGTGGATATGATGTCAGGTGGCTGGGACCCGAGAAGGAATGGGTGATTGAGACCTAGCATCAGTAGCTCGGCAGGTCGTCAACTGTGAGCGGCATGTGGTGGTGCAGTCGTAGAGCTACTGCCTTACAGCACCGGAGACCCGGGCACGATCCTGACTACGGTTGCTTGTCTGTACGGAGTTTTATGTTCTCCCCGTGACCTGCGTGGGCTTTCTCCGAGATCTTCAGTTTCCTCCCACACTCCAAAGAGGTTTGTAGGTTAATGGGCTTGGTTAAGTGTAAAAAAATATGCCTAATGTGTAGGATAGTGTTAGTGTGCGGAGTCTCAATGGGCGAAGTGCCTGTTTCTGCGCTGTATCTCTAAACATAAACTAAATTGGGTCGATTGACTGTCACTTTATTGTCACAGGTACTTGGTGCAGTGAAATTCTTTGTTGTGCATATAATGCATAAGTATACAAGAGTCACTATGTATTGGGCACCGACTAAATTCATAAGTATTCAATGTTGTCCCGATGGCCCCTCTTCCTTGCCCCTGCCCCACGCTGGGTCTCATCTTTAATCTTGGCAGAGCAACATAATGGGTCTCATCTTTGATCTTGGCGGTGCCCATGCCGGGTCCCATCTTTGATCTTGGCGGAGCCTCACAACCGGTTCCATCTTTGATCTTGGCAGCACCCCTGCCGAATCCCTCTTGGATTCTTGGCGGCGCCCCATGTTGGGTCCCATCTTTGATCTTGGGGGCGAGTCTTCGACCGACCTCCGGGACTCATGCGGCCCCACCACGGCCGACCGAGCACGGCACTCCTGCGGGCGAGTGTTGGTTGTTGGGGAGGATGAGGGGAATGACACGAAGGACTGCCAGCAAGTCAGGAAATTTAAAGGAGCCCTAACTTTAAATAGGTTGCCCGATCCATACTGGGGCCTGCTCAGGAGGCAGCCTTCAACTTGCATATTGGGCATTGCAGTAAAAAGCTGGCAGATCAGAGTACATCCACAGCAAGCGTACTTCAGAAAATACTTACAAAGACCTAATTTCTTCTGGTGTGCTCTACATGAGCTTGCATGGGGACTGACATCAGCATTTGCCTGTCTGACATGGAAAATGGTCGGATCGAGAAGTACCCAGAATGCAGCAAGGTGACTGGAACACAGACATATTCATGTGTAGGAAGGCAGATACTGGTTTACATTGAAGATGGACACAAAATGCTGGAGTAACTCAACGGGACGGGCAGCATCTCTGGAGAGAAGGAATGGGTGACATTTCGGTTCGAGACCCTTCTTCAGCCCGTCTGAAGAAGGTCTTGATTGGAAACATCACCCATTCCTTCTCCCCAGAGTTCATGCCTGTCCCGCTGAGTTACTCCAGCATTTAATGTCTGTCACTATAATCGTGTGGCATTCAAACTGATAAACCTAACATAGCCAGATTTATCACAGAGTGCTACTGTTTATATTTGCGGGTATTAATAAGAGTTTTCTGTAAAGTTATTCTAAGGTTCAGGCCCCAGACAACTTCTCATCATGCCTAATTCCCTGCTTCTGGAGCTGGCAGCTGATCTAAGGCAGGGAGATGGCAGGGAACTGGAAGGGAGACACATCGTCTCCTCCTGGTGACTCACTTGGAATCAGGTCTGACTATTCCCATCATCCTCCCTCCTTGCTTCGCCTCTTGTCGGAAACCTTTTCCAAGAGGGAGATTACACGTGTATGTGCAGCTTCACGGAATCCCTGGCCTTTTAAGATTCACTGTTATTTTCATGACTGTTGATGTTGACCTTGCTTTTGCTGCTTGAAATAATTGGTGCGCTCTCTGTCCCAGCACATTATGTATTATTTCCAGCTGAATTTCATTAGGAACATCCAACTCTGCGATGATTTGTGCCACTTCAGATTCCAAGTTGGAGGAAGTGTGGTTGGGATTTTCTGTGTGGGGATCACTGCGCTCCTCTCTTCAGTGGGGGGCTGCTGGTTGATCTCGCCAGTGGTGAAGCAGAGCATTGAGTTTCTGCGCAGTGCCTGGGAGTAGTGGAAGTAGAAGGAATGGACAAGGGCAATGCAGCACAGCGATGGTGTGCTGGTAGTAGCAGCTGCCTCACTGCTCCCAGAGACCCCTGTTCAATCCTGACCGCAGGTGCTGTCTGTGTGGCGTTTGCTTGTTCTCCCTGTGATCAAATCCCTCCAAGTGCTCCACATTCCACGCCCTGGCAAAGACATGCCTGTTTGTAGGTTAAGATGGCCTCTGTAGATTAGCACTTGTGTGTTGGGAGTGCTTGGAACATGGGATAACACAGAGTTGGTGTGAATGGGTGATCTTTGGTCAGCGTGGGCTGAGGGGCCACTCTACATGCTGTTCCTCATAATCAAAAACGAGCCCCTGTCCACAAACCTACTGTCTATCATCAAAGCTGTAAATGCTTTGTTAATTTTCTAATTCACAGATTAATAACCTTATACAGCACAGAATTCATTGCCACAGATGGCTGTGGAGGCCGACAATGGATATTTTTAAGGAAGAGATTGACAGATTCTTAGTACGGGTGTCAGGGTTTTATGGGGAGAAGGGCAGGAGAATGGGGTTAGGAGAAGAGTTAGATCAGCCACGATTGAATGGCCGATTAGACTTGATGGGCAGAATGCCTAATTCTGCTCCTTGAATTTATGGAACGTATGAATAGAAGTATTCAGAATCCTATCATTTTAAATCCTATCATTGCAAAATGAAAACATTTAATAAAGATTAAAAAGTTAGTCACATGGTTTTGAAAGAATAGTCAAATCCTCATTTAATCCAGTTAATTATTTGATACACCAATAAAACAACAATTAAAGAAAAATAACAATCTTCTGGCTTTTTCCAGCAGTCTGTCTCTATACAATAAAATTTAAAGTGCTAGCAGGTTTCGTGTCAGTTCCAACTTGATGCAGGATCTTAGAGCAAATTTCCCAATATAAATGCTGGGAATTCTCAGCAATGTTGTGCTTCACCATTGAACACCACGGGGAGTCCAGCAGAAGGCACAGCAGGGATATAGCCAGTGGAGCTCCGCCAATAACTTGCCGACTTCTGTGTTGGCGGAATTGCTCGACAAGCCTCCGAAAATCCAGACTTTAAGTCAAGACAAAAGAGTTGTCGTATGCATCGGGAACAGAACAATGGCATTCTCACTTGCTGCAGCTTTCGTTTAGTTTATTGTCACATGCACCGAGGTACAGTGAAAAGCCTTTGCTGCGTGCTAATCTTTACTGGCTTGTTAACGCATCACAAGAAGTAAACTCGTGATAATCAATAATACAATACATTATCAGTTATAATAGGTAACCAGTACAATAATAGTGCAAACAAACATCTTATGATGGAGACATCTTTTCTTTTTCTGCAACTTTATTGATATTTATTTTTCAAGTAGGCTTGTAACAATCGAGTTTAGAAGCAAGGCATTCTGAAAGTGTAGCCATTGGTCATGAAAAATCGAATGTTTTAATTCCATATGTTGAATTTCTGACGTCCAACATTTCAATTGAGTTTAGGGTTTCTGATTCGACTCTAAACTCCATTTTAAGTCAAAGCATCTTACAGGATAAGAGAAAGCAAGCTTGAAGCAGTTGAATTAGTTGCCAGCAGTGTACGTTCGCTGTGCAGAGCTCTGACCAAATCGAGCACAAAAAGCACTGGTGCAAAATGACACTGAATTTCCAAGGAGTTTTATTTGAAAATAAATCGGTGGGGCTGACACTTCGGCGAGGGGGGGGGGAGAGATAAAAAATTTAGTTTTTCTACAAATTATCTCGCATTGGTACAAGTGCAGGCTGGTCTTGTGCTCAGTAACAATTAACAGGTAGCTGTAAGAATGCTTAGCAAAGCGTTTTGAAGTTTTCTTCTTTTTGTTCTCTATACTGCTTTCTTTGGAAGACTGCCCTTGGAATGTAGATTGAAGGTCATGTAAAAGCACTTCGTTGCCCCTGGAATGTGTGCATAGCCTTAGATTATTTCCTATTACCAGATTATCAGTGTGCCATGGCTCACAAAGGTTTTCGGAGTATGTTGCTTTGCAACAGCTCAAAACCGTGGGAGAGAAGTACTGCAATAGTTTGAAAAAAGAGTTAGCTGGGGTTTGCTATGGTTACTGCTGTTGGAAGAAGTATTGTAAATCGAGGCACTCTTGACTGAGGTGCCACAGTATGGGTCAAGGCTTTGTGCATGAATCTGTATTGTAATTGCTGCACAGCTCTTGTCAGAGCTCAACCAAAAAAACAGTTTTACTTGGAGGAAAATTAAATAATGGGAAGCATCTATAAAACAAAGTGCTAACCGTTCTCAAAGTTGTATTAGCCATGATTGGTAATGAAATGGATTTGAACGCAAGATTGGTTTGTGGGGGGAAAAATAAGCACTAATTGATGATTCAACACCTCTGATTAAGTAAACGAGCAGTTCATTTCCGTTTATAAGTCTTGCTGAAAGGCAACCTTGCTAATTACCTGACTCTCTGCCCTCGTTTTCTCTTCCTGGCTTGCAGCTGGTATAGGTGGCAGAAACACCTGGCTACCTCACCCAAGGTGCATTTTCCCCAGTCCCCACCCCGTCTGAACTGAGCTGGTGAAGATCAGCTGGCTATTTTGCAGTCGACACCGACATGTTTGCCTATCCTTGGTCTGTCTTTAAATGCGTCATTAAATCCACACAGAATTGGGGAAGCTGGCTGGCATTTTTGGCTTTTTTTCTGCCTCCCAAGTCCAAAAAGTTTGATTGAAGTTGCCGAGTTCCTGCTGCTAACCACTATGTAGGTTAATGAGCCCACCATGATCTGGTATCATACATCGGTCATGCTTACCAAGGGCTGAAATGGTACCAGGACTGAAGAGCGGAGTAGACTTGATGGGCCGAATGGGAATGAGAGGGTGTGGGGATGAGCAGGGTCAAGGGATTGGGGTCAATAAAAACATTTTCTCTATTGCACCAATTACCAAATTTTGCTTGTGACAAGACTAAGTGAAATGTTGCTTTAAGGGCCTGTCCCACTTAGGCAATTTTTTTCAGCGACTGTCAGCGACTGTCACAGTCGTAGCAGGTCGCCGAAAAAGCGGCGACTGGACCCCCCCCACGACAATGTCTACGACAACCAACCACCTAGTCGATGGCAAGCTACCGACAACCAGCAACCCATTAGGATGTCCCCTTACGACAACCTACGACCACACAGGCATCAACCTACGACATCCAAACTCAACCTAGGTCCACCCACGACAAGCTACGACAAGCAACGGCCATGTCGGCGACAACTGAAGACAATTCAGTCGCCGGTACCTGTCACCGGTTGACGTAGGTAGTCGCCAATGGAATTTACCTAAGCCAGCGCCCGGCGACAACCCGCGTCACCAGGCGACAACCCACGTCGCCAGGCGACAACCTGCGACATCCTGGCGACAACCTACGGCAGCACCTATGACAGGAGAAGACAAGCAACGTCAAGTCCACAGTCGCTGAAAGGTTTTGAACATTTCACAATCCAGCGGCGACCAGAAAAACGTTACGACTCTTTAGGCGACTTGAGGAGACAACTCACGACCATACAGGCGTCAGCCCGCAACCTAGTCGCCTGTAGTTGCCGAAAAAATCACCCAAGTGGGACAGGGGCTTTATTCTTCTGATATCTACAGGACTAAGCACTCTGACACGTGAAAGACTGCAGTTACATTCATGCGGTTGAAGCGAAAACACCCTGTAGATGCTGAAAATGGGAAACAAAAACGGAAATTGGCATAAATGTCCAGCAGGTTAGTTAGCGTCAATAGAGAGAGAAAACCCTTTTGTTGCAACCTTGGATCCTCCGGTCATCATTATACTGCTGGTGGAGTATCAGTGGGGGAGGCAGCATGAGAGGATTATTGGTCAGGTGAGGTGCTCCGTAGATAGATACAAAATGCTGGAGTAACTCAGCGGGACAGGCAGCATCTCTGGAGAGAAAGAATGGGTGACGTTTTGGGTCGAGACCACTTACTGTAGTTGCCCCTTTTGTGCAGTGCGGTTTTATTTACAGAAAGAGTGCATCGTTTCAGAGCCTCCAAGCCTCGGGTCTTCCTCAAGATTCTCCTCCTTTCCATCAGGATTCCAAAACTGGAAGAGACATTTCCACCTTTCCATTTAGCAATCATGATGGGTGGTGTTGCCACAACTCTTCTCTTTCTATACAGCAAATGTATGGTTGAATGAATGCATTATTTACTTATTACCAATTGGAAGGATCCACTTGCCCACCACGTCCAAGGACTCACAACAGCAATTCCATCATTCCCTCTCACTTGCCTTACATCCCTGTGCTTCTGCAATTTGTTCGCAATGCCCGTCAACTCCCTTACTTTTTGCCGCTTTGCTACATTAAGCGGTTTTATAGTAGTCCACCTATTGATATATTTTACTGTCGTGGGAGGAAACTAAAGCACTCAAGGGGGTCCTATGCATTCACAGGGAGAAAATGCATGTCTATACAAAGTCCACATAGGCACTGTCAGTGCCCGTGGTTAGGACGCAACTGGGTCATAGTGTGGAAACAGGCCCTTCAGCCCAACCTGCCCACACCGCCCAACATGTCCCAGCTACACTAGTCTCACCTGCCTGCGTTTGGTCTATATCCCTCCAAACCTGTCCTATCCATGTACCTGTCTAACTGTATATTAATCATTGCGATAGTCCCTGCCTCAACGACCTCCTCTGGCAGCTTGTTCCATTCACCCGCCACCCTTTGAGTGAAAAAGTTACCCCTCAGATACCTATAAAAATTTTTATCCTTCACCTTAAACCGATGGCCTCTGGTCCTCGATTCCCCTACTCTGGGTAAGAGACTCTGTGCATCCACCCAACCTATTCTTCTCATGATTTTCTACACCTCCATAAAATCACCTCTCATCCTCCTGTGCTCAATTTGTTGTGAACGCTTTTTGAAAAGTACGATGGCTACAATTGGTGGATGGTACTCGTTAACTCAGTGACAGTCATCTTTCCACGCCAATAAGTTTACCTTGAAGTAATTCATTGAAACCTTTGTGGATTTTTTTGTTTTCTGGAATTTGTTTCAGACATGGCAAATGCTTTAAAACAAAAATGGTTAAGAATCTACAGTGGATGCTCCTGGGTGGTATAGTCTATGCTAATCAGGAAGGTGAGCGAGCAGTGACTGCTTTTGTAGTGTCTGCAAACTGAAACCGCAGCCAGTGATTGTCTGGTGGAGGAATTTGTCTCATCGCATCTCCCTTGCACCTCAACGTCAGGATTAATGCCAAAGAATGTCTCCCACTACAGACACTGAAGTGAAGTGAGAATGCAGTGAAAGGTGCAAAATAATCAGGTACTTCTATTAATCAAAGAACAACTGCTGGAAGAACTCAGCATCTGTGGAAGGAAATGGACAGGATTTCAGGTCAGGATCCTTAAAGAGTCTTCCTTGAGCAAAGAGCCAAGTCAACTATCCTGTCCTTGGTGTAACATTTGTTCCAGGATCTCGGGTACTTCTTTAAAGCAAATTTTAATACTTTTTGTGAAACAGTGCAGCGTTGTGGCAAAATCAACACCATCGTGATTGGAAAATAGCATGGACACAAATATCTCTGCTAGTTTTAGGATCCTGGTAGAAGTGAGAGAATCCTCCCCAAAAAATACCTTTTCTAGCTTGAGACTCTGAAGCAATGCACTCCAATGACATGTGTGTTAAAAAGAAAACACGTTTTTGTGAACAATTAGATGACGTTGTGGACAATTAGATGGTTTTCTTTGGCTGGAATGTCCAGAACCAGGCGGTCACGGTGGCGCAGCGGTAGTGGGTTTGTGGGTTTTCTCCGAGATCTTCGGTTTCCTCCCACACTCCAAAGACGTACAGGTTTGTAGGTTAATTGCCTTGGTAAATGTAAAAATTGTCCCTACTGGGTGTAGGATAGTGTTAGCTGTGCGGGGGTCGCTGTTCTATGCGGACCCGGTGGGCCGAAGGGCCTGTTTCCCGCGCTTTATCCCTAAACTAAACTAAATCAGGGTCGTAGTCTCAAACTATGGGATCGGCTCTTGGGAATAAATGTCTTTACCCAGTTGGTTGTGAATTCTTTACCCAAGATGGCCATTGAGGCTCAGTCGCTGACTACGTTCAAGATAGTAATCGTTGGATTTATAAATATTTAAATGATTTGTGATATGGTATTTAGTGCATGAAAGTAGTGCTACAGTGACATTTCAAGCATGATCTTATTAAATGGAGAAAGAGGCATGAGGTGCTCCTGTTCTTGTGCTCTCAATAGTTCAGGCTGAGGATCTGCATCCAAAAAAACATTTTGAGATGGATGTTGTGACAATTTCTCTCAGTTTTTCCACTTGATCCACCCAAGGCAATTGATTGATTAATTGAAAAAGAGAGCATGGAAAGGGGCCCTTCTGTGATGGAGTCATGGAGTGGTGATACCGTGTGGGTGCTTCATGAGAGTTTTCCAGTGTGGAAACAGGCCCAACTTGCCCACACGGACTAGTCCACGCTGACCATGAATCAACTTTTCACACTGGTTCTATGTTGTCCCACTTTTGCATGCACCCGGATCACATCTTATGAGATGTGGGAGGAGACCCTTGTGGTCACCGGGGCAATGTGCAACCATCGCAGTTAGTATCCCAGGTCAGGATCGAACCCCCATCTCTGGTGCTGTGAGGCAGCAGCTCTATCAGCTGCACCATTCTGCAACATTTGATCCACTGTCCCAGCCCATTTAGAATGATTTTAACAACTCATTTGATCCATGACAATGTGCAAAATGGGATTGGGAATTGCAACATTTAGAAAAAAAAAACGCACCCAAAACCTTTCAAAATACCGTATTATAATCACATTGTCATACTCTGGAAATATGTATAACCTAATAACAAGGAAATGATCTCTCCTGCACATTGCAAAGATGTTTGAATGAATACTCCACAGACCTATTTGTGCTGTTTAGTGTAACAGAGTAAAAACTTAGCATATATGGAAATAAAAGCAGAAGCTTCTCAGTGGGAAAACTCATGGTGAGAAATCATCCCCTATTAGGTACCTACCAAGAGGAAGGAAAGTGCAGTCAGTTTGAAATGTTACCGCAAATTACATCAGGCTAATCTGTGGACCTGAGTTTCAATGCTAACCACAGTGACTTTTATTTTCTTCACTAGCTAAAGTGATTCAAATTATGGTAATGTGAATATTTTAAAGTTCTTGGTAGTACGGCAGTCGTCGACCAGAAGTTGGATTGCATCCATTTTGCTGTGTTAAACGGGTACTTTCTAAAAATCAAAACACAAAGACATGGGTCGCTTGCAAAACATTGCAAAGTTCGTTCCTGAAGGCACTTCAGCCAGATTTGCCCACTCAGGCCTCTTTTTGCTCACCATCCTTTATAGACAATAGGTGCAGGAGTAGGACATTCGGCCCTTCGAGCCAGCACCGCCATTCAATGTGATCATGGCTGATCATCCACAATCAGTACCCCATTCATGCCGTTTCCTCATATCCCTTGACTCCGCTATCTTTAAGAGCCCAATCTAGCTCTCTCTTGAAATCATCCAGAGAACCTGCCTCCATTGGCAGAGAATTCCACAGACTCCTTTAGAGGTACATTACCAGACAATGGCAACACACATGCGGACTGCCAAGGAGGTCTTGACTCCCACATTTCAATCGAAGGTCATTGATGTTCTGGAGGGTGAGAGAGATGGCAAGAAAGAGCTCTTGTGCACCATTGAGGCTTGGAGACGCACCAGTGCAGTCATACAAGTAGTGATGATCTTGGAACTAACATTTTGCAGACTTTTTGCAAGAAATGTCCCTGTGTGAGGGAGTCCTATATAGTTGCTAGCCCTCTCCTCTGCTGGGAGACAAGACTGTGAGTGTCCAACAGGCACATTCTTGCTTCCCTTCCCCTCTTGGCCTTGCAGGCCTGTGACCTGTCTGGATTTGGTCTGACTGCTTAGAGGAGGAATTTAAGGTGTATTTTCCAACTGTCGGTCTGTTTTTCAGATTTATTTTTATTTTTTTGGCTTAGTTTAGAGATACAATGTGGAAATAGGCCCTTCGGCCCACCGCATCTGCACCGACCAGCGATCCACGCACATTATCATTTCCCTATCCATACTCGGGACAATTTTACATTGACACCAAGCCAATGAACCTGCAAACCTATACGTCTTTGGAGGGTGGGAGGAAACCCAAGACCTCGGAGAAAATCCACGCAAGTCACGGGGAGAACGTACAAACTCCGTACAGGCAAACCCCAGTTGGGATTGAACCAGGGTCTCTGGTACTGTAAGGCAGTAGCTCTACTGCTACACCATTGTACTGTTTTAAAACGAGTTTTGAATTCACAGTTTCTACCTTGTGGTAAATGTTTTCAGCTAAAATATGCAAATTATTTTGGACGTTTCAAAGTCTGCACTTTTGGCTATGAAGTGCCCGTCTTTGAATGGTGGTCGAAACCATTAGAAGCTCGAAGTCTGGCAACTATCACATTGATGAGGGACATGAAAATGACATGCCTGAAGCAGTGGTTATGCTCTTTGCGGGTGCTGATAAATTGACAGTGTCTTCCAGGAGGCCTCCAGATCAGGGATAATCGCCATGAGGCAGACCTATCTTTCAACTGAGCTGAGAATGGAACCAGGAGGAGTGGAAACTTTGGAATCCCCAGCAAAGGTGGGGATTCCTTTGCTCCATAGTTTCAGATGATGAGCCAAATTGTTCCTGTTCCCACTAGAACTACCATTCTGCCACCAACCAACCATCAGTGTACCAACTAATGCCTTGTGCATATCCTTGTTCACCTCATTTATGTCAGCATGGTTCTGAATCCAATCACCTGCTTTCATGCAGAAACATTCAAGTTACATCTTAGCTTCCCGCAAGAACACAATGCACCCACTAGACTTCTATTATAAAAAGTTAACCCTCGCCTTCTAAATGTCAAGCCCTGCAGACTTCAAGTGGTGGCATTGACAAGTTGCCTTTCCACTTGCTTATGCAGCCGTTTGCTCTGTTCATTCAACTCCTTGCATCATGTACAGTGTTGCTACTGTATGTGACCACAGTTCTTGTACCTCAGTGTGCAGGAAGGAATTGCTGATGATGGTTTAAATCGATGATAGACACAAATTGTTGGAGTAACTCAGCGGGACAGGCAGCATCTGTGGAGAGAAGGAATGGGTGACGTTTTGGGTCGAGACCCTTCTTCAGACTGATCATCAGTCTGACGAAGGGTCTCGACCCGAAATGTCACCCATTCCTTCTCTCCAGAGGTGTTGCCTGTCCCGCTGAGTTACTCCAACAATTTGTGTCTATCTTGTACTGCAACATTTCTTGGTATCTTTACTAAGTCATGCAGCAATGGCAGAATTTTCCTTTTCAACTCTGCTCCAAGTTTTGTTTTAGCACCCCGTAATTAAAAAGCGAAGATTTTTCAAATAGAGGCTAATTGCGTGTTAGTTCTATTCTCTGATTAAGTCTGTGAATTAGATAGTTTTCATCAATGTTACCAGTATAATTCCTCAGGGAAATTTTTATACTTTCAGTTTTAATTATCTTGAAAAGTATAGATATTCCCTCTTCCCGATGGGGCTGATTTTCTTGATGGCTTTGGCCTACGTTCTGGTCTCCAGTGATCCAAGCACACACAGCCCACAATTTTCCCTCCCATTTCAAGGAAAGGGCAGTAAATTATAAGCATGTGTTATTTTCAGATCGGCTGACCGCAAATGCTGAAATCAGAAGTACTCCAGTATCTCTTTATATTTCCTTTGATCAGCTTCTTAAATTGTTTTGTGTATGCACTAAAAGCATCTGTCGGAGCCTCTTTTTATTGGAAGCTGTTATCAGTAGTTTTGACTCAGCAGAACGATCTTTTAAAAATGTTCCAAGTGCTCTGTTGGAGAAAAAATCACTGAGAAACATATCTGTGTTTTTCACTGTTCTGTCTCACAGGAACTGGCACAGGCTGAGACGTGGATGAATTGCATAATCCCTGTCATTGTCAGACCACAAATGGTATTTTTAAATGAATGTAGTGAAGGCGAGAACCAGGAAGTCAATGTATCACAGAGGAAATGACCAGCTTCTCAAAAAAACCCATTTGCAATTGTAATTTCTGAAGGTTCTCTGAAGGAAAACATTATTTTACTCGTGGAATGTTGTTGTAGTTTACCAATGTGCTTTGTGCAAGAATGTTGTGCTTGCTATTGATGTGTAAGAAAGAACTGTAGATGCTGGTTAAAATCGAAGGTAGACACAAAATACTGGAGTAACTCAGTGGGTGAGGCAGCATCTCAGGAGAGAAGTAATGGGTGACGTTTTGGGTCAACTGATTTTGGGCAAAATATTCCCTTGCACCATTCTGTATGTCTGATAGATTTTGTGAAATAGAACTCAGAAATTATGGGAGGATTACATAAAACTACAATTCAAAGGTAATGAATATACTGAGTATTCTTATTTCCATCTGGACATACAAAGTGATATAGGACACCAGGTCCTACTATGGTAAACTCATGAGCTATTACGGTATGACTACGTTAAAAAGTATAACATTTTTACATTCCCGAGTTATATTACCTTGGACATTTTTCAACATGTTGAAAAATCTTCACGAGTTACCACATTTCCGAGACCTGCCGTTAGCAGGTAAGAAATGTCCCGAGCTCCGACATACCCGCTACTTTCATTCTACGTGCTTACCCGAGTTTTGATTTTTTTAAACTCTGGGAGAGCTCTTGGGTGACTCGCACAGTGGGACAGGGCTTCACACCGCTGAGTTTCTCCAGCATTTTTGTCTACCATTGATTTTCCAGCATCTGCCTTCCTTCTGAGACGTTTTTGCGGTGACGGCTGCAATTGTGGTTCCTTTGTGTTGGTGGAGGGGGGGGGGGCAAGTGTCCTGGCCAGTGGTGACTCCTGATAAGTGATATGTTCCCTCCGCGGGTGCTGCCTTGGCCCGCTGAGTTCCTCCAGCACTCTGTGTTTTTGTTGGCTCTGAATTTGAAGGTCGACCCCCCTGTGTTCACCTTCAACTCCCTGTCTGTGGTGGCCTCAGCGGGACGGGCAGGGGCTCTGGGGAGAGGGTTGCATTTCTGGTTGAGACCCTTCTTCAAGACAATCACAAGTACTCTCACAACGAGAGTTCAGTTCAGTCTGAAGAAGGGTCTTCTCTCCAGAGTCGCTGCGCTGCCTGGCCTGCTGAGCTACTCCAGCTTTTGTCTATATTTCAATTTCAGAGTTAGATAACATTTCTCATGGGGGGCTTATAGCGTACCTCCATCTTGGAGGCCAAAGGTTTAGGTCGTTAGCCAAGAAAGATAGACTTTGTTCTCCCTCAGTACAGCAACATCAAGAATGATGTTGCTGTACTGTGGGATAGCCATGTCTATCCCTCATTGCTAGCAGCTGAGGGGAAGCGGCTGTAAAGTGGGAAGTGGCTGTAAAAGGGACAGCGTTGTTGGGGTGGGGGGGGGGGGGGGGGGGTGAGGAATTCCTTTCACAGCGTGTGGGTAGTCTGTCCAGGGGTAAAGTTGCGGGGAGGGCAGGACACTTGAGAAGGAGGCGGTCGGGGATCATCCAGCTCACGAGCAGGTCAGCGGGCGATGGATAACAGGGACAGCGGGCAGTGCAGCTTACCCCATATGTCAGGGCAAGTAACCTCAATTGATTCCTTGTCCGTGCTGACACAGGAGTAAGCTCCACTGCCCGCTGTGATGTTATCCATCACCGCTGACCCACTCCACTCTATGATATTTGGTCTTGAGCTGGTCCCCTCACTGTTCAGACGGAGAGCACTGCCAGAGGTGAGCGGGCCGGCAGAAGGCGCTGAGATGGCAGTCGGTTCCGCTGTCCGGTGATGGTGGCTGCTCATAGCCATGCGAGCTGTTTCCCTCTCCGGCCACAATGTGGTGGCTCCGCGCCCGGAGCACGCCGCAGCGATGAGTGAGTGGTTACTGGCAATGAACCCGACCCCCTCCTTCTCAACGCTCCTGCCCTCCCCACAACTTACCCCTGCTAGACTCCTCACCACGTTGTGAAAAGGAACCCCCCCCCTCCCAATTGGTCCCTTGACTAGTTTTGTCATTCAATAGAGGACAACTGATTCATGTTGTCCCGGCCCGTTGCTCCCGTTTTTTCCCACCATCTTTCCACCCTGCCTTCATCCTCCACCCTCCACCCATTCAGTAATTCAGAAAGAAGGAGATTTGGAAGCCTTGGGCAAATTGAATTGTTACTTTATTTATTATTTTTATTTTTACAGAGAGAACAATATGCGCATGCGGGGTTTAAGATTTTTTAAAGCCGACTGACTGCCATATTACTCATGACTGGTGACTCATTTATAATTATTTATTTATATTTCTATGAAAATTGTTCCCAATTGGGCCCCGCACCTCCTAATGGCCCTGTCTTACGGTGCGAGTCCACCCATTAGTGATCCCGAGTGAAAGAAAAAATCAAACTCGTGGTTGTCTACGAGATTCCAAGTTTATGTTCACGAGTTTAAAACAAGTTCCCAAATGAATGTCTAAGTTTGCCGTTTACTTCTCATTTCTGCGAGTACCAAGTTCCTTCTCCCGTGTACTCTTGAGCCAACAACGGACTGCCGACGTGTGGAAAAATCATCACATGGATGAAAATGTCATGCAGTTTGTTTTTTAAACTATAAAAAGCCTCCCTTGACCATGGGACAGAACTGCCCTGATGATCAGCTGTGTCACTTATGTAGCTGCACGCTCAAAACATAAAAGGTGCACCACAGGAATGAAGGCCTGATTTAAGTATCAAGTAGAGGAGCAAGAAGGTAATCAAGGCGGAGAAAGTGTAGAGGCCAATGCCCAGGTAGTCCAACTCGCAGGAGTGCAGGACCACCATGACGACACCGTGGCCGCCGAGGGCTTTGGGGGAGGTGCAGGTGACATCGGTGACCAGACGAGGGATGTTGACCATGGTCTGATTGATCCACCACACGAACCACCTGGTGTCGCGGGTGAAGTGAGAGGTGGTTTGCCGCTTAGCCGCAGCTACCGAAGTTGTGTGATGGCACTGTCCGGGAAACTGGAGGTCTGGATGGTCTTCAGGTAGTTGTAGCTGAGATCCAGGTACTGCAGGGAGGTCACGTCCCGCAGGAAGTCCTTGGTCAGCTTGGAGATCTGGTTGCGGGTGTGGTTGAAGACGCGCAGGGTCTGGGTGCAGTTGGACAGCATGCAAGGCACCATGGTCAACAGGTTGCTACCGAGGTCCAGCAGCTCCAACCAGCCTAGCAGGTAAAGCCTGCCCCAGTTGTTTTAATGTTCCTTGGTGTGTCTTGTGTGGGGGTGGTGTGGGGGGGGTAAGGGGGGGAAACCGCTTCGGTCGCCTCCTCCACCGGAGAGGCGACTTTTCCAGGTCGCCTCCCCCGGGGCCTAACACGAGGATCGGCGCGACCTTTTCCCGGAGATCGCGCCCGGGGCTTCAGCGGCGGGCGCAGCGTGGACTCATCGGCATGAGCGGGCGAGCCCTCGCTGGAGGGGAGAGCTCCGTTTCGCTGGCCCGCGGCAGCCGGCAGCCTGAAGCCGCGGTCTGCAGAGCTCCAGATGGCGCGGCGTCCGCAGCCAGGGATCCCTCGTGGGGGACCCGGGGGAAGAAGAAGCCATCACGGCCGGCCCGCGGCCAACTTCTACCGCGGGTGCGGCATGGACTTTACCATCACCCTGGAGGGGAGCTTCGACCACCGGCCCTGCGGTCTGCGGTGCTTCTGGCTGCGGCGCGGCGGGAACCTTAAATCTTCGACCGCCGGCCTGCGGCCTACACCAACCTGAAGCCGCGGTCTCCGGTGGGGAAGAGCCGATCCTGGACTACCTTGACATTTGACTTTGTCCCTTACCATCTGGACGCCCACAGCAACGGCTGCGGAGGGTGGAGGTCCCGACCACGGGGGAAAATGGAGGAGGACTGGCCAAGTTCTGTGCCTTCCACCACAGTGATGAATGCTGTGGTGGATGTTTGTGTTACATTTTTATTGTGGTTGTGTGTTCTTTATTATTGTACCGCTGCTGACAACCCAAATACCACCGACCCTGGTTGTGTGGCAAATAAATTCTATCTAATTCTATCTAAAAAAGTTGAAGCTCCACAGCTGGTTACCGCTCAGCACAAGCTCCTTGAGTAGCGGGGGCAGGTGGTCAAACACGTCGTGCGGCATGAACACAAGTTTTTTCCCCTAATAATCCGCTGCTATCTGTGTTCGAGAGCGAAAACTTGCAAAGGGCATGCACGGTTCCTCGCCAGCGAAGATGGACACAGAATGCTGGAGTCACTCAGCGGGACAGGCAGCACCTCTGGAGAGAAGGAATGGGTGACGTTTCGGATTGAGACCCATTACTTCTCTCCAGAGATACGGCAACAGCTCAGCACAAAACCTGTCTGAAGAAGGGTCTTGACCCGAAACATCACCAATTCCTTTTCTCCAGAGATGCTGTCTGCCCTGCTGAGTTACTCCAGCATTTAGAAAAACAACAAAACCTTAGGATAAACCTAGTTCGAATATCATATTCTAAACAGTAAACCCTCATTATAACGGATTGTGGGGGGGGGGGGGGGGGGAGTAATGGATTATCATGTGTAGGAAGGTTATTGCGATTGCTGGTCTACACACCAGCCTAGACCTCTGGGCAGAAGTTACCAAGAACTTGCCTAATCATGTGGCAATCAGGGCAGCTAAAAGAAAATTTGCAATTGTCGACGTTAACATTTCTTTTGAAAGAAACTTTTTATAAAGGGTCTTTTAACGAACCTTGCAAAGACCCTTTATAAAATAAACTAATGGAAAATACATTGTATTTGTACTTGTATTTTCTTTGATCGCACTTTACTGGCTTTATCTTGCACTAAACATTATTATCTACACTGTAAGTGGCTCGATTGTAATCATGGATTGTTTTTTTCCGCTGACTGGTTAGCACGCAACGAAAGCTTTTCACTGTACCTCAGTACACGTGACAATAGACAAAACTGAAACGATTAGTGTTGAGCGAAGCACCCAGTACAGCACCACATTAGAACATTACAGCAGTGTACCACATGGTAAAGAGAAGGTTGGAGGGGAGAAAGCAAGGTCAGGAATAAACCAGCAATCGCTCACTGAAAGATAAGTCGTCTGGAGTTTAAGAATTTTTCGGGGGGACTGTTGAAAATTGTTGATGCAAGTTGGTGCCAGCAGTGCATTTTAGAAGCAGAAATGGAACTGAAATGGAAGATAAATGGTCAAAATGAGCTAAAGCATTTTGGTATGCACATTATAAATGGTGGAATTACAAATAGACATGGTCATAAAAATGCTAACTAAATCCCTGTTTTTGTTTTATAAATAAAATACATTGTTTTAAATGCCTGTTTTTGCATGATGAATATTTTTTTCTAATTGATTTTTTTTGAAAGACTTCAGTAGTGCTTAATTTCTTTGTAGTTGAGGTTGAGAATTGAAAACAAAACATACTGGAAAGGTCAGTCGGAATCCGCGTAAATAGTCTAGAGGTTACATGTCACTGCAAACACCGTTTATAAGAAGTGGGAAAATGAGCTAACTCGTGCTTTAAAGTTGAAGGGAAGGTGGGGACAGGAGAGGGAAGGATACATTAAAAGGAATACCTCCAATAGCTGAGGCCAGGGTTGCTAAGGTGATTCCACTTTCAACAGAGCTGTCTGAGCGATGGATTAATTACGACAGTTGGGTCAAGAGAAAACAAACAAAGTAACAGGTAGAAGCTGTGGCTGAGACCTGAGGAGAAAGGAGGACCCGTCTGTATAGTTAATTCACCATTTCTCATTACATAGATACTGTCTGATCAGCTGGGTTTTGCAGCCTCCTCCGTTTCATTTCAGGTTTGCACCTGTAACCCACCCCCATATCACCTCCTCACCATCCCCTCTAAATGGTCAACCCTTGTACAGCGCATGCCTCTGTTCAACATTACAGCAGACGCCACTCCTTGGTGATGTCCAAAGAAAGTGCCTTTCGCTGTGTGCCACAATGATCTCAAAGGATTGTTCATGTTAAGTGTCCATGGAAGTGGACACCTGGTAGATAGCCGCTATGGGCATAAATATCCACCAATCTATTTATCAAGATGGCTACTTATTGGTAGGCTGGACATAGACATTCCCAGCCTCCATGTTGCGAGTAATCACTCGGGTAGGCTGGAGAAACACTGATGACCTTTGACTGCATTTGTCCCAATGCCCACATCCGCCCGTGCCAATAATCCTCATCTCAATCCTTTTGGTTAGCGCTCTAGAGTCACCCTACATCCTGCTTGGCATCAGGCACAAGATACTTGGTAAATGAGGAGCGGCAAAATGTCTAGCAGTGTCATTGTTTGAAGAATGTGTCTATGGAACCGATGTGTGATGGTGTGCTACTTTGCTGAAAGCTATATTATGGAATCTATATCTTCCCTGTTGCTCTACCTATTGACCCCAAGTTTGACTTGATTGTATTTTTATATGGTATATCTGATCTGTTTGGATAACATATGAAACACTACCTCGGTATACGTGACCATAATTGTAGGAGCCATTTATGTATAGGCTGGCTACTGTTGGCATATTATATTATTTTGTCTAGATATATCTTGCAGTATTATTTTGGACACTTGTGGGCAGTCATTAGATGCACAGAGGGGCGTATATATATGTGTATATATTTATATATATATATGGGCGTAGTGGACAGGGAATGTTCAGACCAGGCACAGGGAGGGAGAGCATACAGTTTCCACCAGACCGGGAAGAACAGCCAGCTATAACTTGACAAGAGTCAAGAGACATTTATTATCACATGTACCAATTGGTACAGTGAAATTTGTGGTCACCATACAAGTGGTCACTTGTATGCAGAATAAGGAGAACCTGGTACGTTCATCTCTTTGTTTGTACAACTACTTCATTAAAGAACCAATTGACTGGTAATAACGACTGGAAAATTTGTTCTATTTGGTCTGCGTAAGATCACTCCTACTTGCCTGTATAGTAATGGCAACGGAAAGTTGGACACTGGAAGAGTCGGAAAGTTGCCATTGCAATAATAATAAACCTAGACCTAGATCCGGTGATCTCCCCACTCACTGCCTGTCCTTTGTCCAACGTGACCCCACCACTCGCCACATCTTCCCATCTCCTCCCCTGTCTGCTTTCCGCAAAGACCGCTCCTTCCGTAACTCCCTGGTCAATTCGTCCCTTCCCACCCGTACCACTCCCTCTCCGGGCACTTTCCCTTGCAACTGCAAGAAATGCTACACTTGTCGCTTTACCTCCCACCTCGACTCCATTCAAGGACCCAAGCAGTCATTCCAGGTGCGACAGAGGTTCGCCTGCACCTCCTCCAAACTCATCTATTGCATCCACTGCTCTAGATGTCAGCTGATCTACATCGGTGAGACCGAGCGTAGGCTTGGCGATCGCTTCGACGAACACCTCCGCTCGGTCCGCAATAACCAATCTGATCTCCCGGTGGCTCAGCACTTCAACTCCTCCGACCTTTCTGTCCTGGGCCTCCTCCATGGCCAGAGTGAGCACCACCGGAAATTGGAGGAGCAGCACCTCATATTTCGCTTGGGCAGTTTATACCCCAGCGGTATGAACATTGAATTCTCCAATTTCAGGTAGCCCTCACTGTCTCCTCCCCTTCTCAGCTCTCCCTCAGCCCTCTGGCTTCTCCTCTTCCTTTCTTCTTCCCGCCCCCCCACCTCCCTATATCAATCTGAAGAAGGGTTTCGGCCCGAAACGTTGCCTATTTCCATCGCTCCATAGATGCTGCCGCACCCGCTGAGTTTCTCCAGCACTTTTGTCTACCTTCGATTTTCCAGCATCTGCAGTTCCTTCTTAAACACCCTGTCCTTTGTCTTGTCTCTGTAGTGCCAGTAACTGAGTTGGGTCAAGAGAAAACAAACAAAGTAACAGGTAGAAGCTGTGGCTGAGACCTGAGGAGAAAGGAGGACCCGTCTGTATAGTTAATTCACCATTTCTCATTACATAGATACTGTCTGATCAGCTGGGTTTTTGCAGCCTCCTCCGTTTCATTTCAGGTTTGCACCTGTAACCCACCCCATATCACCTCCTCACCATCCCCTCTAAATGGTCAACCCTTGTACAGCGCATGCCTCTGTTCAACATTACAGCAGACGCCACTCCTTGGTGATGTCCAAATAAAGTGCCTTTCGCTGTTGTGCCACAATGATCTCAAAAGGATTGTTCATGTTAAGTGTCCATGGAAGTGGACACCTGGTAGATAGCCGCTATGGGCATAAATATCCACCAATCTATTTATCAAGATGGCTACTTATTGGTAGGCTGGACATAGACATTCCCAGCCTCCATGTTGCGAGTAATCACTCGGGTAGGCTGGAGAAAACACTGATGACCTTTGACTGCATTTGTCCCAATGCCCACATCCGCCCGTGCCAATAATCCTCATCTCAATCCTTTTGGTTAGCGCTCTAGAGTCACCCTACATCCTGCTTGGCATCAGGCACAAGATACTTGGTAAATGAGGAGCGGCAAAATGTCTAGCAGTGTCATTGTTGAAGAATGTGTCTATGGAACCGATGTGTGATGGTGTGCTACTTTGCTGAAAGCTATATTATGGAATCTATATCTTCCCTGTTGCTCTACCTATTGACCCCAAGTTTGACTTGATTGTATTTTTATATGGTATATCTGATCTGTTTGGATAACATATGAAACACTACCTCGGTATACGTGACCATAATTGTAGGAGCCATTTATGTATAGGCTGGCTACTGTTGGCATATTATATTATTTTGTCTAGATATATCTTGCAGTATTATTTTGGACACTTGTGGGCAGTCATTAGATGCACAGAGGGGCGTATATATATGTGTATATATTTATATATATATATGGGCGTAGTGGACAGGGAATGTTCAGACCAGGCACAGGGAGGGAGAGCATACAGCGGTATGAACATTGAATTCTCCAATTTCAGGTAGCCCTCACTGTCTCCTCCCCTTCTCAGCTCTCCCTCAGCCCTCTGGCTTCTCCTCTTCCTTTCTTCTTCCTGCCCCCCACCTCCCTATATCAATCTGAAGAAGGGTTTCGGCCCGAAACGTTGCCTATTTCCATCGCTCCATAGATGCTGCCGCACCCGCTGAGTTTCTCCAGCACTTTTGTCTACCTTCGATTTTCCAGCATCTGCAGTTCCTTCTTAAACACCCTGTCCTTTGTCTTGTCTCTGTAGTGCCAGTAACTGAGTTGATGTCACGGAGAATTGAATGGCTTTGAAGCATTCTGCTCTTCCCTCTCCGATGCTAATGTCTGCAAAGAGGAGGAACCTGCCAGGCTGCTGCCACTCCCAGCTCCTAGCTTTACAGGTGTGGAAAAGTTATGATACACTTTCCCGCACTGCTCCGTATTTCTCCTCGTGGAGAGCTCAAATGCTACTTCTGACCTGAATCTCCTCAGTAAGGTGCTGAAATACTGACGTGCTTGCTATGTGGCTAAGTGCAGGTCCACAACATTTCAGCAGGAAACATTGGGAATTCTTGTAAGAAACAAATATGCTCCTAATGCACTCCGATGACTTGCCAAGGGTGCACTACACAATGATGTTTGGATGCTCAGAGAAATGGAGCTAATGAAACATTGGCATTAAAAGATGCATTGCACAATATGATTTCAAAACCAAATGGATCTGAGGGAGAACATTGAGATTATGAAATGTGATGAAGTAACCAGTGATTGTTTCTTTTGGCTTTGTAACACAAGCGAATATAGATTTAAATTAATTGCACAAATATTAAAAGAGGAAGGTAGAAAGAAATGACGACTATTTTGGTAACAGAACATATCATTTCTTCCAAAATGGATTTGGCAATTGCAGGCCGTTTAAAAAAATGCAAAACACTAGTTGGAGATTTGGTTAAGATCAGGTGGCTTGTGAGAAGCAGCACAAGTGGAAATGGGCCCATTGATCAGACTCCTAATGCTGCATTGATCAGCGGTTTGGATGAATTATTGGAGAAAGGATCAGCACACTTCCATTGCTTGCTTCATGTTTCGAACCAAAATCATCATTCATGTTTTCCAATGCCTCAAATCTAAAAGCTAACTGTGTTCCCATATCAGTTATGTAGGCCCCTCTCGGTCATGACTGACCATGGGTGATGCATCTTGGTCGGATGCAAGCCTGGGCGATGTCATATGGAGGACAGGCTGTTGCCCATGCAGCACGTCCCTCCTTTCTACGTCGCTGATCGATCCAAAGAACAGCAGGGCCGTTACAGTTTGGCACCAGCGCCTTCGCAGGAGCTGCCAGAGCGAGGTTGTAGACAACAACAAACTGCCTTAGGGGCTCCGGATTTTCTTGAGGTTTGCTCCTGGAGACTTTTCCATGACTGGATATGGCCACAAGGCAGTGGAGGTTTTAAATCAGAGTTTTCCCTCTCCTAGATGGACTGCCTTCCCAGGCTGACGAACCCCATCTGCCCGAGACCTCTGGGGGCAGGAGCGTCTACCTTCCCGTGCAGGTCTATAGCACCTGCCCACTGCCATATCAGTAACTCCGTTATACTCACTTTCCACTCCCTCCCCCTCGCTCATCCCACAACTCTTGTCTATCCTTATGTTTTTCCTCAACCATTTTCATCTTTGGTTTCAGATGCCTGCGTCTCATCATCTGCAATTCCCTTCCTAAAACCATTTGCCTCAGCAGCATCTCTTTCTGTAACCTGCCACCCTTTGGTTGAAATTGTGGTCAATCCTACATAGTAATACAATTCATGCAGCACCTTCTCTGCTAAAATGCTACACTTTGGTCAAAGTTGTGGCCATCCTCCAAGTCCTTTGAATTGGCACCCTTTCCAAGCTGGGAGATTTAAGGGCCTGTCCCACTTGTCCGTCATTTGCGCATCAGGCAGATGGCGAGCGAAGATTTTATACATCACAAAATCCTGCGACGCCATCTCCAATGTCCATGAACAAATGCAGCCTCGAAAATGCCTGCCGGTCTTGCACTAAATTCTAAAGGGCCTGTCCCACTTGGCCGTCATTTGCACGTAATTTACGCGACATAATTTACGCGTCACGACGCATGACGTGCGCATTATGCGCGCATGATGCGCGATGACATAGGCAGTGACGCGCGGCGTCGCAGGATTTTGTGATGTACAAAATCTTTACGCGCCATCTGCCTGATGCGCAAATGACGGCCAAGTGGGACAGGCCCTTAAATCTCCCAGCTGGAAATCTTCCCCAGGAACCACAAATCCTAAAATACAATGACATCGTTCAACCATGTTACATACTTGTATATGTCCCTCCCTGTCAATGTTATCTGTCTCTATCTCCATGCCTGTTAATAGTGCTTTTCCTTTCAGCCTCAACCCCTTGCTCCCACAGCAAACAGATGTGTTACAGATTCTCTTTTAAACCCAAGACTTTGACCAAGCCTTTGGTCACCCCTCCTAATGTTATCTGTTTTGTCTTGAGTCTATTTTTCATCTGATTTGATGTGTCTGAATTGCCTTTCTGCTTTCGTATGCCCAGAGCACCGCATTGATCAAGCCATCAATGTTTCATTGATTCAAAACCAAATCTTTGTTTGGCATTTAGAGATCAAAGTTTAGTGAAGTATCAATTTGCATTGTTCAATGACAAAGAAGACCCTGTGTATGTTTGGAATAAAACCCGTCACTGAAGTAGTTGGAGGGAAGATGGAAACAGTCTTGTGGTCGTAATGAGGATGAGCATAAAAATAATTCAAAAACACAGCCATTGTTGGCTATAGAAAAAAGAGGTAAGAAAAGCCTAAAGCAGGAAACTTATGATCATATAATCAGCTGATGTTGACTCTAACTACATAACAATTCACCTCACCCAGTATCTGGAATTGCCAACCTGCATTTACCAACCATAGTTTACAGGAAAGAGTATGGATTTTGGATGAGAGAATGATTAATATCATGTTTTTCTCTCTCCTTGTTGAGCCATTTAGGAAGAATGTTCTTGCCAAACGTTACAGTGGAATTCTTCTTATCGAGTCATCATCACAAGATTAGAAATTATTTAGCCAGAGCAGAACACACTTTTCGGCATCTGCACACAGTGGCTTCTTGTGGTTCTTGTAGCATAGTGGTGGAAAGATTGGTGGAAACAGGGCCGCGACGTGAACGCTCTTTCCTTGACCCCAACAGTGGAATTAAAATGGTCTATCAATTTTTACAATTTTCACAAAAGAAATGAAACATAAATAACAAATATTTGTTTATTCAACATAATAAACTTTTACAGTTATTGGTTAAATAATCAACATTGACCTATAAAAGCAGATTTGAATTTACAACCAGTAATTTGAAATGTTATCAACATTTGAAGGATCAAAGATTAGTTGAAGAGCCAAATAATTTGGAGAGCTTTCCTTTGTCATTTTCTGCTGCCAAATCATATGAAATCTTTTTGTTTAGTTTAGAGATACAGTGCGGAAACAGGCCCTTCGGCTCACCGAGTCTGCGCTGACAAGCGATCACCACACATTAACACTATCCTACACACACTGGGGGCAATTTTACATTTATACCAAGCCAATTAACCTACATACCTGTATGTCTTTGGAGTGCGGGAGGAAATCGAAGATCTAGGAGAAAACCCACGCGGTCACGGGGAGAACGTACAAACTCCGTGCAGACATCTCTCGTAGTCAGGATCGAACCCGGGTATGAAATATGATACGATAGAACTTTATTAATCCCCGGAGGGTAATTGGTCATAGTTAGCCAACAGTCATAACACACAACAAGGTACACAAAAACATGAAATTATGATTAAATTGAAAGTGAGGAAAAAGAAAGACAAGCGACTGTTGACTGGACGCTGTGTGCGCAGCGCCTCCACCAGAACAAATGAACAAACAAACAAACATAGACTTATCCCCTGGGCAGAGGATACTAAACTAGAGTGCTTCCCCCCACACCGGCTCCCCCATTGTCTTCCCCTCCCCCTCACGCTCATCGACCGCTGATTGCGGATCGATCATGAAGCCCCACTGCCTCACTCTGAGGCTCCTGCTGCTGCCAAGGCTCCAACTGCTGCCGGGGTTCCCGCTGCCGTTGGGGTTCCCGCTGCCGATGGGGTTCCCGCTGCCACCGAGGCTCCTGCTGCTGCCGGGGTTTCCTCTGCCGACGGGGTTTCCTCTGCCGACGGGGTTCCCTCTGCCGACGGGGTTCCCTCTGCCGACGGGGTTCCCTCTGCCGATGGGGTTCCCGCTGCCACCGAGACTCCTGCTGCTGCCGGGGTTTCCTCTGCCGACGGGGTTCCCTCTGCCGACGGGGTTCCCGCTGCCGTTGGGGTTCCCTCTGCCGACGGGGTTCCCGCTGCTGTCGGGGTTCCCGCTGCCATCGGGGTTCCCGCTGCCGCCAGGGTTCCCACTGTCGCCGAGGTTCCCGCTGCCACCGAGGCTCCAGTCGCAGCCGAGGCTCACGCTGCCACCGAGGCTCCACCACCGCCTACTTCGAGGCTCATGCTGCTGCTGAGGCTCCCGCTGTTGCCGCCAAGGCTCCCATCGCCACCGCCACTGAGGCTCCTTCGGCCCACACAGGACTTGCCTCTGCATCTCCGCAATCCCCTGAGAAATGACAAACATTTTAAGTATACAAAGTTAAAATGGGATAGATTAATTGTGTTGGTTTTAGTTTGAAAATATTTTTATACTGGTATGATGGGGAACCTTTAATCTTCAAATGTTATAACAGCTAATGGCGAGACTCTAAAGCAGCAAATGACTAGCAACCCGCTGAGTTCCTCCCGCTTTTTGTGTCTATCCTAGCAAAAATAAGTTTTATGATTGAATAGTTAATTTAGAAAATCACATTGTCATTTTGATGTGTGTTTACCAAATTTGGAGCAGTGCCTTGTAGAGCAAACTCTAGTGAATATTTATGTGTATAAAATTAACCCAGGTCAAGAAATCATCTGAAATTTGATCAACGAGCTGTATAGGATGTCAGTCAGTGTTGAATGAGCACTGCTCTTCAGAGAAGCAAAATGGAACACACTCACCTTTTTTTGGTGGTCCTCAAAAACAATTCCAAACGATAACAGAAATAAAACTCGCGAGTGATGCAGCTTTCCTGCTGATTATTTCTTGCAATGGGGAGACAAATGAGTCGATGTTTCAGAGACTGTTGCATTTGTTGGCAGTCTAAAGTGATGAATGTGATGGTGTGATGTAGCTAGAGAACCGCAAGCAGCACACAGACGAGGTAGAAAGTTCCTGATAACAAAGCATGTTAAGCACAATATACCAACTCTCTGGGCTAATTAAACATTATTGTTTCAGTTCACGCAGGACAATTGAAAGTGTCAAGCATGAGACAGCTTCGTGTTTAAAGGTTTTTAGCAATGATTGTGAAATGGGTTCAAAGTACAGCTAGGTTTAGATCTTAATGGACAATGAGCTTGAAAAATGAACAGTCTGCTTCTTATATGCTTTTCCTGTGTTTCCAAAATCTGCTCCCCACTTGGCGAACCGGCTGTCAGCAATTGGAATATTGCTTCACATTCTTTTTCTTAATTCAGAGTCTTTACTCATAGACCCCTCAGACAGGGAGTTAATGTCCAGGGTGGATTTGGGAGAAGTAAAAGATGAAGTAGAAGCAGTTAAACAACTCCCACTCAAAAGAGTAGCCGGACACTTGATCCCCGACCACTGTCAGTTCCAGTTACCGGTTGCTAGGAAGAACACAAAATTAGCCTGAGAATGGCTTGGCCGTCGTTTCTCTCCCGCGTTATAAAGCAGCCAGTTTCATCACACCCTATCTCATATGGTCAGGGTGAGAACTTGCTTTCAGGCACAAATCAGTGCCCTGTTACTCTGCGATGCGAGGTGCTTCGTTTAAGTATGCTGCAAAACGGAAGAACAAATGACCTTGCTTAGAGGACGGCAAAACTTTGCTGATTATTTCGACTGGGGAGACACGGAGATGCAAAAAGCAAATGTCCAAGTCTGGCTTGTTGCTGACATTTCAATAAACTTCTGGATAGAAATTGGGGAACCCACTGTAAAATTTCACTGAAATATATATCACTCTGACTGAGTCCCAAAATTTGCATCTCTGGGTTGGGAAAATCACAACAAAAATCACTGCCCTTTCACTTTTAATCAATTCATTTCGTAGCATTTCTGTCTATGCCAAGAAACTATGTTTTGAAAATTTTCTTAATGTTCTTTCTTAGGATTTTTTACATTTTGTTATATATGTGAATGTGATGAAATAATTTAATTTGCATTCATTAATTGAAAAGTTTGTTTCTCACACTGTCTTACTCCGTCATATAGTTAGATCTTTAATTTATGCTTAGCGTTTACATGCGAATGCTTTCAATTTGATTTAAATATGCATTAAAACAAAATATATTTAATGCTCGTTATCCATTTCCTTGGCAATCAGGAAGGAGGGAATTTCTTATGATTGTGATGTGGAAGATAATCTGTGCAGACGGGGAACTCTAGCCTTTAGTGGAAATACATGCAATCACTGCGAGTAAATTCTGGAGTCGCACAATTAGCACAGACTTAAGGGCCTGTCCCACTTGGCCGTCCCGACGTTTCACGTGTATCGCATGGTGACGCATGGTTACGTCACCGTGCGTCAACGTCCTGCCGCGTGCCGCAGGGTATTCTAATGACGTCACGCGCACCAGACGGCTGTGCTGATGCATGATTTGCGCGCGACGTCGCACATCACGACGTGGCGACATATTTTACATATGACGCGTAAATGAGGCGGAAATGATGGCCAAGTAGGACAGGCCCTTTACCTCTGTGTGATTCACCAATTTGTCAGCAGTCCTTTATATAAGTGGTTGCACTTGGCAGTATCTTATGTTAGAAGCATTGGTACGGAGTTGGGATCAGGCACCCTGCTGTTCTAATGCTCAATTGGACATTGGATGATCTGCGCACCCATGAGCACTGGAGTAGCCAGGCACACTTCCCACCCAACCCCTTATGATCCCAAACATGCAAGTATGAGCATACATTGAGGACCCTCTCCCATCGGGCAAAAGGTATAGAAGTGTGAAAATGTAAACCTCCAGATTCAGGGACAGTTTCTTCCTAGCTGTTATCAGGCAACTAAATCATCCTACCACAACCAGTAGGCCTGAACTACTATCTACCTCATTGGCGACCCCTGGACTATATTTGATCAGACTTTACTGGCTTTACCTTGCACTGAACGTTATTCCCTTATGTACAGTATCTGTACACTGTAAATGGCTCAATTGTAATCATGTATTGTCTTTCCGCTGATTGGTTAGCATGCAACAAAAGCTTTTCACTGTACCTTGGTACACGTGACAATAAACTAAACTGAACCGACAATATATCATGTTTAAGAAAGAACTGCAGATGCTGGAAAAATCGAAGGGAGATGTCTCAGGTTGAGACCCTTCTTCAGACTGATGAAGGGTCTCGACCCGAAACGTCGCCAATTCCTTCTCTCCATAGATGCTGCCTCACCCGCTGAGTTTCTTCAGCATTTTTGTCTACCTTCAACAATATGTCATTGTCTTCAATGGATTGCATTCCACAGGTGATTAATAATTGTTATTTTATGTGACTAACTTGAAGTAATTCCCGAGTTAGCCTTTATCCTAGAGTTAAGCCAGGCTTTCCTAGTCAAAGTTCAGGATATTTCCAAGTTGCTGATACATGATTCATTGTTGCAGCAGCAACTGTTGCCGCTTGCATCACCCACATTTCACTTTCTTCCTATGTGTTATGCACACTTGGAAGTGTCAATCGCATGTCTTAACTAATTTCACACTTCATTTCAATTGCATAGTGCATAATAAACATGCACCGCAAGATTGAATTTCTAAGCCATGTTGTTTAGCAAATGGAATTCAATAGTAATTTACCTTCAAATTTGGTTTCTGATTGCTTGGGTAAGTAACTGCACTACTTAAATGTCAGTTAATGCCCTCTTATGTGAGATTAAGCTATTCATTCCATTCTGGGTTCCAATGTAAATAAGACGGACCACACGTACTGTAAATACATTGAACCTGGTGGATTTTGAAGGGGAGCAGTGGATGAAGGCTGTAAATGTGTATTTAATGGCGGAGTATCTTTGCGATTTGAACCAGAAGTGAGAACGTAAATTATTTCAAGTGAAGTTAAAATTGAAATAGAACAAAATGCTCGTCAAACTCAACAGGTTAAGTGGCATGTTTGAAAAATGATTCAGTTAATCTTTCCGTTCTGCAACCATTTCTCGCACATAGATACTTTTGGAATGGAGACTGCTTGTCATGTGCTTTGTTCAGCATTTTCTGCATTTATATTCAAATTTCCAATATATGCTGCTATATTTTCATCGAAGAAGGACCATTTTTTCCAACCTGAAGCAATAACTCTTTCCATTTCCATAGATGCTGTCTGGCCTGCATTTCTAATATTTTCTGCTTTTAATTTATCTTCATACCTCGAAGAAAATAGTATTGCGCAATCAATTCACAGCTTGCGGGGGGGGGGGGGTTAAACGACAGATTTTGCGTTTCAAGTTTTAGCCGATGGTTGGATAAAATTCAATGTTTGGGACGATGAGGTTGACGGGCAGAGAATGGTATTGAATGTGGTCAAATGTAAGGAATGGGATAGGGAGAGCAAAAAAACTAGACCTTGAGCTACATAGCTTGATAAATGAGAGACTCTGCAGACCACAAATTTGCATGGTTGAAGTGTAAAATTCTGGTCCCAGAAATGCACCAGCTGGGCATTTGGTGCCCGCAAGAAAGAATAGAACTGCTGGTGCTACCCCACGCAGCTAAGAAAGCCAAAGAGCATGGATGAATTCACTTCGCAATAACTTGAGGGGGAGTTGATCCAAAGATCGAGATCCATTGGGAGTACATTTAAACATCAATGGAGCAGAAGGTTGCTACAAAGAACAGGTTCAGGTCACCAGTGTGTGGAACGACTGCTCGGGGCATGAGGGTGACCCAGGGGATTTATTGAGGAAACTGAAGCAAGAAAATGGAGAAGAAGTTTGCTGAGATTCAGTGGTCATTGTTTGGACTGGCAGAAGAAGCGCACTCGAATCTTGCCTGAACTTCTGCACTTCTGTACTTCCGACATGTTTCGAGGGTCCTTTATAAAGCATTCCAGTAAGAAGTCCTGATGCTGTAGTAACCAGCACGCTAATGTGTTGGGTGTATCCCACTGTAGTTAACAGTAACCAATGCTTGTTTTTGAAGTTATGGTTTGCAATTATGAAGCTGGAAGTCACACCTTCCCCTCTGGCTTGGGTTGGACAGTGCAGGTTTGAGAGCCAAGAATCATTTTGCTAGGTGGGGTGTCTTTTAGAAATATGGATCACCTGCACTGAGTTCTCGCAGACAAATTTCACGCCAGCGAGGCTTTTCCGCAGGACCTTGAACAATGCAACATTTTTCGTGATGACATTCATTGGAATGCAGCAGGGTCAGGGTTACAGGCAGAGGGTATACATCCACCCAGGTATCTGACTTATGGAGCAGGCAGCCCATTGAGATCCACACGCATGCCATCAATCCGAGAAAGGCAAGCTAAAGCCCCAAATAGCCCGATGTTCGGAAGATTAGCCAGTGTTGCCTCTAATTTCTAAAGGAAATAGCAAAACTCTGAATACTTTAAAGAAAGGGATCCATAAATTAAATCTTCTGTAAATATATGCAAAAATTGTGCTATGTGGTAGATTCATAGCACTTTCATCCATGAGTGCTGGGAGTGGTAGTTTAGTTTAGTTTTAGTTTAGAGACAGTGTGGAAGCAGGCCCTTCGGCCCACCGAGTCCGCCCCGAACAGCGATCCCCGCACACTGGCACTTTCCTACACACACTCGGGACAATTCACAATTTTACGGAAGCCGATTAACCTACAAACCTGTACATCTTTGGGATGTGGGAGGAAACCAGAGCACCTGGAGAAAACCCACGCAGATCACAGGGAGAACGTACAAACTCCGTATAGACAGCACCCACAGTCAGGATCGAGCCCGGATCTCTGGCGCTGCAAGGCAGCAACTCTACCGCTGCGCCACTATGCCGCCCCTATTTGTGCAGATGTGCAAGAACTTTTATGAATTCACAGCACGGCCTGTGAGACATAAGCCCACTTGTGCACTTTTAAATGAAATTTAACCATAAGTTGCAAACTGTGAACTAACCCACTGAGTCTGCCTTCAAAGGAGGTATATATAGGCTTCTAGACCCAAGCAGGATCAAGGGGTATGGGCAAAGAGACTGAATATCGCAATAAGGTAGATCAGCCGTGGTAGTAATGTTAGACACAATATGCTAGAGTATCTCAGCGGGACAGGCAGCAGCTCTGGAGAGAAGGAATGGGTGACGTTTCGGGTCGAGGCCCTTCTTAGGGCTGAGAGGTAAGGGAGAGGGAAACACAGAGATATGGAAGGGTAAGGTGCGAAAATGAGACATCAAAGGGAATGAAGATAAAGGAAAATGTAGAATAGATCATTGTTAGTAACATAATAATAATGTTGTCACAGGAAGTCATAAGACTTTTCTTAAACAGTATTTGGAGTATTGTGTGCATTATTGGAATGATGTGAAATCGTTAGAGGGTGCAGAATATGTTTACCAGTATGCTGCCTGGATTAGAAAGTATTAGCTATAAGGAGAGGTTGAGAATTTCTAGTTTTTAAAACATGAATAAAGGCAATTATAAAGCTACATACATAGTGATGCCTCAAGTGGACTGGGAAGATAAATTGAGAGTTAGGACAGAAGATGTGTAATGGCTAACTTTTATAAAATATCTCCTTAATTTTAAATGAAGCTATATTTAAGACAAACGTACTTTGTCAGTGGGATGACTCATTTGTGGCTAACTAAAGGGCCTGTCCCTCTTTCCCGAGTTATTCACAAATTCTCCCGAATTTTCAAACTCGCAGAATGTTCGTAACGAGTCGGTTGGAGGCCGTAGGAGTCCGTGGATATATCGTAGCGGCTCGTAATTCCAGCCATAGGTACTCGGGGCATCAGGTAAGTCGGGACGTTTTTTCAGCATGATGAAAAATGTCCACGAGTAAAAATATTAGCCCTGAGTACCTACGGCTGGCATAACGAGCCGCTACGATATATCCACGGACTCCTATGGCCACCTACGGACTTGTTACGAACATTCTGCGAGTTTAAAAACTCGGGAGAATTTGTGAATAACTCAGGAGAATTTGTGAATAACTCAGGAAAGTGGGACAGGCCCTTAAGGAAGTTTATTGGCAGGCCAGAAGAACTGGGATCATTTTAGAAACTTGCCAAAGATAACTAACATAAAGAGAACAAATTAAATTACAAGATTAATAGGCAAGAAATATAATAGACAGAGGGAGCTATCACATATATATATATATATATATAAAGAAAGAGCATAGCTACAAAAATGGATAGAGTTAGGGAACTAAGATTGAGGAATTTTAAAAAAGCACTGAGATTTTGAAATGATATTTTACCTCTATCTACATAGTGGAAGGCCTTAAAAAATGCCAAGAACTTATTTTAAAAAATGGGGCTAAAGCGATAGAAAGGAAAACATTTGAGTATTGCAAGGGAAAATGTTGTTGGCAAACTCATCGAACTAAAGGTGTTGAGCTCATGCCAGGGACTTGAGATAGCTGCAGTGACAGTGGTTGACCTGGTTGTGATCTTCAAAAGTCCTCTAGAATTTGAAAAACATGCCCTGTAATTGGAAAAATGCAAACTTTGTAACATTCTTCAAGAAAACCCCACGAAAAGATGGAAATAAAAACACACAGTGCTGGAGTAACCCAGCGGGTCAGGCAAAAAGACACAGAAAGCTGGAGTAACTCAGCGGGACAGGCGACATCTCTGGAGAGAAGGAATGGGTGACGTTTCGGGTCGACACCCTTGGCAGATGCTGGATGCAAACAAACATTGGAAAGCAAGTTGTGAGAAGGATACAAAGGTGCATGAATGAACTAAGTTAGTGGACAAAAGTTGACAGGAAGAGCTTATTGTGGAGAATGGTAAGGTTATTATTCACTTTTTTGAAATGGAGGGAGACCAGGAGTTGCTGATGCAGGGAGAGCTGGTATTCTGGCACAGCAAGCACTTAAAACCAGTAAGTGAATGGGAAGGTCAATAGAATGCCGAGTTTCATTACACAGGTAATACATTCCAAATGTAGGGATGTTTCCTCTGGAGCACGTTAAGAATGCAACAGGACTCCTTTGTCCAGTTTTGGTTTCCGTATTTAGGTTGGGGTATATTTCTATTGGGAGCACATCAACGAATATTCACAGACTTGTTTCCTGGCACAGAAAACAGAAGGTGAGGGTGAGCCTCCGGTTTGAGCTACTGCAGTTCTCCTGGCGAAGGCATTCCCACAGTGCGGTTGGATAAAGAGTTCCAGGATCTGGATCTAGTGACTATGACGAACTAGTGTTATTTTTCCCAAGTCAGACTGGTGCACGATTTTGACAGGAACAGCAAGTGTTTGTGTTCCCCTGTTTATGTCGCTCTCATCCTCTTTGGCATTAGACATTTTACAGTTTGCTGGGTGCTTTTGGAACAACCTAGGTGTATAACTGCAACGCATAAGTGATACCTAATGTGATCACAGTGAGAGGGAATGAATGCTTAGTGTGATTGGCGCATGCTAATTAAGCAGTCTGCTTTGTCCTGTATGTTTAGTTTAGAGACACAGCGTGGAAACAGGCGCATCGGCTTACCGAGTCCACACCGACCAGTGATCCCCACACACTAACACTATCCTACACACACTAGGGACAATTTATATTTATACCAAGCCAATTAGCCTACAAACCTGTATGTCTTTTGAGTGTTGGAGGAAATCGAAGATCTTGGAGAAAACGCATGCGGTAATGGGGAGAATGTTCAAACTCCGTACAGACAAGCACCTGTAGTCAGGATCGAACCTGGGTCTTTAGCGCTGTGAGGCATTAACTCTACCGCTACGCCATCGTGCAATAATTTTGAATATATTAGCCAAAAGTAGAGATGCACTTGTGACTTGTAAAGAGTGGAAAGACCTTGGGATGTCGTTTACCACTTGATACCAGCCTGTGATCTACCTTTATAGAGTTTATGCATCAATAGTGATGGCCAGGATAACTCTTCTTCTTCTTCTTCTTACGTATGGCGTGCACAGCCTACAGTTGTTGGACAACTTGTTCTATTTGATCTTATTTGATTGTGCACACCAGGTTGATTGCATTCGTCGAAACAGGGTGGACCACGTGAAGGTTGCAATCTCCCACCCTGTTGGAGGACTAAAATGTTGGTTGCTTGCACCATTGTTTGCTAGGAGTCGGTGGTTACAGTCTGACTTGTAGAGATGTCATTACTTAATGTGTTGCAGCACAAATGTTAGATGTCGTTTAATACATCATGTCTGATTATTGTCCACTATTGCTGCATGCCTCATTTGCTAAGGAGTAGTTAATAGAATGAAATGTTGTACAGTATCAGCAAATATTCCCTTGATGGAAGGAAGATAACTGTTGAATCTAATGATAAAGTTGCTTCAGTTTAATATCCTCGCTCCAATTCCCATATCTGTGCATGGCTTCGCACTCCCTACCTTTCCCCAAGGTCATAGGTGCTAGGAGCAGAATTAGGCCATTCGGCCCATCAAATCTACTCCGCCATTCAATCATGGCTGATCTATCTCTCCCTCCTGACCTCATTCTCCTGCCTTCTCCCCATAACTCCTGACACCCCGTACTAATCAAGATCTATCTATCTCTGCCTTAAAAAATATTCATTGGCTTGGCCTCCACAGCCTTCTGTGGCAAAGAATTCCACAGATTCACCACCCTCCGACTAAAGAAATCTCCTTCTTAAAGGATTGTCCTTTAATTCTGCTATGACCTCTAGTCCCAGATTCTCCCACTAGGGGAAACATCCTCTTTACGTCTACTCTATCCAAGCTAACTTGCTGAGAAAGCTGTACCTCTCCAGTTAATGGCTTGGAATCATTCATAAATCTAATCTCTCCTATTTTGGTGGTTGTGTCTTTTTCCCTATGCTGTCCTCCCCTGTCTTGCTGCTCCAATTTCAGTTCGTATTACGTGAAATTATGGTTAATACTGACACTGAAAGGTGGCTTGGAATGCTGTTTGGATGTTAAAGGCAGTGTGTAAGTTCATTGTGTCTTTATCAGTTGGGAGCACCTACCACTGGAGAGCACAGTTGTTGCTTCGAAGACAGATACAAAAATCCGGAGTAACTCAGCTGGATAGGCAGCATCTCTGGAGAAAATGGATAGGTGACGTTTCGTGTCGGGACCCTTCTTCAGACTGAGAGTCAGGGGAGAGAGAAACTGAAGAGATGCTGCATGTCCCGCTGAGTTACTGCAGCATTTTGTGTTTATCTTCGGTATAAACCAGCATCTGAAGTTCCTTCCTGCCCAGTTGTTAGACACAAAATGCTGGAGTAACTCAGCAGGACAGGCAACATCTCTAGAACACTACACTACACTACACAGTTTCTTTACCTCTGCTGGTTTGAGTGGTTTCAGTCATTTGACTGAAGTTTTGGGGGACTGCCCCGACCTCTTGTTTAAAACAAAAACTTGTTGTCCATACTCTCTCTATCCAATCCTTTCCCAAAGTTACAGCATGAAATTTGCAAACTATTCCCAGCCTCGCACTTGCCTTGTGGGGTGCAGGGTGTTTAGTGAAACAGATTTATTTTGCCAGGGAATCTTCCACACAGGGGCTTTGTCAAGGTTACTGGAGCAAGTGAGAGGCAGCTAAGCTCACACGCAAGACTGTGCGTGATGATCTGTGAGTCATTCATACAGTGGGCCATGTAATTGAGAAATCCGCCCTTTACAGACTCCTTTAAAAAGGAAATGATGCTGACTGATATGGAGATTCTGTTTATTGGTTTCCATAGCAGTCTTGTGCCGAACAGCCTTGAAATATAGACAGACGCAAAGTGCTGGAGTAACTCAACAGGTCAGGCAGCATCTCTGGAGTAGAAAAAAATAGGTGACGTTTTGGGTCGGGACCCTTCACAACCTGAAATTCCTGTCTCTAGCCTTTAAAAATAGTTAGGCTCCGAGGGAAAAAAAACATGTTTTCTTTATGCTTAGATGTACTTCTGAAATGAAGCATAAAAAAAAAAATATGCTTCACAGCGTGCGGGAAGGCTATTGTTTGTCAACACCAATTGCAAGGTTGGAGTGTTAAATTAAAAAGTCTGCAATATGTTTTCACTCTCGACATGCTTTTTCATTTGCATTCACGGTACTGAGCAGAGGACTTTCTTTTGTTAACGTTGAACATTTCAAGTAGAAACCAGGAACTGCAAAAGTTAGTATACCAAAGAAGCACAAGATGCTGGAGTAACTCAGCAGGTCAGGCAGCATCTCTGGAGAACATGGATCCACGCTCTCCAGAGATGTTGCCTGACCCGCTGAGTTCTTCCAGCACTTTGTGACCTGTCTTTTGATCATTCAAAGGTCTTTTTTTTACATCTGGTCCAGAGTTGGGCATGGGTCTTGTCTATGAATCAAAAGGTTATGGGTTTAAGTATAAAATCTATGCTAATAATCCATTGCAGTGCCCCGAGAGCGCTACAACACTCGAGGTGCTGTCTTTCAATCAGATTGAGATTCTGCCTGCCTTTTTTTCACACAGAGAGTGGTGAATCTCTGGAACTCTCTGCCACAGAGGGTAGTCGAGGCCAGTTCATTGGCTATATTTAAGAGGGAGTTAGATGTGGCCCTTGTGGCTAAGGGGATCAGAGGGTATGGAGAGAAGGCAGGTACGGGATACTGAGTTGGATGATCAGCCATGATCATATTGAATGGCGGTGCAGGCTCGAAGGGCCGAATGGCCTACTCCTGCAACTAATTTCTATGTTTCTATGTTTCTCTTTGATATTAAGGCTCCTGTGCTATTGCTTTGGAGAAGAGCAGGGGAGGAATCCCTGGTGTGCTGCCCAATATTTATCCCTGACAGATTAGCTGGTCGTTATCAAGTTGTTGCTTGCGTGGAGTTGCAGTGTGTGAATTGGCTGCTCTCTCTGTCGCCATTTCTCGGTGTACACGCTGTAAAAATACTTCATTAACTAAATATGTTTGAGGTTGTGGAATGCTCTAAAAGCAAGCCAACTTCCTCATGCTTTAACTCTGGGAAGAAGGGCAGCTTCAAAAGTTGATTGAAAATTCTGTAACAGCTGAACATCAAGCTGACAGTCTGTCTGTTTCGCTGAGTTACTCCAGCTTTTTGTGTCTATCTTCGGTTTACACCAGCATCTGCAGTTATTTCCTACAGATTTTGTCTGCTCCACTGCGAAATCTCCTCAAGCTATGTCTACTTTGAAGAAGTTCTGCTCCTCTCTCCGACGAGAGTTCAGCAACATCCCCACTATGATAGAAGGGTCTCCACTCGAAACGTCACCCATTCCATTCTCCAGAGATGCTGCCTGTCACGCTGCGTTACTCCAGGATTTAGTGTCTATCTTAAATTTAAACCAGCATCTGCAGTTCTTTCCTACACGCTAACTGTCTGGTTGTATTTGGATTGGACTTAAGGGCCTGTCCCACTTTCACAACCTAATTCATGATCTTTTTTACTCGTGGACATTTATCATCAGGCTAGAAAAACGCCCCGACCTACTTGATGCCAAGAGTACCTATGACTAGCATCACGACCTACCTACGACCTCCTACGACCTCGTGATGACCATGCTGCGAGTAGTAGTCAAGGGCAAACTCGGCAGAGGTCGTGAATTAGGTCGTGAAAGTGGGACGGGCCCTTTAGATGGTTTGCCAATCCTTTTGTAAGACGTTTTTGGTGTACCTGGAAGACTGTTTTAGCACATCCTTGTAATGCTCTTTTAAAGATCCTACACTATTACTAATTTGGAGGACTAAAATCTAAAGTAAAATTGGAAATTCTAATTTCATTTTGAACTTTTTGGGATCTATCATTCTCTGGATCATAACATTGGTAAACTATGAGTTGGAATAAAGTCTGTTTTGATAAACAGAGTTACATCACAAAAAGGAACATGCAAGTTAAATTTAAATCTACCCTAATCTCGGTACTCTGTCTGGGATGTACTGTCAGATGATTTTGCTTGAGTACTTGTGTATTCTCTGCTGTGGTGTTGTACACCGGAGTCAAGATTATGTGCGAAGACACAAAGTGCTGGTGCAGCTCAGCAGGTCTAGAAGCATCTCTGGTAGGGTTGCTAACTTTCTCACTCCCAAATAAGGGATAAAAGGTCAAAATAAGGGACAAATTCCCGACGGCAATTCGTTGACCGACTCGGCCGTGGTTGGGTGAATGATGAGTTGGCCCAGGTGCTGGACTGCACACAAAGCCCGGCCGGCGGGCCAGCTGAGGAGTTTTGGCCCGGGCAGTGCGGCATCGCGCGCAATGTCCGGCACCCCATCCAACTCATGAACCGAGTACCGGCCACGAGACGGAGGGGTGGTGGTGTCGGTGGTAAGCGAAGGTCCGTAGGTCAGACAGCTGGCCGTGCTCCAGACCGATGGGGCCACGGGCGAGGCGCTGCTGCTGCTGCACTCCATGGGCTGCACTACTTCGGGACAGGTGAGGCGGGGCCGGACGTGGCGCTCTGACCCGCCAGTTCCCTCGACCCGAGTAGCAGCAGTCAAATATGGGACAAGGGCGGTCCCATATGGGACAAACCAATTTAGCCCAATATACGGGATGTCCTAGATGCAGGAAAAATGTTCCCCATGTTGGGGGAGTCCAGAACCAGGGCTCACAGTTTAAGAATAAGGGGTAGGCCATTTAGGACTGAGATGTCGAAACATTTCTTCACCCAGAGAGTTGTGAATCTGTGGAATTTTCTGCCACGGAAGGCAGTGGAGGCCAATTCACTGGATGTTTACAAGCGAGAGTCAGATTTAGTTCTTGGGGCTAACGGAATCAAGGGATATGGGGAGAAAGCAGGAACGGGGTTGATTGTGGGTCATATTGAAAGGCGGTGCTGGCTTATATGGCCATTTGGCCTACTCCTGCAACTATTTTTCAATGTTTCTATGTTTGAGAGGGAATTAGGGTGAGTCTGCAGGGGTTGAATCTGGGGACAGAGTAATTTGTAACTACTTTCCATATCTTTTTCCTAAAACCCTCTTTTTATTTTGGACAATATTGGATCCGTGAACAATGTCAAATGTCGTTAAGGGTTTGGAGTTAATCAGAAAAAAAGAAAGTTTCATCAGGGCGTTAGGTGCTTGAGACTTAAATAATTTTGAATAACCAGGAAATTCAAAAGCTACCAAATATGAAAACAAAAGTTTTAAAACTTCTCTTTAAACAAAAATGCTTAAAAACTGGTTTAAATGTAAAATATGGTTGCAAGCAAAATCATAAAAAGTGGCTTATTTTATTGTCACCTATTTCTTCACCACTATACTCTTTCCATTGAGATGAATAGGGCTACTATGAACTGACTGGAAGAGGTGAAGTGGTTATGTTACTGGATTATTGAACAAGTGAGGAAGTACAAATATTTAAATAAATAAGCCTGGCTTCTCAAAAAAAAAATCTAATTGTAATATCGGTGAGCATGAAACTAGCAGATTGTCCTAAAGTTCATCTCGTCCATGAATGTTTATGAAGAAGGAAATCTGACATCCTCACCATGATTTATATGTGACTTGTATTTCTGGTTGGCCCTCAACTGCCTCCTTGAACTAACAAAGCAATTAGCAGTGAAGAGAGACACAAAGTCTTGGAGTAACTCAGCGGGACAGGCAACATCTCTGGATAGAAGGAATGGGTGACGTTTCGGGTCCAGACCCTTCTTCAGACTGAGAGTCAGGGGAGAGGAAGGCACAGAGATATGAAAGGGCAAGGTATAGAAACGAGAGATCAAAGGGGATGAAGTTCAAGGAAAATGTAGAATAGATCATTGTTAGCCAGGAGAAGTTGACAACGAGGCATACAAAGATAGAATTTAATCAGGAGGACAGTCAGACTGGTTTGAGAACTAAGAAGGGGGAGAAATGGAGAGAGAGGGAAAACAAGGGCTACTTGAAGTTAGAGAATTTAATATTCATAATGCTGGGAAGTAATATGCCCAAGCGAAATATTATCAGAATTTGGATTAAGTGAAAGCTTGCAGATTTTTTCCCCACGTTATATCTGGATGGGATACATAGGCTTTTGGTGAGAGCAGAGACATTTAAAAGGGACCTCGGGCAACTTTTTCTTTTTTTTTGCACGGATGGTAGTTTATATCTGGAATGAGATGCCAGAGGAAACTATAGAGGCAGATAGAATGGGCATATATGAATAGGACGGCAATGGGCAAAATGAAGGTAATTGGGGTAAGCCCAGTGTGTCATAATTGTCAGTTTAGGACAAGGTGGGCTGGAGATCTGGTTTCAAACGTCACCCATTCCTTCCATCCAGAGATGCTATGTGCCCTGCTGAGTTACTCCACCATCTGCAGTTCCTTCCTACACAATACAGTCTGCAGTGTTTTTATAGATCCTTGGACCTACCTTGGGTACTGCCTGTGTGGAATTTGCACACTCTCTCTGTGACAGCATGGATTTCTGCTGGCTGCTCCTGTTTCCTCCCACATCCCAAAGGCAAGTTAAACTGGCTAAAGTAATTTGCCTCTTTGAGGAGGTAAATGGCAAAAGGCATGAACGGAGAGTTTAGTTTTAGTTTAGTTTAGAGATACAGCGCAGAAACAGATCCTTTGGGCCACTGAGTCCGCCCCGACCAGCGATCCCCGCACATTAACACTACCCTACACACACAAGGGACAATTTGCATTTATACCAAGCCAATCAACCTACAAACCTGTACATCTTTGGAGTGTGAGAGGAAACCAAAGATCTCGTAGAAAACCCACGCAGGTCTCGGGGAGAACGTACAAACTCCGTACAGGCAACGACTTGTAGTCAGGATTGACTCGCACTCTGGCGCTGTACCGCTGCGCCTCTGTGCCACCCATGCCGAGTATGCAAGAGAGAATAAACTGCAAGGTGGCAGAGGTAGGAGGAGGGTGAGATGAAACCATTGGGTTTGTTCTGCTGGGCGATAGTGTGGACCTGATGGGCTGGATGACTCTCCTCTGTATCGTAGCATATAAGTAAAGAAAATTAGATTAAAACAATTAATAACTTCACTGCAAACCTAAATGGGGAATTTCTGTGAAGGAATGTGTTATTTGTGTTTGGTCTAGACTATAGTTGCCTCCTTTGTTTGTGACAATTACGGACAGGCAATCAAATACATGATAGCGATGAGAATGTTAGAGCATGTCTTCATGAGCTGTCCATATCTGCCAGCCAATAAAGTGATTCTCAAGTGTTTTAATGATGAGATTCACAACAGACAATTTGCATGCCCAAATGTTCACAGCCACAAGGCAAATAACCAGATTACTCATATGAGTGAGTTTTTTTTTATCAGATATAAATATTAGTAAAGACATTGTGAAAGCTTCTCTTCAACCATTATTTTCTTTTGTGACCAATTGAAGGGGCGGATGAGATCTTGATTTAACGCCCTGAATGTACCATGCCTGTCGATGCAACTCTGGAGCGGTAGCCTGGGTTTTGTACTGTCTTTCTTGATGGGATTTGAACTTGTGACCTTCTGACTGGGAGGGGAGGAGGAAGGGCAGCACTGATCCAACATTGACACTAGCTGAAGAAGAAATGGGTGGAGGGCAGCAAACAATGTGTATTTGTTGGAGAACTACCAAGCCAAGTGCCTCAAGGTCACGTTGCCGGGGCCACCACGGGTTTTAATTTGTATAAATAACCTGATTTTGAAATTCGATGCAAAATGGTTTAAGTTTCAGCTGCCACCTGATGAAGGGTGATAGTAGAATAAAAAAACAGTGATTCGCAATGCTGGTGGCGCAGCGGTAGAGTTGCTGCCTTACTGCGCTTACAGTGCCAGAGACCCGCGTTCAATCCCGACTACAGGTGCTGTCTGTACGGAGTTTGTACGTTCTCCCTGTGACTGCGTGAGTTTTCTCCGAGATCTTTGGTTTCCTCCCACACTCCAACGACGTACAGGTTTGTAAGTTAATCGGCTTGGGTTTGTATACTTGGTATAAGTGTAAATTGTCTCTAGTATGTGTAGGGTAGTGTTAATGTGAGGGGATCGCTGGTCGGCCTGGGCTCAGTGGGCCGAAGGGCCTGTTCCCACACTGTGCCTCTAAACTAAACTAAAAGCCAGGATGGCATTGTGGCAAATCTGGTAGAGCTGCTGCCTCAGCGCCAGAGACTTAGGTTCAATCCTGACCTCGGAAAGTGGAGCCTTCAAGTTCTTCCTGTGACTGCGTGGGTTTCCTCCAGGTGCTTCAGCTTCCTCCCACATCGCAAAGGAACGCAGGTTCATCCGCAATTCCTTATGTCTCTGGTTTGTTGGTTAATTGGCCTCTGTAGGTTGCCCCTGGTGTGCAGGCGAGTGGATGAAAAAGTGGGATAACATGACCCCTCTCACCCTGGCCACAAACTCTTTGAAGCACTTCCAAATGGGAGGCGACTCCGGACTGTCAAAGCTGCCACAGCCAGACATAGAAACAGTTTCTTCTCACGAGCATTAGCTCTATTCAACAGCCAAAAGTCTGCAGCCTCTTTTTACTCATTTATCTTTATTTTTACATTTAAATTATAATGTTTTATTTTTAATTGTCTGTTGTACATCGTGTTTTTACCATGTCTGAGCGAAGCACCAAATTCCTTGTACGTATATATACTTGTCCAATAAATTTATTCTGACTTCTGAACTAGTGTGAACAGGTGATCATTGGTCAGCCAAGGCAGAATGGTTTGTGTTCGTGCTGCATCTTCCAATCAATCAGGAGAAGATGGATGGGCGATCGTTTTGTTTGCGATCCCTCTTCAGGCTGATTTGTGGTGAGGGGTAGGGGGAGGACAAAGCTGGAAGAGAGGATAGACAACACTACGCCTGGCAGATAATAAGCCAACGCCGGTTATTTGAAGGGCAGATGGTTGGACAAAGTCCTGAGATGAAAAGGCTGACTGAGGCAAAAAGATTGCAGAGTTGCGAATTGTGAAGCTAGAGGAAGAAATGCAGTTGGAAGGGGTGGGGGATGGGAGAAATAGGTGTGTGTCGAGATGGGATACAGGGGAGAAGGAATGGTGGAAAGAGGAGGGGGTGGGGTTATATGGGGGCAAGGAGAGAAAGAATTATGTTGTTAAAATTGGACAATTCAATATTTACACCGTTGGATTGTGAACAATCCGAATGGAATATGAGATGTTGTTCCTCCAGTTTGTGTGGGAACTCACTCTGGCAATGGAGGAGACCCAGAACTTTGGATTCTTCAGTTACAAATTATTCTCATCAGAAACCACTGTGAAAATCAAATTCTCTGCTGCAGAATGTGTAAATGGTGCAGCAAGTTATAATTAGTGTGCTGCAACCTCTTTGGCCCCGAACAAATTGTCTGCAAGGCTTGGCATTATTTAAACTTGGAGATTTTGTTTCCCCAAAAAGTTTGTTTGTGATATTTTAATTGTACATATACCAAATTTATTTCACTTCCCGTAAAATTGCGGAGCAGGTGATGAAAAGTGAATTGCCATTTTCAGGGCTGCCAACATTGGGTGAGAGTTGGGAGTGAGAAATTACGTGAGACCAAATCCGAGGGAGCGGAGCAACCAGGGGGGGGGGGGGGGGTGGGAGGGAGGAGGGTGTGTCCCCCTCCCATTGGTACGGAGCTTTCGCATTTTTCAGCTTGAAATTGTGCAATATGGTGCATACTGTAGCGAGTCTTTTAACTTACACTTGAATGCAATATATATGCTTTAAATTGCATTAGCTGTGAATAAGGTTAGAATAAATTACATTCCTAATTCCATTCCACAGTAGAGCCCAGGCTCTGATCAACACGTGCAGCACGTGAATTATCTTAGTATATTCATGTATGGAAATCAGATTATTATCAAACACTTGGCCCATGTTGACCAACCTGGGTCTCACAGCACCCATGGTGCTACTCCTGACCCTGACTCCAGTTGCATACCTTCTCTCATTCCTGACCCTGAGTCCAGCCTTACATCTGGCCCCATATTCTACCCTGATCATAGCTGCTTACCTGCTTAGGTACCCAGTGCTGAACACTCCCCTGGTCCCAGCTTTGACTGCGCACCTAGCACTATTCCAGACTTTGACTCTGGATGCACACTTGGCCTTGCTCCTAGACCCTCTGCACTGACAATGTATCTGGCCCACACATAAAGCCCCATATCTGACCCCCATGACTTAACCTATTACGTTTAAGTCCACAGGAGCTTATAGAAACATAGAAACATAGAAATTAGGTGCAGGAGTAGGCCATTCGGCCCTTCGAGCCTGCACCGCCATTCAATATGATCATGGCTGATCATCCAACTCAGTATCCCGTACCTGCCTTCTCTCCATACCCTCTGATCCCCTTAGCCACAAGGGCCACATCTAACTCCCTCTTAAATATAGCCAATGAACTGGCCTCGACTACCCTCTGTGGCAGGGAGTTCCAGAGATTCACCACTCTCTGTGTGAAAAAAGTTCTTCTCATCTCGGTTTTAAAGGATTTCCCCCTTATCCTTAAGCTGTGACCCCTTGTCCTGGACTTCCCCAACATCGGGAGCAATCTTCCTGCATCTAGCCTGTCCAACCCCTTAAGAATTTTGTAAGTTTCTATAAGATCCCCTCTCAATCTCCTAAATTCTAGAGAGTATAAACCAAGTCTATCCAGTCTTTCTTCATAAGACAGTCCTGACATCCCAGGAATCAGTCTGGTGAACCTTCTCTGCATTCCCTCTATGGCAATAATGTCCTTCCTCAGATTTGGAGACCAAAACTGTACGCAATACTCCAGGTGTGGTCTCACCAAGACCCTGTACAACTGAATGATTGATTGATTGATTGATTGATTGATTGATTGATTGATTGATTGATTGATTGATTGATTGATTGATTGATTATACCTTTAATAATCCTTTACAGGAAATTCTGTGGTATTCATAACCGCAGTAGAACCTCCCTGCTCCTATACTCTATAATCCTTTTGCTATGAAAGCTAACATACCATTCGCTTTCTTCACTGCCTGCTGCACCTGCATGCCCACTTTCAATGACTGGTGTACCATGACACCCAGGTCTCGCTGCATCTCCCCTTTTCCTAGTCGGCCACCATTTAGATAATAGTCTGCTTTCCTGTTTTTGCCACCAAAATGGATAACCTCACATTTATCCACATTATACTGCATCTGCCAAACATTTGCCCACTCACCCAGCCTATCTAATGTGGTAATCTTTTATGGGGCACTTCACAGACCAAATTATGTATAGCAACATTTGCTACATCCATTGGCTTCCTTGTTATCTAACATGCTAGTTACTTTGTCAAATAAGTCATCATTTGGTTGAACACAATTTCTCATCCATAAAATTATACTCACTCAGCTCTATAAGTATTCTGTTACCATTTCTTTCATTTTCCTAACAAACTGTCCTGAAGTCATTTTCCCCCCCAATATTTTCAGTATTTTGCTGTCTTCCTCTCAGCGGGGACTTTTCCGAGATGCAAAGTCCAATAACTATATGTTTCAGCAATATTATTCTATTAAACGTGATCTTGAGAGTACATAATATTTTCTGTGGTATTCATAACACAACAATGATAAAATGATCTTTGTTTTGATTGCAGCTACCAACATGCATACATTATTATATTACAGTTAATATGTACCGAGGGCAAATTTATGTTCCAATGCTCCCCATTCCCAATTACTTTTACATTGAAGTGATTGAAATCCAAGTGAAGTTTAAATGGCATCATAAAAGTAAAACCTCCGGAATGGATGATATTCATTACGTGGTTGGTTCGAGTCAGTATCAGCACAATTACTATATTAAACTTTGAATCTTCAGATGTCCTGGTTCAAGCTAAAACTAAAGACAAATAATAATCTCCTCACACATGCCCCTGCAATTATCTCTGTCACCTCTTTAAAATATGCCCGTTCTTTGAACAAGCTCTTAAATATCGCATCAGAATCAGTTTCCATCTGATTACACTCCTTGGGGATGTTCATCTACGTGTTAAATTAATAAAACAACGAGATTGGGGACATTTCTACTCAACCTGTCAAAGGAATTGGGGGGGGGAGGGGGGTTAGAAATAGTCAGTGAGGTAAACAAATACAAGAGTTGAGTGGCAAATGACAATAGTGCTATCTTCCCAATATTTAACTGAAGGAAATAATGGGTTATCGGGGTTGTATGTTGTGACAGACAGCCTGACACCTTGCATGTCATTTTAATATTACACTTATCCCATCCCCCTGGATATTCCGGATTAAAAAATTAAGGTTTTGTCAACTAATTACAAATCAGGCTAATTACAAATCAATAACATTAACCAACACCGAAACATGCCCGGCATTTTGCAATGTTTGAGAAAGGACTGCAGATGCTAGAAAAATTGAAGGTAGGCAATAATGCTGGAGGAACTCAGTGGGTGAGGCAGCATCTATTTGGACATGCTAGAGGCAGGACAAGCATTCCCAATGTTCGGGGAGTCTAGAACCAGGGGCCACAGTTTAAGAATAAGGGGTAAGTCATTTAGAGCAGAGATGAGGAACCACTTTTTCACACAGTAGTGAGTGTGGAATTCTCTGCCTCAGAGGGCAGTGGAGGCCGGTTCTCTGGATACTTTCAAGAGAGAGCTAGATAGGGCTCTTAAAGATAATGGAGTCAGGGGATATGGGGAGAAGGCAGGAACGGGGTACTGATTGGGAATGATCAGCCATGATCACATTGAATGGCAGTGCTAGCCCGAACGGCCGAATGGCCTACTCCTGCACCTATTGTCTATTGTCTATGGAGAGAAGGAATAGGCGACGTTTCGGATCGAGACCCTTCTTCGCCTATTCCTTCTCTCCATAGATGCTGCCTCACCCGCTGAGTTCCTCCAGCATATTTGTCTACCTGCTGTTTTACAATGCTCAGGTCTGTGAATTTTTTGTGAAAGGTTGCTTGGTCTGTTGCTGGATTCTCCCTAACAGTGATTGCAATTGAAGTTGGGAAAGACAACACTGATGTCACAATTTCTCAGTTTCTATATAAGGCTGAGGGCAAAATCAGCCATTTGAGCCAAAATAAAGCTATTGGGCATGACAGTGGAGGAGAGCAAACACAGTTAATATTTTCCACCATCTAACTCCATCTGCATATAATACATAGTGTGACTGAACCAGGAGCCACTTGAAGACCTGCTTTGCAATGAAACATATTAGAACTGTCCAATTGTATGGCTACTCGTTGATGATTCGTGTACCATTGGATTCTTCTAATAAATGACTGATATTGAAAATAATTATTAAAGGAGAGATATATCTCAATCATATTGAGGTATCTCATTCTATATCTCAATCATCATCATTGAGATATATTTCAATCATACTTCAGTACAAATTGTTGTTTAGACTGTGAAGGTGGTGATATTCTCTTCAGTTGACCTCTCTGGGCTGGTTATTATGAGTTAAACATCATGCTTACTGTGCGATTTCATTGAGAATTATGCGTTGGCTATTCAGGCGAAGATAATTGTCGAAGTGTTAGTGTCAGAGACAGGAGGAAGGCTGCAGCCCTAAATCCCCCCCACCGCGGCCTTCATCTGCCTCCCACTGCCCCTATGTGTGTGGCTCGCGCATCAGACTCGTGAGCCACACTCAATCCCACAAGACAGGAGACTGCACGGCCATGCTATCATCGTCTCTGACGGTCCAACACCATTCTGCCATTGTTTTCCTCTGGAGCAGACAGCGACATGATATGTCATAGATTCCTGACTCATAAATTGGAAGCCAATCTCGCGAGGTAGATTAAATTCTCATTGTAAAATTCCGTTTTTTTTCCAGGGGTCCAGGTGGTTGTGAGAATATTCTTGTTATAATGACATTTTGAGTGGTCTGCACGGCCAGAAGCGAGGCGTCTAAAAAACAAACAGGACGGAAGCTACCTCAATTTAGATGAAAAGCACCAATTAAGTTCTTTTAACATTAAATGCACATTTAATGCTTATAATTGTATCACCATATTGATAATTGTGGATGGGAGAGTAAAATCTGTCTTGCTCAAGTTAAGGAAAAGAAAAAAAACCCAGTAATTTTTCAAAATGAATTCATTGCACTCAGCTTGTCGTCTGACAACTCTGCTTTTCCATCTTCATTAAATGTATCCCTGGAGGATACATTGGCTTTTTATTCCCAATAATTTACTGTCAGCCACCTTTGGGAAATCGTATGTTAAGCGATCAAAACATTTGCACAGAGGAAGAAATGAAAATACTTTTCAGTTTTGACTGATTAGTTTAAATATCACGCAGTGTGGGTCAACGTGAAGCTATGTGTTTATTGTGGCTGCTGTTTCTGCTGTCTGGTGCGTTGAAGATTTTTCTGAAGAGGACCAGAGAAAATATAGATCAAATACAAGAATTATCACTTAATAAGGAAGTGCAAAAAGATGGGCAAAAAATCCATAGACATAACTTGTAATTAATTTGGTTATGATTACTTGCAGTGAATGGTATTTATTTTGGAAAATACTAGCATGTTATGAAGTATTATTCTGTTTATTTTCAAACAAGTGGCTTGGCATCCTGTGAATAAACACTTTACTTCAGCGGAACAATTTCACATAAGAAATGCCATTGTACATAAAAAATGACGTTTCCTCAAAAGTCCCAAGTATTAACCAGGTGATGTTATCCCAATTTTCTTTTGAAACTCAGTTCAGATTGAGTTATCCAAGTTAATAACTACATCATTATTGCTGAAATTTGCTTCAAAAATTCATGTGGGCGAAAGTATTACATTTTTTAAATAACAGCTGTCCGTTTGATGGCAAAGGCATAAATAAATAGAACTCCCAACTTTTATTTGACATTTAGCATTTTCAGAAATAGAACCATTATTTAGGTTAAGATTGTGATATTTTGCGGGATTACTTAATAGACAATAGACAATAGATGCAAGAGTAGGCCATTCGGCCCTTTGAGCCAGCACCGCCATTCAATGTGATCATGGCTGATCAGTACCCCGTTCCTGCCTTCTCCCCATATCCCCTGACTCTGCTATTTTTAAGAGCCCTATCTGGCTCTCTCTTGAAAGCATCCAGAGAGCCTACCTCCACCGCCCTTAATGTGGGGAATAATTCAAATTTTTTTAATATAGTTGAAATCTGAATTAAGGTACATTGGAGATGTTACTGTCAATTTCTGATCCACAGCTACAGCAAAAGACTGTGTTAATTAAAATAATAAGGTACAATATGAAGGGGTTATACAACAAGGATTAAAACTTCAGTGAACAGCTGAGCATACAATAGAACAGAAAATTAAATTGGCTTATAATCTCTCATGGTGATTTGTTGAGAAAATACTAAACCTTCAGCATGTATGGGATTTCTTATTTTATGATAGTGTGGAGTATTTTGTTTTGCTCTTCAAAGTACAGGACACTTCAAAATGTGTCAGCAAATAACTATCAAGTAACAGTCTATAGTTTGTGATGTGCTTTCAAAATGTGTTAAAACTCAATGGAAGGAACCAGAGAAACATGAAGAATGTTGCTTGACAGAAACATAATATTATTCAGACTTATTTTAGAGCGAAAGTATGTATCAGCATAAAGTTGAAGCATCAGCAATCTCCATTGAATTTTACAATTAAGAAGCAAGTCCTGTTTTACACAGCACTGTATGAGTTGAACTTGAACATGCCAAAATGAAATTATGATCGCGGTGTCCGTATATAAAAGGACTCATTGATGAAACAGCCAAACTAGTTCAAGAACAGACGTAATTGTACTATGCTAATAAATCTCTTTGGAAGCATCACTGTAATAAAATATAGCTTGTATCGAATTCTTTCCATTTTTAATTGAAATATGGTGAGGTAATTTCTCTGCAAACTATGGGATGAATTGATTGTAGTTCCGTCAAGCTACAAGCAGACTAAAGAAAATTAAATGAACAGGAATGAAGTTACAGATGATTTTGAGATTTTTGAAAAATGTTTTTTTTCTCATTTACTCGGAGAAGAAAGTTTCTCAAATGATTGGTTATCCAAAATAAACTAAATATTGTCCATACTTGCAATTTAGGGGGATATAAATATGACGTTACTAAAGTATGCAATTGAGGAATTATTTGTGCAATTATTGCTCATCTATCCAAATATGTTTTTTGTTTAATATAAAATGGATTCTACCTGAAACAATCTAGAGTAATTGCCCTGGTTTTTATACATCCAAGAATCCTTAAAGAACATTATATGTTGCATTCAACTATTTAAATGTTTATGCCACTAAATATAAACGGCCTGCCTTTCGTGCTCTGTCATATAACACCCTGGCTCCATTCAGTCCCCTCTAGTTTTGTTTTAAATAGCTCTTTGAGACAGCTGCCTTGAAACCACCCTCACATTATCAGCCTGACTTATATAACCATATAACCATATAACAATTACAGCACGGAAACAGGCCATCTCGGCCCTACAAGTCCGTGCCGAACAATTATTTTCCCTTAGTCCCACCTGCCTGCACTCATACCATAACCCTCCATTCCCTTCTCATCCATATGCCTATCCAATTTATTTTTAAATGATACCAACGAACCTGCCTCCACCACTTCCACTGGAAGCTCATTCCACACCGCTACCACTCTCTGAGTAAAGAAGCTCCCCCTCATGTTACCCCTAAACTTCTGTCCCTTAATTCTGAAGTGATGTCCTCTTGTGTGAATCTTCCCTATTCTCAAAGGGAAAAGCTTGTCCACATCAACTCTGTCTATCCCTCTCATCATTTTAAAGACCTCTATCGTCCCCCCTTAACCTTCTGCGCTCCAGAGAATAAAGACCTAACTTATTCAACCTTTCTCTGTAACTTAGTTGTTGAAACCCAGGCAACATTCTAGTAAATCTCCTCTGTACTCTCTCTATTTTGTTGACATGACTTGATAATGTTTTTGGCTTCTCTTCTCTGTTAGCATTCAATAATTATCTCCTGACTGTTTTAGAAATTAAGGTAGAAAAATAGCCAATTCATAAGCATACTAAAGTTAGAATAATCCAAGGTTTTACGATCAAACATGCATTCTCAGAAATCATTGGTTGATTTAAATAGCATTTCACAAAAATTAAAGTCTGAGCAATAGTTATAGTTCAACAAATGTCTGCGAGTTGTTGATTTATGATGCCCCCCAAAAAAAATTGTTTACCTAAATTAAAGTTGTAGATTTAAATGATTGACTTGATGCAGAAGTTGGAACAAAGTGCTTCATTATGGCACATGAACCTGTTACTTTATTTTGTCTAGAACATCTGTTTGGCCAAATTATAGTAAGCCGTCACATACGGCGATAGCAGGTAGAGGAATTAGTAACAGCTTTAACCCAGCATTTGGGAAATGAGAAATGTGTCAGATTTTAATAAAGTTATTAACTGCAAGTTCTTTCAGTAAATATTCCCAGATCATTTAAGTGATGTATCTCAGACCTTTCACAGGAGAGAGAGGTTTTAAAGTGAAAAGTGTTCAAACTTGCTTTGAGCAATTATTTCCGAACTTGTAATTTGTCGTTTTTTTAACCCTATTCTAATTTTTTTGATTCAGAATATGCATTTGTGACGAGGAATTCAACTTGATAAATAATATTCTTTGCCTTCTATTTTATTTAGCTTTATTTTAAAATAAATTTTGTATTCTAATGTACTGTCATCAGGTGAATGAAATATTAAAATTCCTTTCACTGCGTAACGTTTAGAAGTTGTACCATTTTCTCTTCTCAATCCTATATTCCTGGTCTATTTCCTTTCCTTTGCCTTGTCTTTATATATAATTCTTTATTTTTAATCTTTTTTATTGTCATTCCTATTCTTTGATTCAACTAAAGCTGATCCAACAAAGTTAACGCTGGGCTTTCTGGCTACCACTTTTCTCATTAATGTTGATTAATTGCCCAGCACAGACAATGAGCAAATTGCAGCTTTTTGCTTAAAGTATTTCAGTGTGATTTAGAAAAATATGTTGCCGTCTATCAGAACAGAAAACATATTCAAGGGGCTATGTGGTCCATCTGCAAAGTGTTCATTTTTAAACAAAGCCAGTTGCACATTGCACTTATCAGCAACATCATAGATTTATTTAAACTGGTTTTACAAATGATTGATGCTTTGTGATTTATTATTACTTTCACATTTCATACAGCAGAACATTCCATAGTAAAATATTTATGAAAGTAGCAGACCTTTTAGAAGGCTTATGTCGATGGCTGAAACATATTAAGGTATGGCAGTCCCTGAACAGCAAAGTTCCATATCCTGGCAGGTTAAGAATGCAAATTTATTTTATATTAATAAATTTCCCCTGAAAGATGAAACTATAATCATCCCTTCTACATGAGTTCGATTGAATGATGCCAGGTAAAAAATCCTGGTAAAAAAAAAGTTTTTCTGTAACTGAAAGATGTAACTTTATGTAAGATGGATGAAAACCAATTTCATATAAATTCTTATTTTTGTCAACGGATGCCATGCAGGGAAGAGTAAGAAATGTGGCAATTTGCAATATTGCCATACTATATTGCTGATTCTCTCATAAAAATAAGATTTATCAGCCTTCAAATTGGGCAAAAACCTAGGCAGCATACCTACAATCAAGACTGAAGTTTATAGATGTGTTTAGCACTGGCTATATACCAGTAAACTGTTTTATATGAAAAGAGTGAAAGAATACATAATCCTAAATTGTAGGCTGCACTTCCTTTTAAAGTCATCGTTGGCAGCATACGTGAAGGTAAAATAAATAATTTCCCTTCAACACTATATTGTAAAATAAAAAAGTATTTTGAATGTGGAAACTTTATAGTTGTGTCTCTACTGCTCAGTGAGTCCTCATTCATAATATGTTCAGTATTTTGTAGCACGCTGTTCAGGATCGTTTAAATTCGTCCGGGAACCCGTCTTTGTGGATGTAATGGCAAACAGTATAGACTGGACTTTGAGGGGAAAGCAGAAGCTCTGAACAATGTTGTAAAGCTAAACATCTGGTGGCTGTTGTGTGTCATATTGAAGTTGCGTCACTTCCTGCAAACCCAACTGCAGGCAGCATCTTTGGAGTGGTACACCCACAAACTGCAGTTGTTCTTTTAAAAAAATCCAATGCTCAGTAAGAAATTATGGAAACAATTCTAGACAAAGCAATCCCCCCCCTCAATTACCTTTGCTCAAATGCTTGGTGAAACTTTTAAAAAAATAAAACCACCCATTTAATTAGAAAACCAAAATGAGAATTTGAATTTTCATCTTCAATATAGGTTATATCTAAATGGGACCTCTTTCTCTGTTGTGCCACAGAACATCATTTCCAGCAAAAAGTAGTGGATAAAATTACACATGGGACGTTATGGAGTTGGGAGTGGGTGTGAGTGTTAGAGAGAAAGGCAGCAACAATTTTTTTGCACATCAATAAGTGCAATATTTCGCATTCTTGCAAGCTTTATATAATCTTATTTTGATTAACATGAGTTTTTCAGGGAAATTTATCCCGCCTTTTTGTCCTGACATTTTTTTCCGCTCAGGAAAGAGCTGCTTGTAAGTTGATCTTGGGTTGGTAGTGAGAACTTGCTTCATAGTGTTACATTATTGAGCAGTGCATTGTTCATTGCCAATGAAGCTTATTTTGTTGACATCAAAACAGACAACTTGTTTGAAGGAAGAATACAATGCATTGTACTCTGCCTTCAACAATGTGTTCATTTTGATGTCAACCAAATAAGCTTCATTGGCAACGGACAATGCAATGCCTAACGCAGAGTTTGTTTAGTGCTGGTGATCGGGGAAGCCAACAGTAGCTTTGATAAAATTGAAATCATCATATTTATTTTTGGAGTAAATAAACTTGCAAAAAAGTTGTGGTTAATGTTAAATTTAAAACAAAATTGCACTGTGGATTCTTTTGGTTTTCAAGTATTGATGCCAGTGGTCTTCTGAGAATTCTCCCTTTGTGCAGTTCCATCTTGTCTAATGCAAGTATGTCTTAATTCCACTTGAACAATAATCCAATTTGGTTAAGAGCTGTTCTTAAATTTAGTTCCTGTTTCAATCAGCATTAATGTGACCATCGGAAAAGCAGGCTGCATATTGCGTAGCAGTCCACTTTCCTGCTGGAGTTTTACCCTGCAATGTTTGTGGGTCTACAATATTGTGCTTTTCATTTGGATGGAAAAAATGAATAAAACATTTGGCCACTTGTTAGCTATTTGTAACTGAACAACCTAATCTGGTTCAATGTTTCTTGGAGGGCACAACTTTGACAACAGACACAAAATGCTGGAGTAACTCAGTGGGACAGGAAGCATCTCTGGAAGAAGGACGGGTCTCGACCCGATAGGTCACCCGTTCCTTCTCTCTAGAGATGCTATCCGTCCTTCTGCCCACAGAATGCCTATTGGATCTCTCGGTTGCTAGCCATTTCCCCTCCTCTTCCCATTCCCATAACAACCTTTCTGGCCTGCTCCCTTGCCAGAGTGAGAACACACACAAACTGGATGAACAGCATTCTGCTTGGGGAGGCTTTGTCTTGATCCTCCTCCTCTTCCAGCTTTCTTACCCCTCCCCACCCCTCCCACAATCAGCCTGATCCCGACCCGTAACCTACCCATGCGCTAGAGAAATGCTGCCTGACCTGCTCAGTTACTCCAGCGTTGTGCAACTTTTTTTCCCCTCATGAATAGGCTTGCTGTATCCATCACCCAAGTAAGCTTTGTGTAGAGAAACCTCCCCAAACTGTTCTTTGGAAATCCCAACAGAATATGTTACATTTTTCTCTTCACAAATCATGCCATTCAGAACACCTTCAGCAGCTACTTCAAACGCCAAGTTATCCAAGACTGGGAAATATGTTATTTATTGCAGTGCTCATTCCCCCGTGCATTAGTGACATTTTCTACACTGATAATTGGAGTTGGCTATTTGCTCTGCAAGCCTGCAACAAGTTGACTTTGGCCTTGCATCTCTTGATCCCGCAGGTTCGCTCAGTTGTCTTTGGTCTGATTGATGCTTCCTTCTTGGGGCCAACAAAACTTCTCCAAGCTGTTATTTCCCTCGTATATGGCTGTTTTAACAAAAAGTAAAAAATACGACATTCTGCACGAAGCTACATAGCTTCTATTTGTGGTGCATGGAAGATTTCATATATGAGAGGAAGCAATTCCAGGGGTCAAAAAACAACAATATTTAACATATTCTAGCTTGAGGTAGCATTTTGTTACACAATACAAGGTCCAAAAGTCTACCAGTTGCGAGAAGAACTGACCATGTAATGGCCAAGCAATTCTCAGTGAATGCTGAAGAATGACTTCTTCCTGAAAACATCTGTTTTGAATCAACCTGTAAAATGTGCGTTTATCTGATTAGTGTTGTTTCGCAGTTTTGTTCTTTATGAGACGGAAGAAACCTATTTGGGATAATTTTTTTAAGTACGGAAGTTTAAATGATTCTACACTTTTATTTCTTAAAGTCAATGAATACTTTGCACCTTTCTGACTTCATCTACTGTTGGTGGACTTTGTTTGAGTAGTCTTGAGAATATTCCAAGAACACTGCATTTTGCAAGTCACTTTTTTGCTGAAGTATTTCACACATGAAATGCCAAATTAAGTATTTCAGTTTATCTGGAGCTGTCCAAATTAACTTAACTGCATTGGACGTTTTCATTCTTTTTTTTAAAAGAAGTGACTCATTTTAAGAACCATTTACTTTACTGCGTCTAAGTGTTTTCAACAAGCTGCTTTGTCAAATCAAGGTACAAAGATGGTAGCTTTTGGATTCTACAGGCGATTGTATTACATTTGACATAACACTCTCGGGATAAGCTGTTAAGATAGACATCAGTGTCATAAATTCCTTTAAGACTGGTAGAATTTTTAGTGTGTGTTCAGCAAATTATTATTGGAATAGTTCTCATGTACATAAATGGCAATTGATTAATTTTATAGATGGTTGAATCCTAAGGGTAATGCACTCCAAGCTCCCACTGCCTGCTTTTCAGTGCCCTTATATAAGTAAAGGCTTTATCTTTGCTGCCACTGAGTTTATCAGAGACGGGAAAATTACCATTGTACGAACCATGTTTCGGTTCTTGTTGTGGTAAAGCAATTACACAACAGAATTAATTTATCTTCCTTTTTCTTCAAAACAAGAGACTCCCATTTCCTCTTCTGAAAAGTTAAAAAAATATTTTTTTTTGTTTGCTGAAGAGATATCAGCAAAGTGATAACATCTGGTTGAAGCAGATCACTGCCAGCTAAAGAATGGTTTCCTCTCTCTCTGGGCCTGACCAGTGCCTAATGTTGTGCAGATGTGCAGCCAGGCCTGACTGTAAAACTTATAAACATTGTCATAACATTGTTTGACTTCTCTAGTATTTCCTGTCTTCTGCTTAGCACTTTATTACTCACTGTGGCAAGCAGCCAGAAGAATGCTGGAGAGGGGGGGTATTTGGCTGGAAAGTTAAAACAAGTCCAGAATTCAGATGGTTTCATTTGAGATGTGAACTTTGATAACTCTCAGATGGTGAAATGTAGCAGTTTAATTTTATAGAAGGATTTGAAAAGTAAATTCGAGTTAGAGAGGAACAAAAAACAGTACCAACATGTTTCAAAACCAGGGCTACTGGCAGAGAAGCCACAGAACAAAAGGGAGGTTTCAGTTAGGGCCAGTTGATTCAGAAGCTGGAAGGACTTTAAAAAAAAACATGTATTCATTTCCTGAGATGTATGTAGATCCTGGGCAGAGAATAAGCCTTTCTTTCTTCATGTCCATGCACACTCATTCTGCTGCTTCAGGCTGTGATTAGGCAAGGCCATACCGTACCACAAAACGGAGGAAGTGAAAATACACTCTGCGAACAATGGATTTTTTTTTCGCCCCCCCCCAAAAAAAATAATTGTGATTTTTTTTTTCCTTTCTCTCTTCCTGAATATTGGTTAAAACAAACTGCTTTTTTTTCCTGCAGTGCACGTTTTGTGGGGGCACGGCACTATACGTGTTGCTCAGAATTGCATCAATCAGGAAGCCGTAACTCTTGAGAGACTTTCCTTGACAATGCTAATTGACAGGGTGGCTGCTTTTAGATGTCTGGAGTTTGGGACTTCGGATGCAGTGAATCGAGAAATTCAAGTTCCTGTTTCAATTTCGTGTCGTGGTTGTGAATTCAAAGTTGGGGATCGTTAAAAATATGAAATAATTTAATTTTGTTAAAAGTAAACATTACCAAGGAGTGTTGTCATTTTCAGACCTTGTGTGCCAAAATCTAATCAATTTTAAAATTGACGACAAACACGAAATGCCGGAGTAACTCAGCGGGACAGGCAGCATCTCTGGCGAGAAGGAATGGGTGACGTTTCGGGTCGAGACCGTGTCGGGTCGTGTAGAAAGGAACTACAGTCTGAGGAAGAGTCTCGACCTGAAACGTTGCCCATTCCTTCTCTCCAGAGATGCTGCCTGAGTTACTCCAGCATTTTGTGTCCAACTTCGATTTAAACCAGCATCTGCAGTTCCGTCCTACACGTTTTTAAAATTGATCTGCAGCATGCATTTGTTGCGTACGTTTCTTCTCTTTATGTTTTATGGCCATTATCAACCCGACCAGCAGAAATATTTCCAGTTTCCCTTAACCAGTAATGCAATGACTTTACTACTGGACTGTTTCTTGGATATTAGCCAAGAGTTTGTGGTGCAAACCTGGTGGGTGGTGAAGTTAAATATCAGTCCCTCTCCCTCCCCCTCCCCCACCCCCTCTCCCTCTCCCTCTCCCTCTCCCTCTCCCTCTCCCTCTCCCTCTCCCTCTCCCTCTCCCTCTCCCTCTCCCTCTCCCTCTCCCTCTCCCTCTCCCTCTCCCTCTCCCACAACCTTTCTGATTCTTTCCTGCCCCCACTCCTCCACCCCATCTTCTCTCTTCATCCACCAGAACCCAGGAGGGAAGTGATCATTGCCCAGTGAACTGAAGTGGGGAGTGGTCTGTGCATGGGGATCCGAGTGAGAACTGACCATTGCTCAAGTCCGGAATGGGCAGCAATTAGCAGTGAGTAGTTGCGGCTGTCTTAACACTGCGGTGCTAGCCCCCTGATATGTTTGACTAACAGCCCTTGGTGATAACGCTCTGCCAGGCATGCAGGTTCCAAGCATCCCAGTGGTAAATATGCATGTCTAATGTGTGGATGAATAAGACTGGTAAACAGTGGGGCTGATGCTGCCTATGTTTTCGAGTTCCCACTGATACGAAAGGTGTATGGAGTCTGCAAGTGAAGCATTTTCTGTTAAGTGAAGAGTTTGTTAAAATGTAGGGGGGTGGGGGGGACATAGATGAGAGGAAAAGTGCAGATATCTACAATTATATGGTGGCGGATTTCTCGGGCAGCAGTGCAATTGTAGAATAAATCAGAAGTCCACACAATCCTCGTTGAAGCAGCAATAATCTTTAAGCTGTTTAGGCTTTAATAGATTCTAGATTCCTATTGAATTGAACTTAACGAATACTCGTTCAACAGGACAGCGTGATACATAACAGAACTCCAGTTTAGTTCTGAGCTATAAATCAACTTTCTTGTTACCATTCACAAAGAGTACCAACTTAGCAGTTTATCTTTTTGACCATTTTGTTGAAAATTCTTAAATAATGTAATTAAAACATCAGTTCAGGAAGTTGGGGTTGAGAAATTTTACAGTGTAGCAATTTGTTTTTGTATATTACATTATAGAATGGTATTGATTACTCATCTGCACCCACTTCTCCCACTATCCTGCCCTCTCGTTGTTCTCACGGCCATTGTCCCCTCCCACCTATATCCCTCTCTCTGGCTTCACATATCAGTCCTCTTCTCTCCTTATCGGATCCCCTTTTGTCATCCTTTGTTTTTATCTCTAACCTTTGTCACTTACTCCACTCATCTGTCAATTCAATCCCCCTTGCCAGTATCCATCTATAATTGATCATTTGCCAGGCTTTGTTCCACCTCCACTTGCCAGCTTTCTCTTCACTATCACAATCACTCTGAAGAAGGGCCCTGACCTGAAATGTAGCCTGTCCGTTCCTTCTGTAGATAGTGCCTTGAAACACCGAGTTACTCCAGCGCTTTATGTTTTACTCAATTGCTTAATGCGACTGGGAAATTCTCTGGGCAGCTGTCCAGGTCACTAAATCAATTCCAGTGGCTCCTTGCATTACTGCAACTTCATAATATTGCAAAATGGAACCAATTGTGGGTCTGTCTTGACTGGAGGTGCCATTCCTATTGCCCAGCATTCACTTACCTGTGCCAGGACCACACCCCTACCTCATGTTAGCTGCAACTCACACACAGGAGGAAGATCTAGGCCTGCTGACAATGATCAATACTACTTTTATTAGTCATTTCTTACCGTGATTCCGCATTGATTTTTTTTCCCCAGGATTTAATGGCGGAATAAAATCAAGAAAGCATTTCTTTGCACAAAGGCGTGCTTCCATGACGTCAATATGTCCTGAAGGTCTTTCCTACCACTTAAGTATTTTTGAAGGGTTGTAATTTCTCTAATATAGAACGTGCATTGGCCATATTTTATAACCGGCAATATGATAATGGGCAGATCGACTGTTTTAGTAACGTTGACTAAGAAGTGTATACTGGCCAAGACACCCAGATCTAGCTTGACAGCCCTACGTCAATACAAAGTCGAGGAACCATTCACAGCCGTCTAAGGGAGTAGACAGCTCACTTTGAAATATCTGCAAGGCACCAGTCTAGAGTGAAACATGATCTTGACTATTTCCAGGTACATTCCCATCACTCTAGACATTCTACTGGCCACACTCCAAGCTGCCACCCTTGCAATACTTATTTTGGAGATTTGGATCTTTTCTGGGAGCAACTGTTACTGGGGACTCCGGATTGAGCGAGGTTCTTATGATGCCATGCTAGATTCACATCTCTTGTAAACTGATGCCCTTCTCATCTTGTGAGAACCCTCCGGGAGCAAGGCCTCAAAGGCCTAATCCTTACTGAACAACTGTTCTCCCATCAGGCCCCAGAACCAGCAGTCTCCCAAGACTTCCAATGGAGGACTAAATCTTAGGATGGGGAGGACTTGAGAGAGCAGATGTTTCAATACCTATGGTGCATAGGAGATGGCATGGGATGGGAGTGGACCATGCTGGAGGTAGTGAACGGAGTTAGAGCATCCCACAGGAAAAGGGTTCTTTCAAAAGCTGAAAGGGATGGGAAGGGAAAGATTGTGCCTGCATTGTTTACACCATATTTTGTTTGGGTTTCTTCCTTCTACAGCTCACTGCAGCTGAGGTTTCTTGTTACTGACTGAGAATAAAACCAATGTATGATTGAGTGGTTAATAATCACCAATTCTGAAGAAATAGCTGTAGCCTTCATGCTTTGAATAATCATTCCACCTGACTCTTCTGTTAATAGCACAATCGACTTAAAATGTATCAATTAATGTAATTGCAATTTTAATAGATCGACTGGTTTATAGTAGGAGTTTGAATGGATTGATATTTTGGGGTGTTGGGCATAGCAGTTAACCAGTTTCATAGGCAATTAGGCAGACAAGTGCCTTGAATAGAAGGATCAATCCAATTCTGAACCTTGTTTAGCTAGCAATGTTGGAGTAAGCAATCACTATGCCCACCAGTGAATCATTTATTTCATAATTGTGTGATACAAGACTTCATGCACTACAGTGTTTGTGTGCGGTACCTGTTTTTCACAACCTAAGTGGGGGCAGATTTATTCATGTTTACATTTGTTCCTATGCTGACAGTTTTATAAAGGAAACGCTCTCTGGAAGAATGGATAGACATTGAAATAAAATGGTGATGGACTGGCTCTGGCCTAGTGGAATGACATGGAACGTCCTACTTAAAACAAACAAAGAGCATAACCACCATTTGAGACTCCAGTGCAAAGTCTAAAAGATGTTGTGCTTGCTGATTCAAACATTTGAGACAAATTGAGCAACAATACAGTAATTTTGACTTGCTTAAAGTGAAAATACTTCCCATTCACAGGGCTCCCGGTAATAACATCACAAATAACATCACAAATAAATATCCAATAATCAATAAATTAATAATCAGTAATAATAGGTAACCAGGCCATAATAGTGCGAAACTCAGGACTAGTGCGATCAAAAACAGAAGTCCATAATGGATTATATCCACTGTGCGTATTCAAGGGTCGGATTCTTGCTGGGAAGAAGCTGTTCTTGAACGTGGAGGTCAGAAACACACGGTTGTTGTTAACTGGTTTTAGTAGTTACTGCTGTTTCTAACAGCAATTCCACAGTTCTTAAAAGTGCACTTTTGCCACCTGCTGTAAGTTTTTAATTCTCATCGAGTTTGCTAGGCGAGCCTGCATGACGTCATTGGATGCTGGGTCAGCGTTGTCTCTCTGCAGTGGGTGGATGTGTTCAGCAATGCACGGCCAAGGAACCAAAGATCCTGGACCACATTTAGTATCTGGACCCAATCACTCGGCTGCTAGTTTGATATACAAGCACACAGAGCTGACCACCAAAGATGGTGTGATGTTTTATTCCTTAATCTCAGAATCAACAAATCATTACTATATACGAAGAGCCCATTCGGTGTCTCTGGTCCATGACTATTCCTTTACGTAGCAATATTTTCAGACCCATTCTCCTGCCTTTCTCTCCCCCCCCCCCCATCTTCCCGTAGCCCTGCAGACTATTTTCCTTTATATCTGTACTCAGTTCCTTTTTGGAACACTTCATTGGTTTCACTACCAACACGTCACTGTTTCATGTCATCATCATCTTCTGCATCAAACGCTGTTCCTCATTTGGAGGGACGGATATGCTGGAATTTTGAGCAATAAGCGAACTGCCAGAGGAACTCAATGGGTCGGGCAGCGTCTGCAGAAGTGAATGGACAGATGGTGCCTTGGCTCAAGAGCCTCGAGAGTGGAAGGGAAATGGCTGGTAGAATGAGGGGAAGGGGCGGGGCGAAAGCTAGCGATTAATGGGTAGATCCAAGTAAAGGAGGGGTTGATAGGCATAGGAGTCGGATATTGAAGAGAAGGCTGTAGATAGAAATCTGGAGGTGATAAGCGGAGAAGGCAAAAGGGTAGAAATGGTGGAATCTGACCAGAAGGACGGTGGTGCGGACAGAGGGAGGGAAGAGAGTTGATAAAGGTGGGGATGGGGGGGGGGGAGTAATTAGGAGCCTGGAGTAAGGAGAGGTGAGTGATGAGTGGATGTAGCAGCAGGAGAGCAAGGAACTGGGTGAGAGGGGCAGGGGGATTGGAAAATAAGGTGTGCTTGTGGAGAGTGGGGAAAGCAGGGTAGAATAAACATAGAAACATAGAAAATAGGTGCAGGAGGAGGCCATTCGGCCCTTTGAGCCAGCACCACCATTCATTGTGATCATGGCTGATCGTCCCCAATCAATAACCCGTGCCTGCCTTCTCCCCATATCACTAGATTCCACTAGCCCCTAGAGCTCTATCTAACTCTCTCTTAAATCCATCCAGTGACTTGGCCTCCACTGCCCTCTGTGGCAGGGAATTCCACAAATTCACAGCTCTCTGGGTGAAAACATTTTTTTCTCACCTCAGTCTTAAATGGCCTCCCCTTTATTCTAAAACTGTGGCCCCTGGTTCTGGACTCGCCCAACATTGGGAAATTCTTTCCTGCATCTAGCTTGTCCAGTCCTTTTATAATTTTATATGTTTCTATAAGATCCCCCCCCATCATTCTAAAGTCCAGTGAATACAAGCCTAGTCTTTTCAATCTTTCCTCATTTGACAGTCCCGCCATCCCAGGGATCAATCTCGTGAACATACACTGCACTGCCTCAATCACAAGGATGCCCTTCCTCAAATTCGGAGACCAAAACTGTATGTAATACTCCAGATGTGGTCTCACCAGAGCCATATACAACTGCAGAAGAAATGTTACCTGGTATGTTCTGCGCTGTCTTTTGCCTATCACTTGGACTATGTGCCAATGGGTACTTGAACTCTTCGCTGATGGAGCATCGCTTGGTATATCCTTCCCCAAACCATGCAAGATCTGGTGTGCTTTTATCAGATCTCCCTTCTTCATTCAACCCTCACGCTTGACTATTATAAGACCAGAAAGGAAAGGGCAGATTTGCAGCAAGTGACTTGCCTTTTGCAGCCCTACATTTCAAATGTAAACCAACCAGATTTGCCAAAGTGTAATCATGTGCACGTTTAAGGGTCTATCCCACTTTCCCGAGCTGCTCACAAATTCTCCCAAGTTTTCCCCTTGATTCAAACTCGGAGAATGTTCGTAACGGGTCCGTAGGAGGCCATATGAGTCCGTAGATATATCGTAGCGGCTCGTTATGTCAGCAGTAGGTAGTCGGGGCATTAAATCTTGCAATTTCTCTCCTCCCGACTATCTTTTTACTCGTGGACATTTTTTGTCATGCTGGAAAAAACGCCCCGACTTACCTGATGCCCCGAGTACCTATGGCTGACATAACGAGCTGCTACGATATATCAACGGACTCCTACAGACCCGTTGCGAACATTCTCCGAGTTTGAATCAAGGGGAAAACTCGGGAGAATTTGTGAATAACTCGGGAAAGTGGGACAGGCCCTTTATAGGGAGCAACAAGCAGCTGGTTTGTGGCCCAATCTTCTGCTGGTTGACACTGGGGTGTCAGAGATCAAGCATGAGTTGGTGCCACATATACTGCACCACTGAGCAATGCCAATTATGTTTGAAATGTAGGACACCACAATACAAATGGTTGCATTCGACATTAACGTAAGCAAATAAAAATATGCCTCCATTGATATCACAGGGCATCATTTGACCTTTGGATCTGCTTACAGAGATACAATGGGTGGAACCAATTTGCTTCAGTCAACAAAACAAAAATGTCATCTGTGCAATGCCAACGATTTGCAACAACTTCTTTAACAGTCAATGTGCAATCAATCAATTTTGATGGTTGGTAAGTGGGATAAGCTGAAGTCTTTCCATTGTCTCCTGAAAAATCAGCCCTTCTGATCACAGTGTACAAAGAAGAGGGTGTATGGGAAGGAACTGCAGATGCTGGTTTAAACCAAAGATAGACACAAAAAGCTGGAGTAACTCAACGGGCCATGAAGCTGAGGGTTGGATATTGAGTGGCTGTTGTATGTCAGAGCACAGTGTTGAATGTGGTGTGGGGATGAGAAGGAAAACATGATGAACAGCAGAAAACAGGCACCAAGAGGAAATAATCAAGAACTGTTGTTTTGTCTTCTGTTTTAATGAACTGAATTGACAATTTGTAATCAGTCGTTAGGTGCTTAGAAATAAATATTTCACAACTTTTGTTTTCTCGGGTTAGGACATTCACTTGGAAAGTGTGAAGGGCCTGTCCCACGATGTGAGTTCACTCAAGAGCTCTCCCGAGTTTAAAAAAAAATCAAACTCATGGTACCTCATCATGAGTATTTGTTTACTCTTGGAAACTTTTCATACTGTTGAAAAAACTTCACGAGTTTCAGCGTTTCCCCATTACCTGCCGTTTGCATTACAAGCCACAACGAGACATCCATGAGCTCCGACATACAAGCTCTTGGGTGAACTCGCATAATGGGAAAGGCCTTTTAGCAAGAATCCCTCTTTCCCTGTTGGCTTTCTGTAAGATGTACAGCAACCTTCTTAACACATTGATGTGCTGTCTGACACCTGAAGTTATGGAGCGAGCGAAGCATTTGACCTTATTATTGCTCTTTGTCATCATTATTCTTTATAATTTGAACATTAATTTTAATTCTCAATTAAGTATTAGATCAGATGTGTCCGTCTCTGAAGCTCGTAACAAGCCCACTTATCACATAAATAATGGTTTGCCGACATCTGTGTGATGAAAAAAAAGGGCTGCCCCATTGAAGCCTTTTCATTTAACTCCTGAAAGGCTTATATCTATTTGGAAAATACTAGACTAAGTGGGACCCGTTGGGTCCCAGCATCACACGGGAGGGCTGGTCACCCAACGCAATATTCCACCTATCCACCAATTCCAATATTGATGCCCAGTGGGGAGGGGGCTTTCTGTTGCGCTAGTATGGGTGTTGTGGGCCGAAGGGACTGGTTTCCAGTGGGCTAGTATGGACATTGTGAGCCGAATGGATTCTTGGGCTGGCAGCTCAGTCACTGAGGCCAGGCAGCTCAGTCACTGAGGCCTGGCAATACAGTCACTCGGACCTGGCTGGCTGGCAGCTGAGAAACTGACAGAAATTCGGCCCAAAACAGGTGACAGATTCTGTGAGAGAGAAGGGGGAGAGGATGGACTGAATAGATTATTGGTCTGGCACTTCAGTCACTTACGGCTGGTGGGCTGGCAGTTCACTTACTCACGGCTGGTGGGCTGGCAGTGCAGTCACTCATGGCTGGTGGGCTGGCAGTTCAGTCACTTACAGCTGGTGGGCTGGCAGTTCAGTCACTTACAGCTGCTGGGCTGGCAGTTCACTTACTCACAGCTGGTGGGCTGGCAGTGCAGTCACTCATGGCTGGTGGGCTGGCAGTTCAGTCACTCACAGCTGATGGGCTGGCAGTATCCTTAAAAAAAATCGCAAACCGTACGTGGGTTTTGAATTACATTTTACTCAGATATAAGCCAAGCAATGGCATAATTGTTAGCTGTTAATTGGACATAATCAACCTCAGCAAATTGACAGTATCCTATTGAAAGGGAGTGGGTGTTTAAGCTGTTAGAACATTTTATGATTTGCCAAAATATACATCTCAATACCATAATGATAGAAAACTTACTTTTCCACACACCACTCGTAAGTCTGGAGATTTTTTTGATGATAAAATTAGCTTCAGAAGCGTTTTCTTTTTGCATGTAAAAACCCTCTTCAGAACCATGGGCGATTTTAAAATTTTACAGCCAGATTTATCACTTCTGAAACTTTTTAGATACCAAAGGAATCAAGAAAAAACACAAATAATGCCTTACTGTTGATGAAATGCAGTGATCAAACGCAATAATTCCCAATATTTTCAATCTCGATATCTGCACGACCAATGTTCGCCAAGCACTTTAGCTGTTGTTGTCCCTTCAGCTCTCGCTTCTCTTTACCTTCAGTTCTCTTCACCTTTGGAATTCTGAAGTAGGATAGATGTCTCTCATGGTTACCCCGACTTCCACAATTATTTACAGCGCAACAATTCACCATTTTGGTGGTTTTTAACCAGTAGGAAAGTACACGTTTCATGTATTAACAACATATACCGGAAGCTGCGATGTCCTCCAGATGGATTGGGCGGTTCCGTTCGTCAAGGCCTTTCACCCGGAGACCTTACGTGCAATCCCCATAGACACACACACACACACACACACACACACACACACACACACACACACACACACACACACACACACACACACACACACACACACTCAGACACACACACAGAGACACACACATAGGCTCTCACACACACACAGAGACTCACTCACAGCCAGACACACACATACTCTCACTCACAGCCAGACACACACAGACTTACTCACACACAACCAATACTAAAATGCCAAGTAACTTTAGAACGTGGTGAACATACGGTGTGTAAACCGAATTATTTAAAACTTTTAAAGCCTCCTGTCGAGGCTGCTGCTGAAGCAAAAACATGCTTTAAATAAGTCCAACAAACACACTCACCATAGACAGAGTAGTAAACTCTCTTGAAATATTCAACGACGTCTTCACTCTGTGCCTTCTGCAGTCAGCGCCATCTTGCCATGAACCGGAAATGATGCACTCAGCGCCATCTTGCTGCTAACCGGAAATTACGTAATCGGCGCCATCTTGCCACTAAACGGAAGTCTCAGAATGAGCGCCAACTTTGCAATTAAACACAGTCCTGATCTAATAAAATGTTTATTCAAGCTTTATCCATCCGAAAACTGTTGAAAGCCCTTAAAAAAGCCAAGCCAATTGGGCAAACACTTTGCAAGCCAACAAAACACATTTTCTGAAAGCCCTTGAAAAAGCCAAGCCAATTGGGCAAACACTTTGCCAGCCAACAAAACACATTTTCTGAAAGCCCTTTTAAAAAGCCAAGCCAATTGGGCAAACGCTTTGCAAGCCAACAAAACACATTTTCTGAAAGCCCTTTAAAAAGCCAAGCCAATTGGGCGAACACTTTGCAAGCCAACAAAACACATTTTCTGAAAGCCCTTGAAAAAGCCAAGCCAATTGGGCAAACACTTTGCAAGCCAACAGAACACATTTTCTGAAAGCCCTTTTAAAAAGCCAAGCCAATTGGGCAAACGCTTTGCAAGCCAACAAAACACATTTTCTGAAAGCCCTTTAAAAAGCCAAGCCAATTGGGCGAACACTTTGCAAGCCAACAAAACACATTTTCTGAAAGCCCTTTAAAAAGCCAAGCCAATTGGGTGAACACTTTGCAAGCCAACAGAACACATTTTCTGAAAACCACACCGTGGAGTAGACGTGGGTTCAATGTTATTCGCAGCTCAGAGAGCCGTGACCCTCTTGCTTCCTCCGTCTCGCAGAGACTGAGGGAGGCACTACACTTCCGGGTTTTATAGTCCCTCCCCCCTGCCGCTAGCGGGGGCAGCAGAGAGAATGGTGACATTTTTTAAAACATTAATAACTCTCTGATTTTTTCATCGATGGGAAAAATCCTCTGGTCCAATCCGGCGGAAGGGGACTGAGCGAGGTGGCCAATAATGACGGCCATAAGTGGCAGCGTTCTCTCGGAAATCACGAAACAGAAAGTCAAAAGCGGTCGAGATCTTAGTTTTAGTAATATAGATTTTGCACCAATATTGCTATCACCAGCTCCATTTTTTAACCTTATCTGGCACATATAACTCAACTACCTGACTTAAACCTTCTTTGAGCTTTCATCATGGGCTGGAGCTCTTGGGTTAGTTTGGTTTAGAGATACAGTGCGGAAATGGCCCTTCCATCCACCGAATCCGCTCTGACCCTAAACACACACTAGGGACAATTTTACACTTACACCATGCCAATTAACCTACAAACCCATATGCATTTGGAGTGTGTGAGGAAACCGAAGCTCTCGGAGAAAACCCACGGGGTCATGGGGAGAACGTACAAACTTCGTACAGAGAGCACCCATTGTCAGGATAGAATCTGGGTCTCTGGCGCTGTAAGGCAGTAGCACTACCGCTGCACCACCGTGCTGCATCTTGTTTGTTCATGAGTTTGAACTAAATTACACCATCTGACCCAGAGGAAAAAGCCGATCATCGAGATTTGCAATGTATGAATGCAGCAAATCAGTTTTTGATTATTTTCTCTCTCAAACTTTTCTTCTTAATTTTCCTGTTTTCATTTTGAACTCCTGTTCATCCATGAACACCTTACTTGTTGCATTTCGTATAACATTTCCAAATAAACATCTCTACAGTCTACAGTCATGAATGGTTAATTTAATTTAGCGGCACTTTGCATTTTGGTTCATTGTTTTAAAGGGGATGCAAGCATCAGTTGAAAAATCCATTCTTTGTTTTTATAAAAGAATTGCCTCGAGGCTTTTGAACTCTTGCAAGCGAGATCATCGGGCTGCACAATTCATACCTCTATTTAGAAAAAAATTATCATTGTTTCTCAGTGAAATACGATACAATTCAGTGGTGATCATGGGCAAAGACTTCCCTGTGTAGCAAAATAATAGTAGATGTGTGCATAACGACCTAGGTGTCATCAGCACATTGAATCCAGCGTTTATTAGCAAAGTGTCAACGTGGCATCCATGTTGAATGTCATGCGAGGTATTTGAATTAGGTTGTAATTTGTTAATTGACGGCATTCCCGGAACAGCCATGTTTTACTATACGGCACTGAAAGGGTCTCTCGGATAACTTCAACTTAACTTTGCAATTGGATCCAATGAATGAGAACAAAACCCAATCTCATTCCTCATTCCACCACCTCCATTGCCAATGTCACACACACACACACACACACTGATGTCCAACTGACACACTATTCCTCGAGACATTGACTATCTCCCCCCCCCCCCCCCCACCCATTCCCTGAACAACTGTTGTCCTCTCCTCCCTTCGCCACCTCCGCATCTCCTCTGCCTGGCCGGCCAGTTCCTGACCTCTGAGACACTGATCATCCAAATCGCAACCCTCCTGCCATGCCCACCTACGACCACCCCCCCATAAAATACCATCCACATTTCAGCCCCTCAGACTGCAGTCTCAATACTCCCCCATATCCTCGATCATTCCCCCACCATTACTGTGATTACTTACCTTGCACCTGCAGCCTCACTCCCACAACTGGAGCAGGCTGCACCTTTTCAACAGTGTGCAGGGAGGAACTGCAGATGCTGGTTTAATCCGAAGATAGACACAAAATGTTGGAGTAACTCAGCGGGCCAGGCAGCATCCCTGGAGAGAAGGAATGGGTGATGTTTCGGGTCGAGGCCCTCCTTCAGGCTGCACAAGACTTCAGTCTGAAGAAGGGTCTCGACCCGCAACGTCACCCATTCCTTCTCTCCGGAGATGCTGCCTGTCCCGCTGAGTTACTCTGACATTTTGTGCCTATCTTCCTTTTTAACAGTGAATCTGTGCAGTGCCTTTTGGGTTATACAATAGATCTGAGGCCTTCAGCGTTGCCCATTATTACACCGATGAGCCCATGACCGAAGCTGTCGTTGGTCCAGTCACAGTGTTCTCTGGTACCCGCACCAATGTGTTCACAATTAACATTTCAAACAGTGAACAAATAATGTCTCCCATTCAGTCCACCTTTCTGAGTTTGAAATGCAGGCGCAATTGATTTACGGTTATTGATTTATGGTTATAAATGTATATGTCCTCAGTTGTAACAATAGACTTGAGATTTCATTTTTGCCTCCAAGCAATGCATATAAAGTAGTTTTGTTTGGAATGAAAGACATTTTAATGGAAGCCATTCTTGAATACTTTTCAAGGTGAATAACACATCTAACAAATGGGAAATGAAAATGGAATACACCAAGGACATAAGTAATTGAAAAGAAGAGATTGACAGATATTTCATGTTGAGCATTTCTGAATGTAAATAAGGACCCTTGTGTAAAAGTGCGTTGTTGGCTAGAATTTCATTGATGCCATTCTGCGGAGGTATGAAGCCTGATCAATGGGTGAGTTACATTCAAACCGCTAAGGCACGGTGGTGCAGTGGTAGAGTTGCTGCCTTGCAGCTCTTACTGCACTGAGACCCGAGTTTAATCCCGACTATGGGCGCTGTCTGGACGGAGTTTGTACGTTCTCCCCGTGACCACATGGGTTTTCTCCGAGATCTTCGGTTTCCTCCCACACTCCAAAGACGTACAAGTTTGTAGGCTAATTGGCTTGGTATAAATGTAAATTGTCCCTAGTGTGTGCAGGATAGTGTTAGTGGGATAGTGGGATTGCTGGTCAGTGTGGACTCGGTGGGCCGAAAGGTCTGTTTCCGTGGTAAACTAAACTAAAAGAACTCGGTTGCCTCCATGATTCCCAGGGAGTCTACAGGGATCAACCAGTAATCTCCTGAGCATGGCTTTAGTTTTCTTTTCAGAGATACACCGTGTAAACAGGTCCTTCGGCCCACTGAGTCCGCACTGACCAACGATCACCTTTTCCATCCTACACAGCAATTTACATAAGTCAATTAACCAACAAAGCTGCACATCTTTGGAAAGTGGGAATGAGGGAGCCGGAGCACCTGGAAAAAACCCACACAGGTCACGGGGAGAAAGTACAAACTCCCTACAGACAAGTACCCTTGGTCGGGATCGAACCCGGGTCTCTGGCGCTGTAAGGCCGCAACTCTACAGCTGCGCCACCGTGCCGTTCCTCGTGGCAAGGTATTCCGAATATATATATTTTGTTGTTTAATTTCTTAGAGCAGTTTATAAACTTGCAAAAAATATTGGAAGAACGAATAACGTAAAGGATTGTTTAACTGGGCTGTGGCTGGAGATAATTTGGTAAATTTGCAGAACTGATGGCTTTAACTTTGCAGCCTCTTTATTCACATCCTTCAGTGACACCTTTGTGATTAGGCTTTGAAATAAAGCTAGTAGGATAAAGCTCCTGTCCCACTTAGGCGATTTTTTTCGGTGACTACAGGCGACTAGGCTGTTGCCACATAGTCGCGGGTGATGCGAGTATGGTCGTGAGTCGTCTCCTCAAGTCGCCTTTTTTCTGGTCGCCGCTGGATTTTGAAATGTTCAAAACTTTTCGGCGACTGTGGGCTTGACGTAACTTGTCTTCTCCTGTCATAGGTTGTCGCCAGGATGAAGCATGTTGTCGCCAGGTTACGTTGGTTGTCGCCGGGTGCTGACTTCGGTTAATTCCATTGGCGACTACCTACGTGAACTTAAGTCAACCGGCGACGGGTACCGGCGACTGAATTGTCTTCCGATGTCTTCAGTTGTCGCCGACAGGGTCATAGCTTGTCGCGGGTGGACGTAGGTTGAAACATAGAAACATAGAAACATAGAAAATAGGTGGAGGAGTAGGCCATTCGGCTCTTCGAGCCTGCACCGCCATTCAATATGATCATGGCTGATCATCCAACTCAGTATCCTGTGCCTGCTTTCTCTGATCGATTTAGCCACAAGGGCCACATCTAACTCCCTCTTAAATATAGTCAATTAACTGGCCTCAACTACATTCTGTGGCAGAGAATTCCAGAGATTCACCACTCTCTGTGTAAAAAATGTTTTCTCATCTCAGTCCTAAAAGATTTACCCTTTATCCTTAAACTGTGACCCCTTGTTCTGGACTTCCCCAACATCGGGAAAAATCTTCCTGCATCTAGCCTGTCCAACCACTTAAGAATTTTGTAAGTTTCTATAAGATCCCCCCTCAATCTTCTAAATTCTAACAAGTACAAGCCGAGTCTATCCAGTCTTTCTTCATATGAAAGTCCTGACATCCCAGGAATCAGTCTGGTGAACCTTCTCTGTACTCCCTCTATGGCAAGAATGTCCTTCCTCAGATTAGAAGACCAAAACTGTACGCAATACTCCAGATGCGGTCTCACCAAGACCCTGTACAACTGCAGTAGAACCTCCCTGCTCCTATACTCAAATCATTTTGCTATGACTTTGGTTGTCGTAGGTTGTCGCCTGTGTAGTCGAAGGTGGACGTCCTAATGCGTTGCCGGTTGACGGTAGCTTGCCGTAGCTTGATGTCGACTACGTGGTAGGTTGTCATAGCTTGTCATGGACATTGTCGTGGGGGGGGGGTCCATTCGCCGTATTTATTGGCGACTTGCTACGACTGTGACAGTCGCCGAGAAAATTGCTTAAGTGGGACAGGCCCTTAAGAGGAAATGGGGTCCAACATCTGATAGGCGAGCACAGGAGCAGCGATCATGTATGAAACAGTGCAATGTTGTGATGTGATTGGAGTTATATTGTAGACTTAAAAACTAAAATGCTTTGAATGGGTTTCCTTGTGTAAACTATAGGTTAGAAAGGAAAGATCTATAGCTGAGAGTATACATCTACACTGAGCTGCTCGAGCACTGGCTACATCTGCAGTTCATTATGTACACATCAATGCTGTTGCTTAATGGGATTCCTGAGCAATATTAAAAATAAGTAAAACAGATTTCCAGCAAAGTATAAATGCAGCCATGTTTATTTGAATGTAATGTATCAAGTATGAAATATGCATTTTGAGCAGCTTGAGATTAAATATGTTCATTTAAGGAAGTTTGCAGAATAAGTTATTACTGTGAACTGGGGAAGTCAAGATATTATTCTTGTGTGCTCACAAGTTCTATCATTGAAAACAAATGTGGTGATTCCACAACCATTTTCCTGTACTTAAAAAGATTCTGCTCCCTTATTTTTGTCCTTCTCAGCTTTTGCATGCCTAGTTTAGGTCCTGCCTTGACTCATTTTCCACTAATGGCATAAAGAGTTAAAATCTACCCATTCTGTTTAGATTGGTTAATGCACCTGTCACAGGCTTCCGATGAAGATAAATTGTGGTGTTCGAAGGGGCAATTCATCCCAACTGGTCTGTCCCTTCCATCGGCCATGAACTGTGTCTCACATTGCTGCACAGCACCAAGATTTGTTGACCCTAAATGGGGAATCAGAACTTTGTTATTCATCTCAAATCTCTGGGATCAAATGCTGGTCTGTACTCTGAGTTAATTCCCTGGGCCAGGCCAGGAAGAAGGGTCTTGACCCGAAACATCACCTATTTCTTTCTACCCAGAGATGCTGCCTGTCCCGCTGAGTTTCACCAGCATTTTGTGTCTACCTTCAGTCGCAGAGAAACTTGGACCTTGAAGTTGCTCACTTCAATTCTGGATGTTTAATGGGGCTGTCCCACTGTACGAGCTAATTCAAGAGTTCTCCCAAGTTTCCCCTGATTCGAACAAATGAGAATTACAGTAATAGCCGCTCGGGGCTCTCGTGGACATATTTCAACATGTTGACAAATCTTCACGAGCTTACCGCATTTCCCGAGTACCTGCCGTTAGCATTACGAGTCACTTAGAGACATCCCGAGCTCTGACGTACCCGCAACGTACATTCTACGTGCTTACCACGAGTTAGAATTTTTTTTAAACTCGGGAGAGCTCTTGGGTAAACTCGTATAGTGGGACAGGCCCATGAATTTTAGTCAGTTATCACAATTAGATTTTGCCTTATTGACTTGTTTGATATTCAGTATTTGTTTCCAAAGCCAACCTTACTTTACATCGGGGAGACCAAGCGTAGGTTGGGCGATCGTTTCGCCGAACACCTCCGCTCAGTCCGCAATAACCTACCTGAACTCCCGGTGGCTCAGCACTTCAACTCCCCCTCCCATTCCCAATCCGACCTCTCTGTCCTGGGTCTCCTCCATTGCCAGAGTGAGCAACAGCGGAAATTGGAGGAACAGCACCTCATATTCCGTCTGGGGACCTTGCGTCCGTATGGCATTAACATTGAATTCTCCCAATTTTGCTAGCCCTTGCTGTCTCCTCCCCTTCCTTAACCCTCTAGCTGTCTCCTCCCACCCTCCCATCCGCCCGCTCTCGGGCTCCTCCCCCTCCTCCCCTTTTCCTTCTTTCTCCCACCCCCCATCAGTCTGAAGAAGGGTTTCGGCCCGAAACGTCGCCTATTTCCTTCGCTCCATAGATGCTGCTGCACCCGCGGAGTTTCCCCAGCAAATTTGTGTACCTTACTTTTAATTAATTGCATGCATGGCAGGCCAACTGTAGTGTAAATCAATAGGGAACATTTTGGAACAAATAGATTGGACTCTGAATCTTCTCTCTTGGGTACATCTAGAAATAGCATCCAATAGGGTTGGAATAACTGTGTGTCCCTAGATGGAATGTGAGCTCTCGGGGTTTGTGCAAGAGTTCAGTTACCTTTGCGGTGTTTGTTAATGATAAGTTTATACCACTAGAGGCCCTCGGTAAGCTGTGTAAATAGTTGCTTTCCCTCTAGGTCAAAAACATGTTGCAACAGTCCAAACTATTTCACAGGTCATGTGAACTTTGTACAACTTTCTTTACCTCAAAAATGCTACACAGAATATTTAATCCCACCACAAATCTGTGCAGCAGTTTTATTCATTGTTCTGTTTAGTCCTTTGGTTGTAAGAGAACATGAAAAATAAATCAGAGAAGAGAGAAAAACATCTCCAAAAAAACTTGTGCAGGAGATTAACTCTTCCATAACAGGTTTTCTTTCCCCCTGAATATCCTCAGTGGATCTAGCTTGCTTTGATAATTACACCCAAGATTTAGCAGCTTTTAAATCGGTGCTGTGCAGCATGTGAGTGGTCTCGTTCGACGCTCTGAAGACAGGCGTAGTGTCAGAATTGCATTGGGATTCCCAGTCCAAAGCTCATCTGCTTTATCCAAATTAAGTTCAAGTCTAATTTACAACAGGCTGCTCTGCCTGTTGCGTTCCCTTTGTCAACCGTAACCCTTGTAACAACGTTTTATTTCCCAATTCTGAGTATTTATATGTGTGTTTAATATTGCTTATCTGTCGTAGTATCAACTGCTGAGTGGAATGGAACTGGCAAGTCTGAGGTTATTCAGTTTCTGCTTCCCTTAAATTATAGTGACATTTACAGTCTGATGGTTTTGTAAACGTTTTTTGTCTCTTTTAATACTTTGGGTGGGAATAATCAGGAGCTGGAGAGGAGTCCACACAGGGGTGCATTTGCTGAGGAATTCATCCCATCAGTAGCAGTGAACAAACTGTGCAGTAGCAGCAATGCTTCTGCTCTGCCTCGTGTGATAATGTAGCAAAAGTCCCAGCAGGAGTGGAATTTCCAGGCTATTGCATTTTTATTCGTTTTTCCCAAAGTTTTACCATATCCAATCTTTGTAACTTACCTTGCACTTAGGCATTAACCTCTTCCACTGCTGTCACTGAAGATGTAATTATTAATTTAATAAATCTCCCATCTCCCTAATAAGCATTTTTTTTTCACCTGCAAAGACTTTTAATAGTCTTACCACTGTTTCTTAATGGGCTGAATTGTGCTATGGTCTTTGAGGCTAAACGCAAGTTGGTCAGAACTTGCGTGAACCAGCATAGACCTCATATTTCGCTTGGGCAGCTTTCTATCCATAGTATGAGTTGTGATTTCTCTAACCTCAAGTAATCCTTGCAATCCTCTCGTTCCGTCCCTTCTCCACTCAAGTCATTGTACTAGCTTCAAAGTCATCTTGTTGAGTCTCATTGACTGTAACTCATTTTTACCTAGCCCACCGCTAACAATGGCCTTTTATTAGTACAGGTGTAAGGGGTTATGGGGAGAAGGCAGGGGAATGGGATTAGGAGGGAGAGACAGATCAGCCATAATTGAATGGCAGAGTGGATTAGATGGGCCGAATGGCCTAATTCTGCTCTTATCACTTATGATCTTATCATTGTTACTTTTTTGCAAATCTTTCATTCATTTGTTCTCTATCCCTCTGTATCACCATCTGTATCTCACTGTATCAACATTTATATCTCTCGTTTCCTGTTCCACTGACTCTCAGTCTGAAAAAGGGTCTCGACCCGAAACGTCACCTATTCCTTTTCTCCAGAGATGCTGTCTGACCCATTGAGTTACCCCACCATGTTGTGTCTGTCATGGGTCTGAGATGCTGTGAGATAGATGCTAGCACCTGCTCTCCGTTCTGTCACTGGATCCTATCATCTTAATGCAGGCAATGGCCGTAAATAATAAAGTTCTATCGCATTGTGACATATTGTGAATGTTGCAGTGCCTGTTCACAGATCACTGCTGTATGTGAATGCTACTGATGAATGCTGTTGGTCAATTGTGACTAGGGTTGTCAACTTTCTCACTCCCAAATAAGGGACAAAAGGTCGAAATAAGGGAAAAATTCCCAACGGCAGTTCGTCGACCGGCTGTGGCTGGGTGAATGATGAGTTGGCCCGGGTGCTGGACTGCACACAAAGCCTAGCCGGCGGGCCAGCTGAGGAGTTTTGGCCCGCGCGACATCACGCGCAAAGTCTGGCACCCCCATCCATCTCATGAACCGATGATCGGCCATGGGAATGAGGGGTGGTGGTTTCAGCGGTAAGCGAAGGTCGGACAGCTGGCTGGGCTGCCGACCGACGGGGCTAGGGGTTACATGTTACCCATGTGAACAGCAGCTCTGAGTGCGGGCAGATCTGCCAGCCATGAGTGTGCAAGCGAGCTGCCAGCACGTTCACGCCCAAAAATGACAATAGCAAATTTGTAAAATGACAACACCCCAGTTGGCATGTTTTTGGTCACACCTGCTTTAGCATGAATGATAAACATTTATGGGTGAAGTCAAATATGGTTATATTGCAGGCAGGTGGGACTAAGGGAAAAAAGTTGTTCAGCACGGACTTGTAGGGCCGAGATGGCCTGTTTCCGTGCTGTAATTGTTATATGGTTATATGTTATATGGTTATAGCACTTCTGCAGAAAACTGTGTGAGTTTACAAAATAAGCCCTGTTTTGCTTCTCCTGCTCCACCTGATAATTAGAATTATCCATTGGCACAAAAATGTTTTGAATCATTTTTTTGGTTCTTGTACCTATTCATCATTGTGCAAGATCATCTATCTCCTGCCTGTGTAGGAAGGAACTGCAGATGCTGGTTAAAAAGGAAAATAGACACAAAAAGCTGGAGTAAGCATCTCTGGAGAGAAGGAATGGGTCACGTTTCGGATCGAGACCTTTCGTCACCTCTTCCTTTCTCCAGAGATGCTGCCTGTCCCGCTGAGTTACTCCAGCTTTTTGTGTCTATCTGATGGGCCTGTCCCACTTAGGCGATTTTTTAGGCAACTACAGGGGTCTAGTTTGTCGCCACATGTTTGCCGGTGGTCGCCGGGAGTAGTCTCGTAGCGTCTTTCTGGTCGCTGCTAAATTTTCAACATGTTGAAACATTTTCGGCGACAGTGGATTTGACGCCAATGAGCGTAGCTTGACTTCTCCTGACGTAGGTGCTGTTGTAGGTTGTCGCCAGGATGACATAGGTTGTCGCCGGTTTTTCAGCGACCTGCTACAACAATGACAGTCGATGGCAGTTGCCAAAAATATCGCCGTGGGACAGGCCCATTACTCCTCTGCCTGTTCTACATTCTTGGTGTGTTATGGTTCTGTTTGCATTGCTTCCACTGACTGACCAGCTAACTGATTCAGCATTAGGGATTCTGTTTTATGTATTCCTCCAGTATTATCCACTTGTCTCTTTTACAAATTGCCCTCTCTTTTCCTAAGATCCCATTAGGTCAGCTTCTAGTCCTAGACCAGTTAGTGGCCAATTGTCTCGAATCTCAGCAAGGTCATCCTCTTTAGTTGAATTTATGCTACTAACTGGGGCCTGTTTGGGATGAGACACCGGGAGCATTGGAATAGAAACATTGAAACATAGAAAATAGGTGCAGGAGTAGGCCATTCGGCCCTTCGAGCCAGCATCGCCATTCAATATGATCATGGCTGATCATCCAAAGTCAGCACCCCGTTCCTGCTTTCTCTCCATACCCCTTGATTCCATTAGCCCTAAGAGCTATAAGAATATTTCGATAATGTGCGTGCATTCACAACATGAATCTGTTTAACATGCTCCTCTCTTTTCACTTAAGGAAAATAGAGGGTTAACTTAATAGGGATCTTGAACATTTGGAAGAGCCTAGATAACGTGCATGCAGAAAAACCTCCGTTTGTGAAGATGAACATAACTACAAAGTATCATCATAGATGGCTGCCAAGAAATCCAATAGGATATTTGTGGGGAAATTACTAATTTACCCAATAATTAGTGAGAACGTGGAGCTACTTCAATCATTCCCCGTGGTGAATACATTTTAAGGGTGCATTTAAGAGAACTGAACATTATTCTATACTTCACACAGAGAGATGGGAGAAGGCTTTAGTGGCGCTGAAATGTTGGCGTGGACTTGTTGCGCCACATGGCCTGTTTTTGTGCCATAATACATCCTAACAAATATCCAACCTCACTTAAAAATCCCTGCCTCAACTCTTTGTTTTATTATGTAAATATGTATATCAGTGCATCAAATTCTTGTCCATTCTTTCCATCCAGATATGCTGCCTGGCCCGCTGAGTCACACCACCATTTTGTGTCCAACTTCAGTGCAAACTAGCATCTGCAGTTCCTTCCTACACATCAACCTCTCTATCTGGGTGTCCGTGCCCACTGTGTTCAGTTGTCCTCATGGCAGGAAATGTTTTTATGATTTTTTGCAAACGATTGATTGAAGTTCTCCTTATTGCAGGGAATTAATTTGTTCCTATTTTGCCACTCCTGCGGTATTTTTCCAGGTGTTTTATAACTTACTTCTGCAACGTTTTCTCTTCCTGGAACACATACCTTACCCTTATCACTTCTCCATTCCAGCCTTGGCACTTCCCTATTTCCACTTATTGTGTGCCTGCTGCTGTGTCCACCCAAGCCGGTTCCTTGCCGTTCAGCGACTTACTTCTCTTATTGTTCCAACGAGCATAGGTTGTGGTATAAGCTTTCAACTAAAGGGCCTGTCCCACTTGGGCGACCTAATCCGCGAGTTCTGGCGAGTTTGCCCTCGACTCGTACTCGCAGCGTGGTCGACACGAGGTCGTAGGAGGTCTTCGTAAATCTCCTTCATGCTTGATTGTGGTCTCCGTGTACTCGAGGCCTCAGCTAGGTCGCGCCGTTTTTTTTAATATTAAAAAAAATGCGCGCGAGTAAAAACAGGTCGCCATGGAAAAAATCGATACTTTTTTTACTCGCAGGTTTAGTCGTAGTAGGTTGTAGTAGGTCGGCATGTTAGTCGTAGGTAATCGAGGGTAGTCGAAGGTAGTCGAAGCTAGTCATAGATAGTCTTCATCAAAGTCGAAGGGAGGTCGAAGGGATGTTGAAGGAGGTCTTCTACATAGTTGAAGAAGGTCTTCAACATGTCATTTTTTCAAACTTTTCTAAACTCGCCAATTAGTTCGCCCAAGTGGGACAGCCCCTTAACTGTCCAGCTAAAGACAAATCATTTTTCAGGGTGTAAACAGTAGTTTATCATTGCAAATTGCTATCTGGTGGCTTTAAAGATAAGTGGATTTCTATTGTGACAGTATAGACTGGAATTTTTTTCCACTATTTGTTAGTTATAATTAGTCATATTACTGGGTGGATTGCAAATTATGCCCTCACTTTATATGTGCATTATATCTTCAGATTGAAATTGGAAACCTAACAAGCATCTTCACAAATAAACTAGCCATAATAACTAGGATTTAAGCAGACATTTATAATGTTAGACTCAGATTTGCCCGAAAAGGCAGTTATAGACCATTTGAGCTGTTTTCTCTTACAGGGCTGAACATGGATTTTGTCAATTGTTTCTGTATTGCTAGCTTTCCCCTTTGTTTTTGAGAGATTGACTTCCATGAACTGTCTTTATCTCTACATCAGTGTACCAATCTACTTGTTAGACTCCACTTTGTGATATATCGACCCAGATTATGGGACAATTCTTGCTGTTTATAGTCATGTAACAGCAGCCTTAACATAATGGGAAATTGATCGACCCATTACATTCTGAGCTCATTCAGCATTAGTTCCACATTGAACACACTTTTGATAGTTATGAATGGAGATAACTTAAGGAAGGGAAAATTACTGTCTGTTGCCATGTTATTGTGTGCTATGTGATCTAACATTTTATTTTTTATAGAAACTTAAGCAAAGTTGGGAGTTCACATGCGTTTTAACAGGTCTGAGGTTTTGGTCTCGGTATCCTTCTTGTGACTGATGGTCTAATGGATGGAGGATCCTAAGCATTTGTGATAAAATGTCACTTAGAGTCATAGAGTGATACAGTGTAGAAACAGGCCCTTCGGCCCAACTTGCCCACACCAGCCAACATGCCCCAGCTACACTAGTCCCATCTGCCCACGTTTAGTCCATATCCCTCCAAACCTGTCCTATCCATGTACCTGTCTAACTGTTTCTTAAACGTTGGGATAGTGTCTGCCTAAACTACCTCCTCTGGCAACTTGTTCCATACATCCAACTTTGCGTGAAAAAGTTACCCCTCAGATTCCTAGTAAATCTTTTCCCATTCACCTTAAACCTATGTCCTCTGGTTCTCGATTCACCTGCTCTGGATAAGAGATTCTGCATTTACCCGATCTATTCCTTTCATGATCATAAACTATTTATACATGATTTTATTCACTTCTGGAGTGACATTTCACTTGTCATTGGGAACCCTGAATTGAGTATTTCAATTTAAAGTAATTTATTTATACACCTTTCCTTCTCATGTTGGTCTGTTGGCAACTCTGCCTCTGATCCTTGGCAGGCAACCCTCAACCTCTGTGTAGGAAGGAACTACAGATGTTGGTTTAAACCGATAGACACAAAATGCTGGAGTAACTCAGCGGGTCAGACAGCATCTCTGGAGAGAAGGAATAGGTAGGAGATGGTTCTAGAGAAAAGGATTAGGTGACGTCACCTATTCCTTCTCTCCAGAGATGCTGTCTGACCCGCTGAGTTACTCCAGGTTTTTGTGTCAACCCACAACCTCTTGCAACCTCAACTTGCAGACCTGATCCGTGACTCACCTCTCCTTTCCCACCTCCATCCTCTCCCACGTATCTCTCCTCCATTGCCCCAGAATACAGAGCTGGAATTGTATGATTTCCGATGAGCATGAAAATAAAAGGTCTTGGATCTTGTGTACTATAGAATTTTGCAGCAGACTCACAATCAGAATAATCATTGTGCCGATTTGCTCGCTTTTACAGGCACTTATAAAACTCTTTAGTGCACGTCAGTAATACCCTACCTGAATCTTAAACCATACATTTGTAATAAAGCTGCAACGAGATATTATCAGTGGTAATAGTACATTGTAAATTAATCCCGCCAACCACAACACCTGACGAGGAATTATAAAAAAATACAACAGAGACTTGACGAAATTTCATCCCCGATTCCACATATCCATTGTTTGAAGGATGCTGGTTTTCAAAAAATAGACACAAAATGCTGGAGATACTCAGGTGGAGAACAGACAGATAGTGGTTCAGATCAAGACCCTTCTCCCGAGTCAAAATGTTCCCTCATCCGTATTCTCCAGGGAAGCTGTCAGAGATGCTGTCTCCTCCATTTGGTACAGTCATCATTACCACAACTTTTTGTGCATGGGTGTTTTCTTTAAAAGAAGTTAACAAAACCAAATAAAAGCCCAGTATTTTGATTTAGAGAATAAAGTATAGCCTTTCCAGGCTAATACAAAGCTCATTAAAACAAGCCTGATAAAATGGAGCTTTGTTCTAAATATTCGCATAACATGTTTTGAGAAAAAAACAGAAAGCAAGCATATTAATTTTCACCACAAATGAATTACGCATGTGAAATAACGCATCCGAATATGAATCATGTTAAATGAAAAGTCATCTCAGCGAATACTTCTATCTAAATGGAGCCATTCAGCTGATGTAACAGCCTTAAGAAAGGGTAAGTCAAAGGAGCAAGCTGTTAAAGGAAAGGAGTGATTAGTGACACAGAACTTGGCTAAAGGGATGTGCCCATGTCGTGCATTACGCGCGCATGGTGCGTGGTGACGTAGGCAGTGATGCGCGGTTGCGCGCGGCGCCCCATGATTTTGGGATTCACAAAATCTTCGCACGCCACTTGCGTGACGCCCAATTGACGCCCAAGTGAGACAGGCCCTTAACTCAGTGGATCAGGCAGCATCTCTGGAAAACATGGGGAGGCAACATTTTGCGTTGGGAACCTTCTTCAGACTCGAGTGGAGGGGAACTTCTTCAATGTAGGCATACTTTGTTGCAGATCATAAGAGACCAGTTGTACCATTCCAAAGCATTTTTGTTGTTTTACATTTTGACAATAGATAATAGACAATAGGTGCAGTAGTAGGCCATTAGTCCCTTTGTGCCAGCACCGCCATTCAATGTGATCATGGCTGATCATCCCCAATCAGTACCCCGTTCCTGCCTTCTCCCCATATCCCCTGACTCCATTAACTTTAAGAGCCCTATCTAGCTCTCATGAATATATCCAGAGAATTGGCCTCCACTGCCCTCTGAGGCAGAGAATTCCACAGACTCACAACTCTTTGTGAGAAAAAGTGTTTCCTCATCTCCGTTCTAAATGGCTTACCCATTATTCTTAAACTTTGGTTTGACTAATTAATGATGGCAATCATTTTCAGGCATAGTTTAGTGCTGACACCAAGCATGTTAATGTGGCCTATAATCTCAAATCTACAACTAAGTTTATCATATTATTTGAGATTTCACAGAAAACACGTTGAGATTTTGTCATGCCTATTTAAAAAGTTTTTGTTATATTGGTGACCCAAGGAAAATAACTAATTTCTTATCCCACACAAGCCTATTGCATTCAACACCCAATCCAATAGACAGATTGTATTTTAGACTTTGTGGAATAATTTTTTTTTTAATGCAAAGAACTGATATTCTGAGCTGATCTTCAATATTCCAAAACTTGCATTTAAATGGTGGTTATATTTACATTGCATTTCTTGAACTAGGAAGATAATGAGCTAAACCATCTGTTGCTGACTGAAGGACTAACTCTGTATCTACCGAGTGATGAAATTGTGGAACCTCCTTGGTTTGTTAATTTGTGAGTGACAATTGATCTGATCAGCTTTAATTTGGTACCGTGGAAATTGTACTCAAAATGAACTCAATTTGAGGATGAAGAAACTCAAATGTAACAAATAACACTCTAGTGTAGTTTGTCACTGCCATGCTCCATGACAGACTGCAAATGGAAATGTTTTGGACAATGTTAAAAAATAATATATTTTGTGCATTTTTCTAATTCTGTTTATTCTGAGCAAAGCACCAAAGCAAATTTCTTGTATGTGCACATACTTGGCTAATAAAATGTATTCAATCCAATTCAATTCAATTAAGAGTCAACCAAATTGCTAGGTCTGGAGTCAGACATAGACCCCTTTCTCTGAAGTCCATTAGAACCAGATGGGGTTTAATATCATTTCAATATTTTCAGTCACCATTAGTGAAATTACTTCTTTATTTGAGATTTAGTTAATTTAAGATTTCCCCTTCTTCTATTTAGGTTTGAACTCAACTTATTGGGTGTTACTCCAGTAATTTGACCACAGTGCGATTGTATAGAATCTGTTCATCTGTGTGTTGCAATTTGTGTATGAGTTGGGGTCTTTTAGACCATGCCATTATGAAGCAGGAATGAAAAATTAACATTAACATGGGGGACGTAACACTTGTACATTCCAAGTTTGGAGCATGGGTAGGTTGCAGGCACCTGAGATAGCAGATAACCGGAAACACTGCTGATGTCAACTCAGATTCATTCCCGGTACGAGTGGAGTCTATCAGCAAGTAATGTGTGAGATAAGTCAATGGACAATAGACAATAGGTGCAGGAATAGGCCATTCGGCCCCTCGAGCCAGCACCGCCTTTCAATAGACAATCGACAATAGGTGCAGGAGTAGGCCATTCGGCCCCTTGAGCCAGCACCGCCTTTCAATAGACAATAGACAATAGGTGCAGGAGTAGGCCATTCGGCCCTTCGATCCAGCACCGCCATTCAATGTGATCATGGTTGATCATCCCCCATCAGTACCCCGTTCCTGCCTTCTCCCCATATCCCCTGACTCGCTATCTTTAAGAGCTCTGTCCAGCTCTCTCTTGAAAGTATCCAGAGAACCGGCTTGTTCAACTGAACTGGTACAGAGCGGCAAGTTTAAATTGCAATCTCTCACTGGCGCCAACTTGCTTGAAGTGACTTGTAAACCGATCAGACATGAAAGCAGTGATTGTTCCACCTGTGTACATGAACTGCCATGTCTCATTGATGAGTGTGGGTTTTGTTGGTGCACTGGTAACTTGGCAGAAAAGCACTAATTTGCTGAAGAGCTAGTCTTTATTTGTCTTTTTAATTTCGAAAGTCTGCTTCCTTCTCTCATGACTCTAAGAACCCACCAAATACAGTACTGAGCACTTGCTATCACGTTGATGGCATTCTTATCGTGACGGTATGTTAAGCAAAGTCCACCCTGACTTTCTGATGAAATATTTTGGGAAAATGAAGGAGGGCTATCCCCATTGTCAGACCAGTATTTATCTCTGAATGCAACACAGTGGGTGGCACAATGGCGTAGCGGTAGAGTTGCTGCCTTACAGTGCCTGCAGCAACAGAGAACCGGGTTCGATCCCGACTACGGGTGCTGTCTGTATGGAGTTTGTACGTTCTCCCCGCGACCAACGTGGGTTTTCTCCGAGATCTTCGGTTTCCTCCCACACTCCAAAGACGTACAGGTTTATAAGTTAAATGGCTTGGGTTTGTATGCTTGGTATAAGTATAAATTGTCCCCAGTGTGCGTAGGCTTGTGTTATTGTGTAGAGATCGCTGATCGATGCTGACTCAGTGGGGCGAAGGGCCTGTTTCCACATTGTATCTCTAAACTAAACCAAAATATGGGTTATCTCCATCTCATTACACTTTTTATTGTGGGATCTTGCTTTACACAAGATGACCGTTGCCTTTCCTACCATGCAAGTATGATTATATTTCATAAGAATTTAATTACTGAAGAGTGATGTCTCCCAAGGTTGAGCAAAAAAGCACAATCCTGAAGAAACTCAGTGGGTGAGGCAGCATCTGTGGAAAGAATCGATTACAGCATCTGCAGTCTCTTGCGTCTCCATTTAAATGCAAAACTTTTTTTTCATTATTGGTAAGATGAGCATTTGGGTGTTGGATTGGATGTTGGAATGTGCCCCTGAATTGGGAGGAGAGGTTGGCACTGATGGACACATTTTACTGGAATTGGACCTTTGCAGTGCTCCAAATGTACAGCTGATGTTGTGTCTGGGTTTGTACATGAAGAATGGTTTTGTGAAGAAGGCTTAAATACATATTGCAGCTTCTTTGGGCAAAATAGAGGACCACACTGACATTTTTTTGACGCCTTGATTTTGTCAGGCTTGTTATCACAATGGAACTTCCATGTTTCAGTTCTGCTCCACAGAAGCTTTGAGCAACCACAAACCCATACTCAGGCGCAAAGGATGGATCATTTGGTCCCTTCCCTCAGTTCACCTACATCAGTGTAAGGAAAAAGAAAAGGGTTGATGGCCAAACAGGATGTGTAGGAAAGAACTGCAGATGCTGGTTTAAATCGAAGGTAGACACAAAATGCTGGAGTAACTGCGGGCAGGCAGCATTTCTGGAGAGAAGGAATGGGTGACGTTTTGGGTCGAGACCCTCCTTCAGACTGCACGAGACTTCTTCAGTCTGAAGAAGGGTCTCCACCCGAAACTTCACCCATTCCTTCTCTCCAGAAATGCTGCCTGTCCTGCTAAATTATTCCAGCATTTTGTGTCACCCAAGTCCTGCAGTATGCCTTATCATTCAGCCAAGTCACCTTGGTAACATTTCCAATCCAATGCATTATTTCCTCTGCCCGTCAGTTCATGAAGTCAGCATTAACATTTGGGCAGACTGCTGTAATATTGTCTTTTCCTGAGATGGACTGATTCAACCTACAGCAGGATTAGACTGGTGAATGTTTCTATGCAAATAGTCTAAAGCTGAAAGCCCATATAAGGAAAAGAAGGCCAAATCATTGGATATTTTTAAGGCCGAGATGGATAGATTCTTGATTAGTATGGCTGTCAGGAGTTATGGGGAGAAGGCAGGAGAATGGAGCTAGGAAGGAGAAGTAGTTCAGCCATGATTGAATGGCAGAGTAGACTTGATGGGCCGAATGGCCTAATCTGCACCTATCACATCCGACCTAATGAATTTATGAAATGGCCTCGACTCACCCTCCATCTCTGGGCAAACTGTAATCTTCTCTTGCAAATGTTCAGGTGTGGATTAGCACAATGTTCGATTGATATTCAATTGATATCGATATTCCGGAAGATAGGATTTTGGAAGCTGATATGTTGTCGTCTTCTCTGTATTGCAGCTCAACGGGTGTACAACTAACACATTATCAAATTCATAAACAAGCCACATTTTGTGCAAGAATGCAATTATCATTGATTTTTTTACCTCTTAAATTCTCTGCTGATATTTGTAATGCTGCTGTTTCAGTTGTTGAATACAATGCAGCAAAGATATTACATTGAGCGGTATTTTAGTCTGTGCATCCAATTCTTTACCATTTTGCAATTCAACAATTTAGTAAAAATGTGGATCTGAATCTGGAGGCAAAGGGATGTGAATTATTGTGGATGAGGATTCTCCTGCATCAGTGGGACTGCCAAACTCATTTCAAATAGGACCCCAGCAGACCAATATATCTTTCTGTGTCTGACATCGTTATTGCTTCTGAATAGTACTTATATGTGCACATGTGCAAGAAAGATGTTAAAGTCTAGCCCAAAATAAATATCTGAACCAATATTATTGTATATTCATCTGAAAATTATATGATCATTAGTTTAGTTTAGACATACAGCACAGAAACAAGCCCTTCGGCCCACCGGGTCCGCGCCGACCAGCGATCCCCGCATATAAACACTATCATATACCCACAAGGGACAATTTTTATATTTACCAGGCCAATTAACCTACAAACCTGTACGTCTTTGCAGCTGATCAGCAGACGCTCCTCAGGAATCTAGGTCTGAAACGTAGGCCACTGAATATGTTCTACCCCAGAAAATGTATTTTGGATTTAAATCGTCCCACATTATTTTTACCACTGAAGCAATTTTTTCAGGTGAAGTTCATGCAATGCTCATTGGAAAAGTGCTTCATTTTAAAGGACGTACAGTATATGATTTATTGTTTTTAATGCTTAAATCTCTACCCCTTTCTCATCTTATAGAAATGTTCATTAAGCTCAGATGTAAAAACGCGACTCTGACTCTTGAGTTTGTCATCCTGTTCTGCTTCCACAGTTTTTATTAATCGTGTGAGAACATTTGGAAAATGTCGGAGTTAAGAGTATACAGCCCTCTCATTGAGTCTTAACTATTGAAAAAGTTCAAAGCTGAGCTGTACATTTGGCCTCAAACCCATTGTCCTGCCCACTTCCCATAAAACTTGATTCCCAGTAGTCCAAAAATGAATCGCAACCTGAATATACCACACTCTCTAGAATAGGGAATCCCAAAAATTCACAACTTGCTCAGAGAAAAAAGATGGCACCTCACGTTTTAGCCACATATGCATAGATCAAAGAAGGGTCTCAACCCGAAACATCACCCATTCCTTCTCTCCAGAGATGTTGCCTGACCGTCTGAGTTACTCCAGCATCTTGTGTCTATCTTCGATCAAAACATTGCAGCAGGGAAGCTACATCAGTTTCAGCTGAGATTTTGAGCTTGCTCTGCGGTAGATTTTGAATGCAAAGCCTTTGAACTTGAGGTGCTCTTACGTCAATTGGCTTCCTGACTCATATGTCAGGCTGTTATTCATCGATTACAGCTCGGCATTTAACACAATCATCCCCTCCAAGCTGGTTACCAAACTCGCAGAACTGGGTCTCTGCACATCCCGCTGCAATTGAATCCTCGACTTCCTCATTCACAGACCACAGTCTGTTCGTATTGGTGGAAATGTGTCAGCCTCGATAACAATCAGCACGGGAGCACCTCAAGGCTGCGTGCTCAGCCCCCTGCTGTACTCACTCTATACTCATGACTGCGTAGCCAGTCACAGTGCAAACGCCATCATCAAGTTCGCTGACGACACCACTGTTGTGGGGCGTATCACTGATGGGGATGAGTCAGAGTATAGAAAGGAGATCGAGCAACTGTCCATATGGTGCCAGCGCAATAACTTGGCCCTCAACACCAGAAAAACCAAGGAACTGATTGTGGACTTTGGAAGGAATAGGAGGGGGACCCACAGCCCCATTTATATCAACGGGTCGATGGTTGAAAGGGTCAAGAGCTTCAAATTCCTGGGCGTGCACATCTCTGAAGATCTTTCCTGGTCCGAGAACACTAATGCAATTATCAAGAAAGCTCATCAGCGCCTCTACTTCTTGAGAAGATTAAGGAGAGTCGGTTTGTCAAGGAAGACTCTCTCTAACTTCTACAGGTGCACAGTAGAGAGCATGCTGACCAGTTGCATCGTGGCTTGGTATGGCAATTTGAGTGCCCTGGAGAGGAAAAGGCTACAAAAAGTAGTAAACACTGCCCAGTCCATCATCGGCTCTGACCTTCCTTCCATCGAGGGGATTTATCGCAGTCGCTGCCTCAAAAAGGCTGGCAGTATCACCAAAGACCCACACCATCCTGGCCACACACTCATCTCCCTGCTACCTTCAGGTAGAAGGTACATGAGCCTGAAGACTGCAACAACCAGGTTCAGGAATAGCTACTTCCCCACAGCCATCAGGCTATTAAACCTGGCTCGGACAAAACTCTGATTCTTAATAACCTATTTTCTGTTAATTGCACTTTATCAGTTTATTTATTCATGTGTGTATATATTTATATTATGGTATATGGACACATTTATCTGTTCTGTAGTAAATGCCTACTATGTTCTGTGTGCTGAAGCAAAGCAAGAATTTCATTGTCCTATACAGGGACACATGACAATAAACTCACTTGAACTTGGACTTGGACTTGGACTTGAACTTCCTGAGGAGTAAAAGACTGCATATTTTTCAAAGGAATATGCAATAATACTGGTTCAGGGGGTTATTTTGTGTAAGTCTTTACAATATGCGCATGAGTACTATTCAGAAGCGATGACTGTGTGACAGGTATTGACCATCCTAATCAATTCTGCCAATATTCAGAAAGAAAGTTCTCTTCACCGTCAACAACCCACTTTGACATTGAGATTATGAGTTGTGCATACATTTTGTTTGATTTTTGTTTTCCGCATTTTGAAATCCATCTTTTCCAGGAATAGTGGTGTTATTAAATTGAAAGCAAATTAGAGGAAAAAGTTATTGGTTTCAAGGCACGTCGCGTCACAAAATCTGAGCACATAAACTTTTCATCATGTGCAACTGGTTGTTGAGTATAAAAATAGATACTTTATCCTAAATTCATAATTCCCCACCCTTTCCCACAGAGAGCTTGGCATTGACTCGTTTGTACATATTCTGGAGCATATTACGAACTGTGTGCGTACATCCAAGTTCGCCAACACACATCCTGTGGTAAGCTGACCAGGCAATTCCATTTCTTGCTCAACAAGATGAAAAACATTTAGTAAAATGATTTCCCAAACTAAGAGCAGAATTGATTGTATAACATGTTGCTCGTCCACACTGTTGCAAAACCATCTAATGCACCAGCTAGATGAGATCATTTAGCCTTTAACATCAATATTTTGTTAACCGATTTTTAAATGGAAAATGTTGTTTTTCCACGTACTTTTGGAGTCATACATCTTGATTTCTTGAAACAAGTAATGGATTGCAGCTATTTTAATTGGGTTAGATGATCTGATTTCCCCCATTCTGGTTGATCAATATCTTCTTCACTTGAACAGTGGAGAAGGCTTAAGAACCTGGATGGTGAATTTCTTCATGCTTCATTCCTAATAACTGAACAAAAATTGGAACTGCTAAATGTACTCTTAAAATCAGTTTTACTTTTGTGTCTTAGTTGGATGCATCATCACTTTATCAAAGCTATAACCATAAATCTCTTTTGTTGGATTTTGATCATGGCCCTTTAAGTAATGATTTTACATTACTGAGGAAAATTGTAAGCATGTAGGGTCCTTCAAAACCTACATCCATTTAGTTTAGAGATACAGCATGGAAACTGTCGGCCCACTGTGTCCACACCGACCAACGATCCCCGCACATTAACACTATCCTACACACACTAGGGACAATTAATGTACAAACCTGTACGTCTTTGGAGTGTGGGAGGAAACCTCGAAGATCTCGAGGAAACACTTTTTCTCACAGAGAGTGGTGGGGCTGTGGAATTCTCTGCCTCAGAGGGCGGTGGAGGCAGGTTCTCTGGATGCTTTCAAGAGAGAGCTAGATAGGGCTCTTAAAAGTAGCAGAGTCAGGGGATAGAAGGCAGGAACGGGGTACTGATTGTGGATGATCAGCCATGATCATATTGAATGGCGGTGCTGGCTCAAAGAGCCGAATGGCCTACTCCTGCACCTATTGTCTATTGTCTATTATTTCGGAGAAAACCCACGCAGTCACGGGCAGCAATTCTACTGCTACACCACCTTGCCACCTCCACTTGTCTACATTGCTTGTCTTTTTTCTTCTTTATGAAGGCGATGGGCTCTCACCTTAAATACCACCCCGGTATTGGAGGACGATTTATCATGTTTTTTTGTTGTGTATACATGTCCTCTAAACTTGAGAGATGTGGAAAGAAAGAAAATATGGTCTGTTGGTTCTTTACTTTGTTCTCAGGATACCTTTGCAACTGATGGAACCAGTGCTAAGAGGGGTCATTGAAGCAGGATATTTGAGGAGGTGTGCCATGGTGTGAATCCAGCAATGGGCCGCACACAGATCAGAATGGGAGTGCTGCTTGTGAGGCCTGACTGCCACAATACAGGGGGACTTAGAACAGTACAGCACAGGAACAGGCCCTTTGGCCCACAGTGGTTGTGCTGAACATGATACCAAATTAAACTAATCCCTTCTACCTGCATATGATCCATACCCCTGCATGTGTGTGTCTCTCATAAAGGCCATTGTCATAAATGGCACTGTCGTAACTGCTTCCACCACCACCACCACTCACCATTCACAGTGTAAAATTTTAAAAACAACGTGCCGCACATCATTTAAGCTTTGCCCCTGTCACCTTAAAACAATGCCAACTAGTCTTTGACATTTCCACTTTGGGAATAAGATTCTGACTGCCTACCTCATCTGTGCCTTTCATAAATGTGATATGTTTCTATCAGATCTCCCCTCAGCCTTCGACACTCCTGAGAAAACAATCCAAGGCTGTCCAAACTTTCCTGACAGCTAATACTCTTTGATCCAGGCAGCATCCTGTTAAACAACTCCCAACATCCTCACAAGCTTACACATCCTTCCTGTAATGGAGGTGCACACAGTACTGTAAATGCAGCCTGTCCAAGGTTTCATAAAGCTGCAATATGACATCCTGATTCTTGTAGTCAATGACCCAACCTATGAAAGTGAGCAAACCATATGCTTTCTTTACCACTCTTATCTACTTTTGTTTCTACTATCAGGGAGCTGTGGACGGACCCGAGGATCCATCTGTACATCAGTACTTTAAGGGACCTGCCATGAACTATATACTTTACCCTTACATTGACCGACACAGTGCAGCAACTCACACTTGCCCGAATTAAAATCCAACTGTAATTTCCCCATCCATATCTATAATTGGTCTATATCCTGGTGTCTCCTTCAACAGCCTTCTTCACTGTCCACGGCTACATCAACCTATCCTTGTGGAACCCTACTGGTCACAGCACTCCAGTCAGGATGACATCCTTCCACCATTACCCTCTATCTTCTCTGAGAGAGGCAATCCCAATTCAACGCCCAAATCATTGTGGATCCCATGAATCTTATTTTTCTGGATCATTCCACCAAAGGAGACATTGTCGCACGGTTTTCTAAAATCCATGTCGACAAAATCCACCTTCCTACCCACCTCAATCACCTTTGTTATCTCCTCAAAAAACTCAATCAATTTTGTAAGCATGACTTACCCTGGACAAAGCCATATTGACTGTTCCTAATCTGCCCATTCTATTCCAAATGCAAGTAAATGCTATCCTGAAGAATCCTCGCCAACATTTTCCTTACCGCTGATGTGTGGCTGATGTGTGGCTCACCAGTTTATAATTTCCTGGATTATCCCTATTTCTTTCCTTAAGTCAACACTTGCTACTCTTCATTCCTCTGGGATCTTGCATGTTCCTGGAGAGAATAGAAAGATCTTCGCCAAGCCCCCAGGTATCTACTCTCGTGCATCGTTCAATAAACTGTGATAGATCAGGCACTGGGGATTTATCAAGCTTCATGTTCTTAAATAGACCCACAACCACCACCACCTTGATTTAATAATTCCCAACATATTAATATACTCCACCACTGATTCCACTATCCTCTGTGTCCTTCTTCCTGGTGAATACAGATGCAACAGACTATTTAGTACATTGCCTACATCCTCTAACTCAAAGCATCAATTCCCTCCTTTGTGCGAGAGTGGAGCGACATTCTTCCTTGTTATTCTCTTGTTTTTAATGTATGTATAAAATGTCTTGGGATTCTCTTTCATCCAACTTGCCAATGACATTTCTCAAAACTTTCTGGACCTCCTAATTCCTTGGGTGAATTCTTTTCTGTTTTCGTTATCTTCCTCAATGACCCTGTATGATTTCATCTTCCAAATCTTGCATATGTTTCCTTTTCCTTTTTGACCAAATTTACATCCAAGGTTCACTTCTCTTGCCATCCTCACTGGAATATGCAGGTCTTGAACTGGTCATTTGGTTTTTAAAATAACTCCCATACGTCAGATGTCGACTTACCCAATAAAAAATTCTCCCAATTTACTCTCCGTGGTAACTGCCTAATAATGTTATATTTTGCCCTCTCAAATTTAATATCTTCCCCCAATATCCAGACTTATTCTTATTTATAACTGTCTTGAAACTAAAGTTCGCAAAACACTCTTCTACTGAAATTCTAACCTGGCCAGGCTTGTGTCCCAATACAAGGTCAAGCTTTGGTCAGTGCAAGGAACAATCTAAAGGGGCTGTCCCACTGCGGCGACCTAATCTGCGAGTTTAGACGAGTTTGCCCTGGACTCAAACTCACAGCATGGTTGACACATTGGAGGTCCTATGAGGTCGTTCGAACTCTCCTTCATGCTCAAGGCAACTTCCCGAATACTCGTGGCCTCAGCTAGGTTGCAGAAAATTTTTCAGCATGTTGAAAAGTTTTCCTCGAGTAAAATTTGGTCGGCATGGTTCTTTTGAACTCGTAGTGCAGTGGAGTTGGGTCGCTATTTAGTTACAGGCAGTCGAGGGCAGCCGTAAGCAATCTCCTTCGTGACCGAGCATTTTGATTGGCTCATTGGAGTTTTCAGGACCAGGGAAAACAGACCGATAGGTAAAATGCCCCCAAAACGTTATTATACTTCTTAAAAGTTCTCCCCCCTTCTCCCACCTCGTCTTTCTCCCTTCTCTCCCCTTCTCTCCCCTTCTCTCTCCTTCTCTCTCTCCTTCTCTCCCCCTCTCTTCCCACCTATCTCCCCCCCCCCCCTTCGCGCTCTCTAAAGGACTTACTGTACACTATGCAGCCGTCTTTTACCTTCCTCTTCATTGCGGGTGTGAATTTAGGCAACTGCCGGTGACTGTCATAGTGGTAGCAGGTCGCTGAAAAACCGCCGCCACCCTACGTCATCCTGGCGACAACCAACAACAGCACCTTCATCAGGAGAAGTCAAGCTATGCTCATTGGCGTCAAGCCAACTGTCACCAAAAAATGTTCAACATGTTGAATATATAGCGGCGACCAGAATAACTTTGCCTCATTCTAATGCTACCTGCTTTATTAGCTCATGGCATGGGTAGTAATCCTGGTGGTCCTGTTTATTTTTAATCCTCTATCTAACTTCCTGAGTATGTGTAGGAAAGAACTGCAGACGCTAGTTTAAATCGAAGGTGGACACAAAATCCTGGAGTAACTCAGCTGGACAGGCAGCGTCTCTGTAGAGAAGAAATCCAGAGGTGCTGCCTGTCCCGCTGAGTTACTCCAGCATTTGTGTCTACCTTCCCCGAGTATGTATTCCATATCCTCCCGAAATGATGCCTAACCCGCTGAGTTACTCCAGCACTTTGTGTTTTACACAAGATTCCAGCATCTACAGTTCCTTGTGTTTACACCTAACTCCCTATTTTATTTTGCTGGGCCTCATTTCTCTTCCTTTCTAACTCATTGGGTACCAAGGTGGCTGCTCACCATCCTCTCTCAGAATGTCTGATGCCTACTCTGAGAGGTCCTTGACCCTGGCACCAGGGAGGCAACAAGCCATCCCGCAGTCTCGCTTGAGGCCACAAACATTCCTGTGTGCTCAGGACACACCCAGTCCGGTGCGGTGAGTGTGAATTGGCTCCCTGTGTTGCAGACGGTCTGGATCCTACAGTCTCCCACCCCATGTCCTTTTCGACATGATGGAAACCGAGTCTCCCTCCCTCTGTTATTGGCTGTGCAACTCTCCCTCGCCTGGTGCTATATCAATGATTACATGGTGCATGTATTAAAGTTTTGGCTATTCATGACATGTGTACTAGAGGCAAGAAAAACAAGTACGACTTGCCAACTTCAAGAAGATTATGCAATCTATGGTAAGGACCATAGATCTTGTTCAAGATGTGGACTCTTATACATCGGTGAGACCAAACGTAGACTGGGTGATCGTTTTGCGGAATACCTTTGCTCAGTCCGCCTGAACCTACCTGATCTCCAGGTTGCTAAACACTTTAATCCCCCTTCCCATTCCCACACTGATCATTCTGTCCCAGGTCTCCTCCATTGTCAGGGAGAGACTAAATGCAAATTGGAGGAACAGCATCTCATATTTTGCTTGTGCAGTTTACAGCCCAGTGGTATTAATTTTGATTTCTCTAACTTCAGGTAGCCCCGGCATTCCCTCTCTCTCTATCCCTCCCCCACCCAAGTCGCACTAGCTTCTCGTTTTCTCCCAACAAATAGCTAACAAAGGCTTGTTTCCTTTATCATTGTTACTTTTTTGCATATCTTTCATTCATTGTTCCATATCTCGCTACATCATCTATATCTCTCGTTTCCCTTTCCCATGACATTCAGTCTGAAGATGGGTCTCAACCCGAAACGTCACCCATTTATTCTCTGCAGAGATGCTGCCTGTCCCGCTGAGTTATTCCAACTTTTTGTGTCTATCTTGGTTTAAACCTTCCTACACGCAAGGACAGATAACTTGGTAGTATGTGCGCAAGAACGTGAATTATCTTAATGCGGATATGATAGGCAATAGAGCAGCTTCATGTGTGTTTTGCTATTTTCAATAAGTGACTGTTCATTCCTTCATTCATTTGCGGTTGGTATTTTTAGTATTTAAATTACACCATACCCACACATAGGATTTGATGTTTGTGGGACATTTGGGGCAATAGACTGGTCCCTTATTGAAGGAGCTTATGCCAGAAATTTGAGGTTCATTTTACTTGCTGCAAGTCACTGTTTTACAGTCATTTAACAAAACCCATTTCCATGTAAGGCTAGTTTAAGTTACATTATTACAGATTTGCTATGCAAAATTGATTATATTTCTATTTTCTTTGACAGAGTTCATTGAATAGTCTGGGAGAATTTTTATTGTGTTTCACAGGTCCCACCCAAAATTACTCCTCTACCTCCATGCCCAACATAAATTCCATTAGAAATGTTCCAGGTTGTTCTTGAAGCAATCAGCAGTGATTCATGTACAATTTATTGGCATGGCTGCTCAGTGCCTGATAGGACTGGTGTGTAGGAAGTCCAACTCTTATTATCTACTACACCAAGTGAAGACTTTAACATGTGTAGGAAGGAACTGCAGATGCTGGTTTAAACCGAAGATAGACACAAAAAGCTGAAGTAACTCAGTGGGTCAGACAGCATCTGGTCTGGAGAAAAGGATGAGGTGACGTCACCTATTCCTTCTCTCCAGAGATGCTGTCTGACCCACTGAGTTACTCCAGCTTTTTGTGTCAATCTTCAAACTCTTGCAACCTCACCTTGCAGACCTGACCCGTGACGCACCTCTCCCTTCCCACCTCCATCCTCTCTCATGTAACTCTCCTCCATTGCCACAGAACACAGAGCTGGAATTGTATGATCGAGACCCTTCTTCAGACTTTGTGCCTGGAGACTGGGCTTGGTGTCGATTGATGTAGACATGAAGATTGGGTTAGGTCACCCACAGTCACCGTAAGAGCATTATTTGTATATGGGGTAAAACTTATTTTTTATCTTAGACGTTAAGGCTGCCTGAAAAAGAGATGAGGTGTTTTTTGGTATTGAAGGCTTGCCCACCATTCATGTCTATTTCATGCATACAATGATAGGCAGGTAGGCATGCATCTGCAGAAAATATCCTCGACTGTAAGCTTTCTTTCAAGGCACTTTTCCATTATCAGATGCAATACCATGACTAGGTCAATTGCGTCTGCTGCTGGCGTTAATTGATTTTATTCAAAGCAAATGCTTTATAAGGATTTTATGGTGCAGGAAATGAGGTTTTTACCACAGCAGCCAACGTGGCAGTAAGCTTGCCTAATAATTTCTCCCTAGGCTGCCAACGCCTCTTTAATATTGGTATAATTTGCACTTCATCAGCAAAGGGTAATTAGATGCTAGCCAATGGACAGTGTCTCTGTGGCAGCACTGTTAAAGCTTGCTGTTACTTTTATTCAATCTGATTTTTAGGCATCCAACTTTTACAGCTCTCTCCTGAAAATGTTAACTAAGATTGATGGCCTGGGAGCAGTGATCCTCCTCCCCCTTCACAAGGCCACCGTAGCCTTTGCATCAAGGGCGACTGAGTGCAACATGGTGGACAATACAGTAGGGTGAAGAAGGGTCTCGACCCGAAACGTCACCCATTCCTTCTCTCCAGAGATGCTGCCTGTCCTGCTGAGTTACTCCAGCATTGTGTGCCTATCTTCAGGATGAATATGGTCACTGTTGAACCCTAACATCTACAGAACATTTCTTTCCAAAGTGATCACTGAGAAGCAAGCAGTCAGAAATTGTTTTTTGCTCCTTAACCCGTATGTTTGTGTACTAATTGAAGAGAACCTTACGCTTCCGAACTGGCGGCAATCTGCTAACTCAGCAAACAATTTGGTATACAATTTTAATCTGCGTACATTTATTCTATATCGGCTGTATTTACTCATTAGACCATTGGAATAGCTCCCTTTTTAAATCAATTTAATATTCCTGTCCAATGCAAAGAACTAGCAGCACAGGCTTACCCTGTTAAAATATTTAGTTAAGTATCTCGGTTGTCATTATACTAGCTCTCATGTACCATTTTTCAAATTCCTGTTAATTTATTTTCATTGATATTTGGGTTTCTATTCCCACCAAAACACTAAGTGGAAATGGCTTAACTTGTATTATGCGCCTTGTGGCAGTTCTGTGTTCTGCACATTTTAAATTCCATGATGTCTCTTTGTTGTTCATTATTTAAAATATGTCTGAAATCTCTGGCACTTTATTTATTGTATTACCTCGATAAACTAATCTACGTTGCGCCATTTTAGTATGCTGCTGCATGATTTTATTAATTAGCAGAATTCGCATAATTGACTTTCCATTGAATACTGTGTAAGCTACATTGAGATAAATGTAACAATTACTTTCCAGCATGATACGCAATTACAATTACTCTTCTGTTAATCTTTTGTACCATGCAGTTCATCTCAGATCATTGTAAATATTCTTGATCTAGTTCCAATCTGAGAAAAAGTAAAAAAGTTTCCTGGTTTTTGAAGATGTTAGCAATCCTCCTGAATTGATTTTCCTTAGATGTGAATTTCAGATAAGCTGAGGTCTGAATAAAATAGATCATTTAATATTAGTACTGTTTATCTTTTGAACTGTTGTAACCAAGTGATTGCAGTCCTGACCACTATTGGTTGAATTACTGGATATGTCAAGGGTCTAGATTTAATGCAAGCCCAAATTGCTGGGAGACTTCCTCTCTGGTCAGCGATAAAGGCTGCATGTGAACTGAGAGGAATATATAGGGTAAATACAAAGACTTTTACCCACAGTTAGGGAATCAAGAACAATAGGTCATAGGTTTAAGTTGAGGAGGAAAAGATTTAATGGAACCTGAGGGACCATTTTTTTTACACAAAGTGCAATTGGTATATGGAGCAATCTGCTGGAGGAGGTAGTTGAGGCAGGTACTATCACAATATTAAAAAAAATATTTGGGAAGGTACATGGATAGGATATTCTTTGGAAGGATATGGGCCAAATACAGCAGGTGGGACGTGCAAATGGGGCGTGTTGGTCAGTGTGGGCATGTTGGGCTGAAGGGCCTGTATCCATGCTCTATGACTCTAACAAGGTGACCAATGTTGAATGCAATGATTGATCACTGCCTCTTCCACTGCCCTTCTGGCATAAGTTGTTTATTGGCAGCTAGCTGTCTGACATTATGGAAATTCATCTCAGCAGTGGCACTCCATATTGTAGGCCACTACGAAATCCAAGGTGTAGAATTCCTGTTTTCCTTTTTATTGTTTGCTTGTGGGGGGTTGGCAGGAGGTGCTGTCAGTGTCTGCTCCTGTGTGTTGGGCTCCATACCCTGTGTGTTGGGCTCCATGCGTCTGTGTGTTGGACCCCGTGACTTCTTATCAAACACTGATCATAAGAAGATAGACACAAAAAGCTGGAGTAACTCAGCAGAACAGGCAACATCTACCGAGAGAAGGAATGGGTGACATTTTGGGTCGAGATCCTTCTTCAGACTGGTCAAGGGTAAGGGAAATTAGATATATAGATGGTGATGTGGAGAGATAAAGAACAATGAAAGAACGATATGCAAAAAAATATAACGATGATAAAGGAAACAGGCCATTGTTAGCTGTTTGGGCGAAAATGAGAAGCTGGTACGACTTGGGTGGGAGAGGGACAGAGAGATGGGGAATGCCGGGGCCACCTATAGTTAGAAAAATCAATATTCATACCAGCTGTCCAAGTGAAATGTGAGATGCTGTTCCTCCAATTTCCGTTTAGCCTCACTCTGACATTGGAGGAGACCAAGGACAGAAAGGTCTGTGTGGTAATCGGAAGGAGAAGTTTAGCAACCGGGAGATCAGGTAGGTTCAGATGGACTGAGCCAAGGTGTTCAGTGAAACAATCGCCCAATCTATGTTTGGTCTCGTCGATGTATAAGAGTCCACATCTTGAACAACGGATGCAGTAGAAGAGGTTGGAGTGTTATTCATTTTTAAGTTATTTTTTCCTAAGTGAAAATTATCAGATAAAACTGTAACTTCATACTTTTTTTCCCTCACTGTTGTCACGACATCATCGCTCGTGCATTTAACAATTCACATTGGCTTATGTTCATGGGCACATTGGTCATGGGCATATAGCCACAGAAATATGTTCTTCATACCCTGACTAATGTAGGCCATTGTGACAAAAGCCTTCTTGACTATCCTATGATGCCTCTTTCAGGGAACTATGTACCTGCATTCCTAAGATAGACACAAATTGCTGGAGTAACTCAGCAGGACAGGCAGCATCTCTGGAGAGAAGGAATGGGTGATGTTTTGGGTCGAGACCCTTCTTCAGACTCTACAGTCTCAGTTCTTCTATCTCGAAATGTCACCCATACTTCGGTTTAAACCAGCATCTACTGTTCCTTCCTGCACATTACCTACATTCCTAGAGCCCTCTGCTCTGTAACACTACCCAAGGACCCACCATGCAGTTCAATGTCTATACCTTAAAATCTTGCTCCACAGAGGGCAGCCATTTCTGAGGTACTATTCTGGCTTGAATCACATCACAGCCCAAGTCAATTGTGACACGTTACATGTTCAACTTTCAGTAGGAGTCAGTGGACAGTGAAGAAGAAGCCTGGGTCCTTTTTCATCCTGGTGAACCCGGTCAAGAATCCAGCTGTGCTTCCATCATTGATGAATCACAAATCAAATTATATAATAACAACCATTTGTTAAACTTGGCATTGCCCTGCTCTCTGTCCTTCTGCATCATATTCCAGAGCGCACAAGCCACTCAAAACTAACAATGATTAAAATATCCAACTCATACTCACATTATTGCAATTTTCTCTTTGTTTCTTATTGCTAGATTTTTTTCCCCCTCGCCTTTGAATTAAGGAGCAGTGCACCATATCTGAGGAAGGATGTGCTGGCTCTGGAGAGGGTCCAGAGGAGGTTTACAAGAACGATTCCAGGAATGAGTGGATTGACATATGATGAGCATTTGTCGTCACTGGGCCTGTACTCTCTTTAGTTTGGAAGAATGAGAGGAGATCTCATTGAAACATACAGAAGAGTGAAAGGCTTGGATGGAGTGGATGTGGAGAGGAAGTTTCCACTAATGGGAGAGTCTGGGGCTAGAGGTCATAGCCTCAGAATTAAAGGACATTCCTTTAGGAAGGAATAAGGAGGAATTTCTTCAGTCAAAGGGTGGTGAAGCTGTGGAATTCTTTGCCACAGAAAGCTGTGGAGGCCAAGTCAATGGATATTTTTAAAGCAGAGATAGATAGATTCACTACATTTGACAGCGACCCGTTCATGGCTATTTCTGCCAATGGCCTACATTCTGTACTGGTTGGACACAACATCCACATACTATCTTCAAAACCACATCTTTGCAATCTCCCGTGGACTTCTGTTTTTGAAAGTACTTTTGTATTTTCTGACACTTTTATTTTAAAGGGTCTCATAGACCATTTGTTCTGTTCAAAGCTTTCAATCTTTTGGTGTTTGCTTTGATACCGCCACAATCTGTCTTTCTCTCAACTTAATTCTACAGACATTACAAAACGAGAAAGAAATTTAAAAAAAAGGGGATCAAAGTAAAGAATGGAATGGAAGCAGGCACCAAGTACCTTAGACACTGGCCAAAACATGGAGGGAGCAGAATCAGTTGAACACTATAACAGAGGCAATCACTACTGAAGGTCACTTTATTAGCCTGCCTTTCATTTATGTGTTACAGCATCTTGATGAATTAGTTCCCCTGAGTAATTTCAGTGTTTGTCCTTGCTGTCTTGACCAATCTTAACATTGTAGCCTCTTTTCAGCAGCATCAGCTTTTATTTAATCCCCAAAAAGCTTTGAGACATTCAAATGAACACTTTTTGGTTCCAGCAGAACGTGCTCTGCCACTCCCTCCCTCTTGTTCTTTCTTCATCTACTCATCTGCAGAGCTTAGCTCACTCTTGCCTCAGTCTTCCCAACCACAGACTGTAGACACTATAATTTGGCTGTAAATTAAGCTTTGATTTATCGACGATGAACAGAAAGGAGAAATGTCTAGTGTTGCTATAAATTCTTCTGCTTCAGGAAGCAATGTGCAATTAACATCAGTTTACAGGAAGGTCAGAATTTAAGTGGAAAAATAAAAAAAATGACAGATCTTTAATTTCCTAACTGAGTCGAGGGTGTGGTAGTGAAAAACATTGAACGACAGAAGATGGAATCATTGGGAGAATGTCGAATTTGATCATTTTGAGCGGTTGATTCTTTTATTGATACACATGTAAAACTTCAACCTTTGTTTAGTGGCTTAACTAATAAAAGTTGTGGTTGTTGCCTGCTGCTTGAGTTTGAAAATATTGTCAGAGTCAACACTGACCCTCTGAATTTCATAAACATGCTTTTGCAATATTTGAATGTCAGATGCACAGTAGATGAATCTGAAGAAGGGTCTCGACCCAAAACCTCGCCCATTCCTTCTATCCAGAGATGCTGCCTGTCCCGCTGAGTTAAGGGCCTGTCCCACTGTATGAGTTCACCCAAGCGCTCTCCCGAGTTTAAAAAAAAATCAAACTTGTGGTAAGCACGTAGAATGTACGTAGTGGGTACGTCAGAGCTCGGGACATCTCTTAGCGGCTCGTAACGCTAACGGCAGGTACTCGGGAAACGCGGTAAGCTCGGGAAGACTTGTGAAGATTTTTCAACATGTTGAAAAATGTCCACGAGGGCCCCGAGTACCTACGAGCGGATATTACCATAATTCTCTGAGTTCGAATCAGAGGAAACTCGGGAGAACTCTTGAATTAACTCCTACAGTGGGACAGCCCCATTACTCCAGCTTTGTGTGTCTATTCATAGTTGATGGGAGTTGGTGAATGCAATGTCAATGACCTGAAACCTTGATTATTTTTCTTTCCTTGTGGATGTTGCCTGATAGGCTGAGTATTTCTGTCCTTTTTCTTTTATCATTTCAGATTTCCAGCATGTATAATATTTGGCATTTGGGTTGGACCTCTGATCCAGTGGGATACAAATTTAAGGTTTCATTGAAAGATGCGCATTAAGTTTGTGAAAAGGCTGGCATCAATAAATTGCAATGCTTTATTCCTATGGTTGTTATAATTAATGGTCAATTTCATCAGGAAACCTTAAAACCCTTCAGTTACGCTATTACACTAACCAAGGCTAAAATGGCAGTGTGTAGAAGTTGACCTAACCATACAAAGCAATGTTGGCAGCTTCTATGGGTTTGAGGTCAAGCACGGCAGTGACATGATATGAATGATTCATCGATTGATAGTGGTTAATACCAATGTGTATCCTGCAAACATATATAGATAGGTGGTTCTATAAATGCCACAATCACGCATGGTAACCAAGCCAACTGAATCATGAGTTCTGTCATTAGTCAGTTTCAACTTGCATAAGTTGTGACCATGAACGTTATAAAGAAATACATTGCTTTTAATGAATAAACATTTTGGATTCTTTTATCATTTCATTTCATTCCATTTCAAGGCAGTAGAGGCCAATTTGTTGGATGAAATTGAAAGAGAGTTAGATAGAGCTCTAGGGGCTAGCGGAATCAAGGGATGTGGGGAGAAGACAGGCATGGGTTACAGATTGTGGATGATCAGCCATGATCACAATGAATGGCGGTGCAGGCTCGATGTGCCAAATGGCCTCCTCCTGCACCTATTTTCCGTGTTTCTGTGTTTAATTGTCTATACATGTAAAACCCTCAGTTTTAACTCCTCTTGTGCTTGGAGTGAGGTTTGAATATCTATATAGACACAAAATGCTGGAGTAACTCAGCGGGACAGGGTGATGCTGCCTGTGTGTATTTTGTATCTATCTTTGGTGTAAACCACATCTGCACTTCCTTGGGTTGGGAATAAATAAGATCCTTTATGGGTCAGCATGACAGTCTTTGTGCAGAGCTATGAGATGTAGGAGATCTTAAATGAATATTTCCCATCCATATTTACTGAGGAGAAGATCATGGGATCTACGGAATTGAGACATTGGATTTTTGATGCCTTAGATCATACACAAGATACCAAAGTGGAGGAAATGGCAGTTTTAGTCATAGTATGTGGGCAGGTTAGCTCTTCATTCTAACTTGCCCACACCGACCAACATGCCCCATCTACACTAGTCCCTCCTGCTTGCGTTTGGCCCATATCCCTCTAAACCTGTCCTATCCATGTTTCTTAAACATTGCGATAGCCTCTGCCTCAACTACGTCCTCTGGCAGCTTGTTCCATACATCAACCACCCTTTCTGTGAAAAAGTTACCTCTCAGATTCCTATCAAATCTTTCCCCTTTTACCTTAAACCTATGTCCTCTCGATTCCCCTACTTTGGGCAAGAGACTCTGCGCATCCGTCCAATCTATACATCTCATGATTTCATACACCTCTATAAAATCACCCTTCATCCTCCCATGCTTCAAGGAATAGTGTCCCAGCCTGTTCAACCACTCCCTATAGCACAGACCCTCGAGTCCTGGCAATATCCTCGTAAAGCTTCTTTGTACTATTTCCAACTTGACAACTTTATCCAGGAACATGGCGCCCAGATCTGAACACAATACTCCAAATGCGGCCTCACCAACATCTTATACAATTGGAACTTGACCTCCCAACATTCAATACACTGACTGATGAAGGCCAATGTGCCCAAAGCCTTTTTGACCGCCCTGTTCATCTGTAATGCCGCCTTCAAGTTTTAAAACACATTAAGGTGGATAAATCCTCGTTGCTGACTAAGTGCGTCCTCGGACATTGTACGAAGCTAGGGAGGAAATTGCAGACACGTGTACATCATCTTTAGCCACAGGTGAAGTTCAGGAAAGCTGGAGGGTGGCTAATTCTGTATTGTTGATTTTGAAGAGCAGTGTGGACAGGCCAAGGAATAACAGGCCGGTGAATCTAACGCCAATGGTGGGAATGTTGCTGGAGCAGATGTAACAGGAACAGGATCTATCAGAAGATAGACACAAAATGCTGGAGTAACTCAGCGGGCCAAGCGGCATCTCTGGATAGAAGGAATGGGTGATGTTTCGGGTCCAGACCCTTCTTCAGACTGAGAGTCGGGGAGAGGGAGGCACAGAGATATGAAAGGTCAAGGTATGGAAACGAGAAATCAAAGGGGACGAAGCTCAAGGAAAATGTAGAATAGATCATTGTTAGCCAGGGGAAGGTGACAACGAGGCATACAAAGATAGAATTTAATCAGGAGGACAGTCAGACTGGTCGGTGAACTAAGAAGGGGGAGAAATGGAGAGAAGAGGGAAAGCAAAGGCTACTTGAAGTTAGATAATTCAATATTGATAATGCTGGGATGTAAGCTGCCCAAGCGAAATACCATCAGAATTTGAATTATGTGAAAGCTTGCAGATTTTTTTCCCACGTTATATCTGGATGGCATACATAGGCTTCTGGTGAGAGCAGAGACATTTGAATGGGACCACGGACAACTTTGTTTTTGCACGGATGGTATTTTATATCTGGAATGAGCTGCCAGAGGAAACTATAGAGGCAGATAGAATGGACATATATGAATAGGAAGGCAATGGGCAAAATGAAGGTAATTGGGGCAAGCCCAGTATGTCATCATTGTCAGTTTAGGACAAGGTGGGCTGGAGATCCGGTTTCTGCGATGCATAGATCTATGGTTCTACTAGCAGCTTAAGATGGACCACCTCATAGCAACGCATGCCAATTTAACTGGCATTTTGTGTGGAACAGACAACAAAAATGTTGCCCTCATGGTGCCTAGGCCATCCTTGAGATTGAAGAGTCCAATCAGGTTCTGTTTCTGTTGATCTCCTTCCTTGAGGACTTTTGATGCCTTTTGCAAGTCCAATGAAGCATATTAGAACTGTCCAATTGTACGGCTACTTGTTGATGATTTGTTTACCGTTGGATTCTTCTAATAAATGACTGATATTGAAATCGCTAAAGTGGGACAGGCCCATTATTGTTTGCTCTATTAAAGCATAAGCAATTGTCAAATGAGCATTAGTATTCCCTTAAATGGAAAATTAGACAATTTTTAGCTGGCCATAACATTTATCCACTTGGATATCAACAGTTCAACCTCAATGTCTTAAATAAAGGTTCCCACAAACAGCTTGATTTGATTCCATCTATTTGAGAAACTGCAAAGGGAAGTTTTGTTGAATTAGGATTCAAACAGTTACTTTTTTTATATTTATGCAGCTCCATGTCTATAATTGGCTGCAAGAGCTATGATTATGCCATCAGAATTGATCAAAAGTCACCAATATTCCAGACATCTGTTGCGATCATGGCAGTTAACGTGAGTGCAGTAGCAATGGGCCTGAATTTAAAAAAAACCATTATATGCGCTGTTGCAAGTTCTGTAGATTGTGAATTACAATCAATAATGAATGTTGGTAAAATTATTGTCAGAGCTGCAGCTTTAATTTAAATTTTGTATCTTGCAATAAACAAATATCTCACTGGATACTATCTGGTACAAAGTTTGTTTAATGGGAAAGAACTTGGATATTGTGGAAATTGCTCCATCCCTGGCCACCGTGAATCTGTTTATTCCAAATCACCTGGTAACAATAAATCACAAAGTTGTGGAGAAGACACATGAATGGTGAAGGCAATATCCCAGTCCAACAAGTTGACTCATTTTCAGTTCATAAGATCGTAAGTAATAGGAGCAGAATTAGGCCATTTGGTCCATCAAGCCTACTCCGCCATTCAATCATGACTGATCTATCTCTCCCTCCTAACCCCATTCTCCTGCCTTCTCCACATAACCTTACAGATTGTATAAGGTAGTCTTCATGAAAAGACATTAAATGTGACAGTTTGTGAATGTATGCAAAAGTGAATAAATAGGTTTGGTAAATCTTAATTCGCAGAAATAATTAAAACAAAGGCAAGATACCGCAGATGCTACAATTCTCTGGATATATCATCCTGTTGAAACTTTGACGGTTTTATGGTCAACACAAATGGTCCTTTTTCTGTTTTAATTTCAGATTTCCAGATTCTGGAGCATTTTGCCAATAGATATTATAAATATGGACATAAGATTAAATCTGAGGCCGTCTCAATTCAACTGAAACTCAAGCTTTTCTCTGCAGCACTTCTTCCGATCATTATTTTAATCGAAGCAATAATGGTTCCTGTGCACAGAGATAAAATAATTCTCTATCACTTGATTCCATTTTAATTGCTTACAGAAGCTGCTCACTTCTTGTGGACACATTTGTAAGAATGTATTTTGTGAAAGCTGGGAACTGGAATTAAGAGATTTTTAATTCTTATAAGGAGTCTATTTTTTATGTGCGCTATGGTCATAAATCACTTTTTAATGTAATGATTTTTAGTCACAAAACCTTTTGTAATCAGTTAAATATGAATTCCCTTGCCCAGAAAGTCATCCCCAGTAGTTAATGCTAAATGTGCTATTTAGTAGTGTCAGCATGTTATACTCTGCCTCTGAAATTCATCTTACTGACTTTATTGGAATGAGTTTCAGAAGCACAGAACAATACACTGACACTGCCGTATTGCATGTTTAGCATTGCCAACCTGGGATAAATCTACAGGTTTCTGCATCGACAGGGTGTCTGATATTTCAATCTTTTTTTAAATTTTTAGTTAGTCTAAAGTTTTGTGTTGGGGGAAACTTTAACTTTTCTATGTGGGGGAGGAGGGCAGGGTAAGGGGGAAACCGTTTCCCAGTCTCTTCCTGGCGGGGACGCGACTATTTCTCCGAGTCGCGTCCTCGCCCCCCACCTCGCGGCCTACCAGCTGGATCGGTGCGGCCTTTCCTGCCGGGGACCGAGTACCGGACCAGAGCTGCAACAGCGGCGGCGCAGCGCTGGAGTCACCGCGGAGCGGGCGATGCCTACCTGGATCGCCGTTTGGAGCTCCGGAGTGTTGGGCCGTTGCTCCAACATCGTGGAGCTCTGGTGCGGAGAGCTTCCAACGCGGGTGGCGCTGAACAACATCGTGGAGTCTGGGGCGCCTTGCAGAGGGTCTACAACAGCAGTCTCCACCCGGCGCGGCATGCGGACTTTGGAAGCCGCCGACTCCGGTAGGAGGAGGCCGACTCTGTGTCCACTCCGCTGAGGACGTCCCGCAGCCCTGACGTCGGACTTACAACACCCCGGCGAGCAGGCCTGAACATCGGGCCGCCCGTAGCGGCAACTGCGGAGGGCTTGGGGAGGCCCTGACCACGGGGAACAGTGGAGGAAGAGACTGACTTTGGTGCCTTCCCACACGGTGGGAAACTCTGATTCTGCTGTGTGGGGATGTTTTATGTTAAATTCTATCGTGTGTTGTGTCCTTTATTTTTATTGTATGGCTGTATAGGAATTTCATTCACTGTGCCATCTGGCACATGTGACGAATAAATGTATCTTGTATCTTGTATCTTGGAGCAATTCTTACAATCACCAAATGGGCATGTGAACCCAGGTTCTTGTAGCTTATGTCAGTGTCCCCATTCATCATGGCAAGCACCACAGCAAATGTAACATATTCAGCTGTATCCGTCATCATGCACAACATGAAAGGTAGTTTTAATAATTATCACCTGATCTGTGTCAAGTTCTAGTGAGAGAATGTACACAAAAATGCTGGAGAAACTCAGCGGGTGCAGCAGCATCTATGGAGCGAAGGAGATAGGCAGCATTTCGGGCCAAACCCCTTCTTCAGACCCTTTTCCAGCATTTGCAGTTCCTTCTTAAACACTCTAGTGAGAGAATTATATGATCGTAGGTCATAAGTGAGCAGAATTAGGCCATTCGCACATCAAGTCTGCTCTGCCATTCTCTCGGGCTTCTCCCCATAACCCCTGACACGTGTACTAATCAAGAATCTATCTATCTATCAATGTTTTAAAAATATCCATTGACTTGGCCTCTACAGCCTTCTGTGGCAAATAATTCCACAAATTCACCACCCTCTGATTAATGAAATTCCTTCTCATCTATTTCCTAAAGGAACCTCCTTTAATTCGGAGGTTATGACCTCTAGTCCTAGATTCTCCCACTAGTTGAAACATCCTCTCCACATCCACTCTGTCCACACCTTTCACTATTCGGTACATTTCAATGAAGTCACCCCTCATTCTTCTAAACTCCAGCGAGTACAGGCCCAGTGCTGTCAAACGCTCATCATATATTAACCCACTCATTCCTGGAATCATTTTCGTAAACCTCCTCTGCATCCTCTCCAGAGCCAGCAAATCTTTCCACAGATAAGGTGCCCAAAATTGCTCACAATACTCCAAATGCAGCCTGACCAGTGCCTTATAGAGCCTCAAAATTACATCCTTGTTTATGTATTCTAGCCATCTTGAAATAAATGCTAGCATGGCATTGTATGAAGTCCAACTCTTATTATCTACGACTCCGAGTGAGGACTTTAACCTGAGCAGGAAGGAACTGCAGATGCTGGTTTAAACCGTAGATAGACACTAAAAGCTGGAGTAACTCAGCGGGCCAGGCAGCATCTCTGGAGAGAAGGAATGGGTGACATTTCGGGTCGAGACCCTTCTTCAGACTTTAACCTACCGAGCTCCGAGCACAACTATCCCATCAGTCTCATTACTCTTTCTTATCTTTACACCACCCCAAAGAATAGTCATAGAGCAAAAATCCTTAATTATGTTCTTGGCCTTTGACATGTAACACATTTTGACAACGTTGCACTTTTTATTCCAAGATAATATAGATTTTTTAATCAATTTAATCAATTGAATTGATTATGTCTTTTTTCCTGAGGTCTTGAAAAGTCCTGTCATTATCCTAATCGCTGCAACCTGCAGTAGTGAACAACAAAAAAATTATCTTACTAATCGTTTTAAGCTCCTGGTATTATTCTTTCATTTCTAAAAGGTCTACCTCCGGTTCTTGATGGACTCCGACTTCAGGCTTTTAAACTATGAAACAAACAGTGAACAAATGAATTCAAATGCGAGACAAGGTTCTTTCCTCCATCTCCTCAAAGGTATCCAGGAGTTGTTAATTTAAATATCAACCAGTGCCAGTATATGCACAACATCTTTTATTCATAGTTTCTTATCTGCAGGATCTAACAATAGTCTTCTTGCCTCCTTCTGTTGAAGATGGACACAAAAAGCTGGAGTCAAGGGCCTGTCCCACTTGGGCGTCACTTGCGCATCATTCACGCAACAGGCCGGTAGTGACTGACGCGTGAAAATCGTCTAGCCATACGATAGTCACGCGCCAAGTGCTCTTGGGGCCCCTTCTTCTTTTGGGAGCCATTTGCGATGTCGTTCGTACTTAGTCCAATCTCTGTGGCAAGGATTTTCCCAGTGAAAATCAAAGATACTATGGTGAAAATTGTTCAAAGCTACGTGTGCTTTATGCCCAGGTGGTCACGTGGTGCGGCGCTCAAATGATGCGCAATTTGTGCGCCGACAGCCTACGGGCGGCGCATGGTTACGGACGTTGACGCACGGTGATGCATAATAAATTAGCATAAGCAACAATCGTGCGTCACCGTGCGTAACCATGCGTCACCACGTGCTACACGTCCACCGTCAGAATGTCAGTGTACGCCATCAGTACGTCAGCGTGCGCAAGGGATACGTCACGCAGGTAGCGTACAAGGATTTTGAGCATCCCTAAATCTTGGGGCGCCGCGCATCACTGCATACACCACCACGTCTCACCACGGGCCATGCGCGCGTCACAACGCGCCAACCAATTTTTAGGATGTCGCGCAAATGACGCCCAAGTGGGACAGCCCCTTTACTCAGTGGGTCAGGCAGCATCTCTGGAGAAAAGGGATAGGTGATGTCTCGAGACCCTGCTTCAAACAGAGTCATGGGAAAGGGAAACAAGAGAGATAGGTGGTGATATAGAGAGTTATAGAATACATGAATGAAAGATATGCAAAAAAGTAATGATGATAAAGGAGAGGCCAATGCTAGGTGTGGGTTTAGGTGAAAATTAGTTACAATGAAATTCACCAGGATGACATTGAAACTAGTACAATGACTAGGGTGGGTGGGGAAACGGGGAGAGAGGGGATGCAAGGGTTACTTGAAGTTAGAGAAATCAATATTCATACTGCTGGGTTGTAAGCTGCCCAACGAAATATGAGGTCTTGCCTTCTTGTGTTCCGTGGCCCTCTCCATTTTCCAGCCTCATTCAGGAACAACAGTATTCCATCACTGAGCTGGTTAGGACTTTTTTTTGTGTTAAAAATCACAGACTGAATTTCATGTGAAAAGGTTTTGCAGATACACGTGTGAATGCACGAGTCTTGAAGGTGGTGGCAATTGTTCCTATACTGCTTTCCTGACTGTATTTAACACTGGACTCCTCATGATGTTGAATCCAGTGGCGGTGTATGAAGTTATAAATCCTCTGCCGTGTCTGTATAGTGTCTGTACAGTGGAGCAGAGGGTAGAGCTATAGTGCCTGAAAGCCGCATTTGACCCTGACCTCGGGTGCTGTTTGTGTGGAGTTTGCACGTTCTCCCTGTGACTGCGTGGGTTTCCACCACGTCCTTTGGTTTCCCCCCACATCCCAAAGATGTGTGGGTTTGTAGGTTAATTAGCCTCTGCAAAAACAGCCACATAATGTAAGGGGTGGTTGTACAAATGGGATAACATAGAATTGGTGTGAATGCGTGTTCAGTTGTTGGTGTGGACTCAATGGGCTGAAGCGCCTGTTTCCGACCTGTCTAAATAACGGGAAAGCTTTCCTCTGTCTCCTTCCTTGCAGGAGAATGGATGCGAGAGGTTGTAGTTACACAATGTTTTTTACTTTATAATTTTCCGTTTATTCAAGTGTTTCTTAGGTATTTTTCATAGTTTTAAAAAATATTACAGGGCTTCATTTTGTTCCTACTCGCCTCAATAATTTCTGGAAGAGGATACTAGAGAAAATCAAAGTTAAAATAGAAATAAGAAGTTCACAAGATGATGCGGAAAGGCTTTGAACAAATTGTTTGGAGAAGAATCTTTCTACTTTCAGAATAGGCATGCATGAGACACTGTTCTGAAGTGCTCTGACTAGTTGGGATTGGATGCTGGATTTTTGCTACCAGATCTTCTTTGTGATTGTTATCTTCAGCTACATGGAATTGCACAGAAGGGAATGAATTTGTGGACTAATACAGTTTACAATAAAACTTCTATTCACTGATTTGAATTTCTGACTTGTGAAGTTAAGGACATTTTTACAAATGGAAATGAGTATTGCCGACCTAAGAGGCGAGTGGTGCAGAAGTGGAATTGCTGCTTTACAGCGCCAGAGACTCAGGTTCTATCATGACCACTTGTGTTGTCCGTACGGAGTTTGTACGTTCTCCCTGTGATCTGCATGGGTTTTCTCTGGGTGTTTAGGTTTCCTCCTACATTTCAAAGACATGCAGGTTTGTACGCTAATTGGCTTCTAAAAATTGTCCCTAGTGTGTGGGATTGAACTTGTGTACGGGTGATCGCTGGTCGGCTCGGACTCAGTGGGCCAAAGGGACTATTTCCACACTGTAGCTCTCAACTACACTAAAGTGGGCATTTTGTCACAAAAGTACAAAAGGGGAAAGAAGTCTTGCCTGTTTGTCAGTGAAGAAGTTAGTCTGTCAATAATAATAGGAGTGTGATACTGGAGAAGAGACTAGGAGAATAAGTTACAGCAGCAACAGTTGGTAATATGGACACTCGGGCCTGCTCTGGTGCTCAGTAAGATCCTGGCTGCCCTCATCCTGGCCCAATTCCATCCTGTCTGATCTCTATAATCCTTGATTTCCCTAGAATCGTAAAATATTTCTACCTCAACCATGAATTTTCCTATTGTCTTTGGATCTACTGCCTTCTGAGATTAAAACGAGTGACCCGGGTTCGATCCCGACTACGGGTGCTGTCTGTATGGAGTTTGTACGTTGTCCCGGTGACCTGCATGGGTTTTCTCCGAGATCTTCGGTTTTCCTCCTACACTCCAAAGATATACAGTTTGTAGGTTAATTAGCTTGGTGTAAATGTAAAATTGTCCAAGATGTGGAGGGTAATATTATTGTGCGGGGATCGCTGGTCGGTGTGGGCTCAGAGGGCTGAAGGGCCTGTTTCCTCGCCGTATCTCTAAACTAAACTAAACTATTATCTTCTGTGCCAGGGAAAGGACTGTTGTAGCATTTGCCTGATGAAGCTTTTGAGAGTTTACTTGTTTTAATAAGATCACCCCCTTTCTTCTCCAGAGTATAAACCCATTCTTCTCATTCCTTCTCTTTATGTCAACCTGCTAATGACCTCTGGGGCAATTATATTCTGATGTTAATGCAACAACTCGGACACCATCTGGGCTTCATGGCTGCCATTTAAGTACTTTTGCAATGACGTGAGCGGAAGTTAGATGGAGTGGCGGAGAGCTCGTTGTAGAGAGTTTCAGTACTAGAGGCCAAAAAGTTAGCCATGGCTCATATAATCTCCCATTGTGTTTAAATTTCAAATTGGGGTCTAAGCATTGCTCCAAAACAGTGCATCATTGATCCAAAGCATTGATCATCTAAGCAGTGGGCACCCCACCTTTCACCATCTGCCACCCGAAAAGTATTCACTTTTGCCTCCTTTCTATTTTATCTGTTGATCAATTTTTTAATCCACTCCTAGATAGTACCGAGACTGCATTAAAAACACAATCATTAAATTTGAAAAGTTGTGTTTGATTACGGGCAAGCTGCATCGTTGTGTTTTGCTCTTGGAACAGTAATGATGCTTGTGGTTGATATTATTGTCAACAACAGTACCAACAACACATGCCGAAACTTGGTGTTAATTGCAGCTGTTACACTGGTCATGCTAGAACAGAGGTAAAGTGTCTCTGGATCGTTTACTAAATGCCAGACAATTTTGTTAAGAGAGGCAATCTTGCAACTCTGTTAAATGCTTCAAGGAGCTCCAGAGCTGATATGAGCCTAATTCCCATTTCTGCATCCTTGAGCGTCCATAATGTTTTTTTTTGAATAGTACAAAGATGTAACAGCGGAAACTATATTAAAATAGGAGTCACAATTAGTTGATTGCAAAGCCTTTGGGCTCTGAGGCTGTGAAAGGCATTAGATCCATGAAAGTATTTTATAATCTAGAGATGGCAAAACACCTATATCCCCACCACCTTCCTGTTACCGAGAGTCTGAAGAAGGGTCTCGACCCAAAACATCACCCAATTCCTTCTCTCCAGAGATGCTGCCTGTCCCGCTGAGTTACTCCAGCATTTTGTGTCTACCTAGAGTACTGTATTGTTTCTCTCTTTCCCAGTTCTGGTGGAGCGTTTTGGACTTGAAAGGTAAACTGTTTTTCTTCTCACAGATGATGCTTGATCTGTTGAGGTTTTCCAGCATTTCCTGCTTTTACTTTAAAATGGCTTGTTGAAATAAAAAAAAAAACCTTGACCACACTCCAATCCTCCACCAGCCATTTTGCTTTACTACGTAGAAAAGTTTTCCTTTTGCTTTTTATTCCCATCGTACTGCATTCTTGATGTAATGAGTGATGATTAGATATTTGTATAAGAAGGAACTGCAGATGCTGGAAAATCGAAGGTAGACAAAAATGCGGGCGAAATTCAGCAGTTGATGCAGCATCAATGGAGCAAAGGAATAGGTGACGTTTCGAGTCAAGATTAATTTTTTTATATTAATTATATTAATTAAATATTTGTAAATAGTTTTTAAGTGATCTGCATCTCTTATTTCCAAAGGAATTCCGATAAACGATGAGCAAAGTTGTTTCTTCTCTTGAATTCGGACATATTGAAATGCATTGAGTGCAGTAATTTAATGTAGTTCTGGCAAGACATGTGGAATAACATGGGGCACAGTGTGCCGGGGACCACACCCTTTCCCACATCCTTGCTCCATTTTAGAAAGTGAAGTCTTCACTCTGGTTAAAGAAGCACGGAGCCTTTTGTAAGGCTTGCAAATATTGGCATTTCGCCAGCTTCGGACTGCCAAGTAAAACCATGGGGGTGACCAAAGGAACAGACGAAAGGTGCTTATTTTAAATTAAAGAGGAGCGACGTTCCTGCCACCTCACACGGAGAGGCTGAATGAACTGCACTTGGATGGTCCGGGATACTTGCTGCCCCTCTGATTTGCACTTAACCCGAGCTGTGAAAATTTGATGTCAGCTGAATATTTACCATTTCTTCCGAACTGCTCCTATTGCAGTACTATATCTTTGCGTATGTGCAATTTTTTTTTTAGTGAACAAAACGGCTTCCACTACTTCTCTGTGGAGGTTACAAAAAGCATACAAAATGTGTAGGCAGGAACCCGACACGTCACCGCTGAATTACTCCAGTATTTTTTGTCTATCTTATTTTACAAAAAGCAAAACACTTTAAAGAAATTCTGCATTCTAGTTCCATTGATCCAGAGATAATGTAAGGAAGGTGGGGTTAAAATTGAATTATGTTGAAGGTATATTTTTTTATTTTACGCCGCTATCTTCCCGAATAGAATGGTGGACATTTCATCGCACTGTTGAAACCTCAACCTCATGCAGGCTATTTGGTCCCTTGTCCCTCTTCCTGCACTGGCTGCAACTCCACACTGGAGAGCCCTCCTCAAATATCTTGAATCCTTTTTATACCTTTCATCTTTTGTTTCTTGTTTTTTCTGATTATATTTCACCATTTCCTCCCTTCGGCACCTTCATAATCCCAGGTGTAGTAAATCAACCTTGTTTAACATACCGAAGGTACACACAAAATGCTGGAGTAACTCAGCAGGACAGGCAGCATCTCTGGAGAGAAGGAATGGGTGACGTTTCGGGTCGAGACCCTTCTTCAGACCCTATATACTACTTGCATTTACATACATGAACTCAAAATCTCTCAGAACTACCTACACTTTTTTTTCATTCTGACCCTCACATTTTTCGTGTGCTAGTGCTATTTTTTGCACCCTCTGGTCTCCTTTTTACTGCTACTGTCCTGAGGACATACCCTGCTAAAAGTCCTTCCACCCGTACACCTCTCCAATTTACATGTTATATCACTACCACTGTAAGGTTTCTCTCTCTCTCTCTTGTGTTTGAGGCAGCAGAGGTTATGTAACGCACTCCAGGCGCTGTAGCCAGTTCAATGTGCTGTTGTCGAGGGCCGTGAGGTCTACCTCTCCACCAGAGGGTTGAGGTAGACCGAAAATGACGTGCTGCGCTGTTTGCTGGTCTTCTCCACACATGCAGGCTGCTGATGAACGCAGCCCCCAGCGATGCATGTTCGCGAACACCGGCAGAAGATCCGTCGGAGTAGGACGTAGGCAGCCAGTGAGGATCCGCATGGTGTCGTTGAGGATGACATCTAGCTTGCTCGTATGAGCGCTGCGGCACCATGCTGGGCCGCTGTACACAGCGCTGTTTCTCTGATACAGCAACTCAAATCTGATTTTTCCGCTTATTACTCTTTGCAACCACTCTTTGCAAACTAACACTTTTTTTATTGTGACCTCTGGTGTCCTATAATGTACTTTATCAAATCCAGAAATAGCAATTTCCAGTGGATCACCTGTTAAGTAATTTGCAACGAGTTTGACTTAAATTACTTGGGTAACTACAGTTCTTCCAATAAATGAGGGACACAGTGGAACTGCGGGTAATGCAACTGTCTCCCTATTGCCAGCAACCCTGCTCCAGTGTTGACCTCGGGTGCTGTCCATATGGAGTTTGCATGTTCTCGCTGTGACTGTGTGAAGGAATGGGTGACGTTTTGGGTCGACACCCTTCTTCAGACTGCGCGTCAGGAGAGAGGGATACACAGAGATAAGGTAGGGTAAGGTGTGAAAACGAGACATCAATGGAGATGCAGATCAAAGGAAGATGTGGATTAGATCATTGGGTAGAAGGTGTCAACGAAGCATACAAAGATAAAATTTAATCAGGGGGACAGTCAGACTGGTCGGAGAACTAGGAAGGGGAAGGGGATGGAGAGAGGGAAAACAAGGCTCACTTGAAGTGAGATAAGTCAATATTCATGCCGCTGGGTTATAAGCTGCCCATCGAAGCATGAGATGCTGTTCCTCCAATTTGCACTGGAGGAGGCCCAGGACAGAAAGGTCAGTGTGGGAATGGGAGGGAGAGTTAAAGTTTTTGGCAACCGGGAGATCAGATATGTTTAGGCGGACTGAGCGCAGGCGTTAGACTGCAGCCTTTGTTACACAGAGGAATGCAGACCTGTACCCAGACTGGGTCATTTGCAGTGACCTTGATGTCCCAATGTCACAGATTTGTATTAAAAGGAGAGAAGAGACTTCTGTGAATGTTGGTTGTCACGGGAGGTCAAGTGTATTGTCGATAAAGTTGGCGATATTTGAATTTGATAACTGTTTGTTTGTAAACTGCCAATATAGGCAGCCTTTGATTGTGTTCGGTGACAACCCATGTAGGTCACGGGGAGAATGTACAAACTCCGTTAGGACAGCACCCGTAGTCGGGATCGAACCTGGGTCTCCGACGCTGCAAGCGCTGTAAGTGTATGCCGTGCAATTCTGATTTATTTTCAGGTCAGAGTAGGGCTTTTGCAATCTTTATGGTTATAAACTACAATTGAAATTAGAGCATGGGTAATCCATCATATTCATACGTGATTGGAACAGAATTAGGCCCATTTGGCCCATCTAGTCTACTCTGCCATTCAATCATGGCTGGTCTATCTTTTCCTCTTAACCCTATGCTTATAACTAACCATGTGCGAATTGTGTTAGAAAGTATACATGTTTAATGGTATGAAACTCATCTAATCACGAGGTTAGTGGCTCAAGCTAATGAAATTGTTTCGTAAATAGTTTTTGTATCTATATAGTAGTAGAAACATTGCGGCAATCTTTCATTGCTCATGTCAGCCTGTAGCCAGCTATGGGCTTCTCTCAGTACCAGAACTGGCAAACGGTAATTGGAAGCAGACTAGTTATTGAATTTGTCACACAGCATTTGGGGAAATCAGTTTGCCATAAGCTGAAATTGAATCCATAATCAGTATCAGCAGTAATCATTTTTTATTAATTTAAAAACGTTCTTTTAGTTTTTCTTCCCCTGAATTGTGACTGGGATTCAGGAAATGGAAATGTAGCTGCGGTAATTAACGATGTTCTTTCAGTGAATATTGTTAGTGCTGGAAACAATCTCTTCGATCCATGTGTTATCCATTTCCTTGTCTTTATGGTTTAAGCCTTTACGTTTTAAAATTAGGACAATGTCATTGACTGTAAAATCTAGCAAATGAACTCATAGTTTAGTCAAGAAATCTCCTCTTCCTGCATGGTTTCATGAGCTGACCTTCAATACTTAGATTGTAAATCTTACATAAGTAAGTTGTTTGTTTTTTTAACCACTTTTCTGCCCTGCCTTCCTCTCCACAACTATCACAGGATATACAGCTCTGTATGGGTTTCCCACCTGTCTAGTTTTTGATTAGTTAGTTCATTTTCTTTTTGGTGCGCATTGTTGTAAAAGATGCCACTTCTAGGGAATAAAGCACTTTTATTTCAGGCATTTACTATGCCTCTGGTTGGGGTCAGCCAAGTTGCTCTGCTCAGCGTTCTCCAGTCAGTCCTACAATGTGCTGAGCTGCTCTCTGAGCAAACCATTACGACAATTTTCATTGCTCAGGTCAAGAATCCTGAGGCATGTTGCATCTCCAGTTTAACCATTCATGGCCACGGGAACTGAATGATAGATTCCAGAGCCTATACATCACACTGGCTTTAGGGCTAACAGCCCAATCTGGACCTTAGCTCCGGTCTCAAAAATCTGTACCACCTACTTTGCAGTTGATCTAGTTTTTAATTGTGTTTCTGGAAATTCATAAATTAAAATTAGATTTTAATAATTGAACACATTCCGTCCACTTCTGTGCTTATGTGTAAAGACATAGTTGAGGTCTTGGGAGCAACAAGATAATTTCTTCCTTGAAGATAGACACAAAAAGCTGGAGCAACTCAGCGGGACAGGCAGCATCTCTGAAGAGAAGGAATGGGTGACATTTCGGGCCATGACTCTTCTTCAGACTGTCTAAAGAAGGGTTTCCACCCCGAAACGTCACCATTCCTTCTCTCCAGAGACGTTGCCTGTCCCGCTGAGTTACTCCAGCTTTTTGTGTCTAACTTTGGTTTAAACCAGCATCTGCAGTTTCGTCCCACACATCATTTCTTCCCTGGTTTGATGCCACTGTCTTGGTTTTATTGGATTGGCTACCATTTATTTCTTGACCCAGTTGGTTGTTGCTTCTCGTGGAGCTGGGCACGGTAATCCGGCCTGCTGCACGATTCCAGAGCAGCGGAGCTGAATCTAATGCTTTCCATATTTGACATTCACACCTGTCCTTCCACCAGCGATCACTGGGAGTTGGGTCATGTTATTAGACAATAGACATTAGGTGCAGGAGTAGGCCAACATCGGCCCTTCGAGCCAATGATCTAACTCTAATGTACACTCTAATGTACACTCTAATGCACACTCTAATGCACAATGTAATCTATACACTCTAATGCACAATTTAAGGCCCCCACGGTGGGGGGTCGCTCTATGCAGGTATTCTCCCCATCTACATCGGGGACCTGAAGTGGAGGGTATTGCACCGAGGTGTTCCCTGTTTCTCTCGCGGTTCACAGACTCGCCAGCCTTCTGCCACTTTTGCTGCTTGGAAAAGTCTGTGTACCATGTTTATATGGAGTGTGTGAGGCTTCAGCCCCTGTTTCAATACCTAGAGGGGCTGCTCCTTGACTTTGTCACGCACCATCCTCATCTTTGGACACCCTGTGCGTAGGGGAGAGGGTAGGGCCGAGGATGGCCTGGTTGGGTTGCTCCTGGGCCTGGCCAAGCTGGCCATCCGCGAGTCACAGCGCCAGGCGGAAGAGGGCTCTGCCCGAGCCGGCTGCCTGCCCCTTTTCTGGGGTTGCGTCCGCGCCCGGGTGGTGTTAGAGAGGAACTAGGCGCTGTCCACGGGCACCCTGGGGGATTTCCAGGACCGCTGGGCGCAGCGGGGAGTGGAATGCATTCTTGACAAGGATTGTAACATAGTTGTATAATAGTTTATTTAGTATATTTGTTCGTCTTGTATTATGGTGGTGGGTTCTGTTTTGTTTTATTATATTGTAAATATTATTTGTAATAATTGAATACATTTTTTAATTAAAAAGAAACCGCAATGTGACCTGTACACTCTCATGCACACTTTAATCTGTACACTCTAATTCACAATGTAACTTTCACACTTTAATGCACACTGTAATTGACACACTCTAATGCACACTGTAATTGGCACACTCTAATGCACACTCTGCAAATTTGATACATGCAGAAGAGGGCCGCAGCTGAAGACTGACAAAGCTAATAGTTGGATTTCCAAAATAGCTTTTGGATGATCCACTGAGCACTGCAGGCAGTGAAGTACATTCTAGTTATTGGCTTTGTAGTAAAGGAGAAGAGTAGGATAAATTCACAAGCTCTTAAAGGGTTGCAGGACCTTTTGATATTGGGTAACATTTTGTGGAATGTCGTTTGGGCAAAGGTGGGATGCCTCAGCAGCAGGATCTGTTCCCACTGTTGTTGGACGAGGTCTTCAGTTTTGGGGAAGATGGAACTTCCTCCTAGTCATTGGGGGTGATCTACCTTGAGATAAAATGAACAAAAGAAAACGACCCAAGGACAGCCGCACTAAGCAAAAAGCAAAGAGCTGAGCCTCAGTGGGTCGGGCTGCATGCGTGGAGGAATCAATAAACAACGTTTCCGGTCGGGACCACTCTTCAGATTGAAATTTACGGTGCTGAGCATTTAAGGCTACTGATGTTTGCAATGGATCCAACTCCGACATTGTCAGGTCTCATTGCAATCTCTGGATGGCCAGATTTCAAGTCGAATCCCAGATGTATTTGCTTATAAATCAGTCTGGCCAGATCTAACGAGAGCCTGAGATCTTGCAATTTCTTTGATTCCTGGATCCAACATTTTGTGGCAGGCTCAGGTGAAGTACCCAGACTCTAAATTATTGGACAGAAATCGTGGGAGGAGACATCCCACTGAGTTACCCCAGTACCTTAATTGGTGCATGTGACAAATAAACGTGAACCTTGCAGGCTAAAATGAGAGAACCATGCAAGTGAAAGTCGGCCACTGGACTTGATCGGGAGTTGAGTTTATTGTCCGAGGTACAGTGAGAAGCTTTTTGTTACGTGCTGTCCAGTTAGCGGAAAGACAATACATGATTACAATCGAGCCATTTACAGCGTGGAGATACACGATAAGTGAATAACATTTTCATGCTGTGTCTCCATCGCAGTTATTAAAGATTGGCCGAGTTACATTGGCAAGCTCGAACCGAACAATACTCACATTTTGGGAGGCAGAAAAAAACACTCATGATAAAAGAAAACATGACAATTATTCCTGATGGAACTGCATTAAATATTGCTCATGCTGCTGTTCAGTTCAGGTTAATTTAGTTTATTGTCACGTGTACCGAGGTACAGTGAAAAGCTTTTGTTGCGTGCTATCCAGTCAGTGGAAAGACAATACATGATTACAATTGAGCCATTCATAACGCATAGGGACATGATAAGGGAATAATGTTTAGTGTAATGTAAAGCCAGCAACGCCCGTTCAGGGATAGTCCGATGGTCACCCATGAGGTAAATAGAAGTTTGGCACTGCTCTCTGGTAGTGGTAGGATGAAATAGTCTCCTCCTGTACCCTGTGATAAGGAATACTGAGATAGCTCAGAGCAGAGTCCTGTCCTTAGCTGCTACCAAGAAGCTTGCTCTGCCAGTAGGGATGACTGAGTAGTAATCAGATGATTATTTTGTGGTAACTGCCCCAAAGCTCCAATGCAGATGCCACTTTTAGTCAGCATGTTTTTTCTGCAGATCGTAATTCATATATGAAGCCTGTACCTGTCACGGTTTGGCATCTGCGCACTTGCGAGACGTTCCTCCAAAGTGTTACAAATTGAACACGTTTCAGTCTGTAATATCTAGTTTCATTGATCCTATACAGCTGCAATGTGTATTTATTTTTCAGTGTTCGTGGTAGTCCAATTTAGATTTAGTTATCTCACAAAAGAAAACGACCCAAGAACAGCCGCACTTTGCAAAAAGCAAAACGCTGATTCTCAACGGGCCGAGCAGTGGCCGAGCATTCTCTCGATGACCCAGAGACCGATGTTTTGGAGAAGCAGAAGTAGTAATCACTGGCAGCGTCTGTTCCAAACAGGCCATTCGTCCCAGTAAAGGAGCCGCTGAGTACAAACAAACCAGGAAAGTGCGAGGAAGATGTGAGAAAAGGAGAAAGGAGCTGGTGAGGGACTCTGGAAAAGGTGAGAAATGACAGAGGAATAGGAATTTAGCTTCAAACAGATTTCACTTTCTAGAAGGGTGATTAAGAGGGGTGATCAGCCACAGTATTTACCCACATTACTAAGTTCACTGTCATCAATATGTTTAGTGGCATTAGATAGGAGGAAGGTGAAGGAATTGAGAATGCACACTTTCAAGTGTAGAACAAAATGGATTGGAGTGAGACAAATGAAGAATGACAAGAGGGGCCATACAGAGAGCGCACCTATTGCCAAACAAAGGATTGGCCCCAGGAAAAAGGCCGGGGGGCAGTAAGTTCCCGGAAGATGTGGAATTTGAGCATGTTTCTCACTGTAGTCTCCTGACTGTAAACACGAACGTCAGCAAAACTGGCAAAAACGGCTTGGCATCATGTGGCGTGTAGAGTTAGTTAATATGGAGGCTGAAACCGAGGACGTAAGGATGTAAGAGATCATGATGAGAAAGTAAAGTGAAAAATGGGTCAGTGGCACTGTGGCAGAGCTTTGGGGGGTTGCAGCTTCACAGCACCAGCAATCTACTTTCAACCCTGAGCTCCAGTGCCGTCTGTGTGGAGTGTGCATGAAGGAAGTGCAGATGCTGGTTTACACCGAATATAGACACAAGATGCTGGAGTAACTCAGCGGGACAGGCGGCATCTCCGGAGGGAAGGAATGGGTGATGTTTCGGGTCGAGACCCTTCCTCATTCATGTACCGTGAATGCATTCCTTCGCTCCAGAGATGCTGCCTGCCCCGCTAGTTACACCAGCATTTTGTGTCTATCTTTGGAGTGTACATGCTCTACCCGTAACCCCATGGGTTTCCAGAGGGTGGCCTGGGATTTCCTCAGACATCCCAGGCACTTGCAGTTTGGTAGGTCACTACAATTAGTCACACAATGAGGCAGAGTTGGAGCGAGTTGATGGGAATGTGGGGAGAATAAAATGAGATGTGAGAAAGCCCAAACTGATGGTGGCTGACGGTGCTGTTTTTGCTTTGTATGACTGACTCTGAGCAAAAGGTCCATGTGGAACCAAAGGAGAAAAGAGTTCGGGAAGATGATCTTGCAGCCAAGAGCTGTTTTGAGTTTCTGGTCCTTCTCGTGTGAAAGGGAAATAATAAATCCTTTACCTAAAGCACTGAGTCGATGAAAACTGTGGAGCAGAAAATTCTCCCCACAGTTCTCTCCATAGAGATGCACAGATTATTTTAAAGGGAGTTAACCTCATGGATAATGGAGAAGGGGGAACCATAAGTGTGTTGGATACTCCATCCACGAGAATTTTAACTGATGGGAGATGAAGCAAGTTTAAAGGAATATTGTTATTGCGATCTGTTTGATTTTATACCTGATAGAAAGCAAGTGCAGTATTTCAGAGTACTTGTAAAATGTAATAATTATCTTGGATCCTGCAAATCTGATAATGCCTGTATAATATTCTTCACAGCTAACACTCCACACGTTTCTTAATCTTTGAGAAGGCAATAGCTTTTGCTATGAACTCGAATCTAAGTTAGAATCAGAAAACGTGCTCAGTTCTTTGTTTGCCCCCGATTGCATTAGCACTGTTGCCTCAGCTAAGAATACAGACCAAGAATAAGACAATATTTTTAATCATTTGACTGGCACTGCTTGCATAAGCACACTTGAGATTGAACAGCACTGAGAACAACAACAAACTTGTGAAATTTAATTCCAGTGAAAAAAAAATGGTTCCACCTCATTAAAGTCTAACAAAATGGTCATAGAGCAACAGCTTGTTTGTGTGGCCTTGACGTGATTTTCTTTTAAAATTGGGGACTACAAAGCAAAATAATTCTGCGTTATTAAAACAAAAAACCTAGTGGCGAGTGGTATTAACTTTAAACATCTGGAGTCTGAACATCTAAGTTTGACATCAAATCTGACCTGCTCATATCTTAAAGATATAGGGTTGATGTTTCAGCAAACCATGCTGTATTGTTAAAAAGCAAAGATATGCATTTTGAGGAGAAATGTTCGCTGAGTGAATCATTCACAAACCATTCCCAGGTGAAAGAACTTGATGGTTCGAAACTGATATCGGATATTGTAGCCAGATGTTTTCCACAAGTCACTACAAGCCTCGAGCCAACACTCTCCCTACCTCTACTCCGAATCTCTGCAACTCATTCCTCCACTTTTTCGCTGATAAAATCAGCACCATCTATCAATCTTTATCCCCTGTACCCGACTCCCCAGCATCTACTCCACCACCTACCAAGGCCCCTCCTTTCAACATCTCCACTGACCTCCTTACCCCTCCTCCACACTGCTTCCTCTCCCAGTTTGACCTGGTCACCCCTATTGAAATCTCCAAACTCATCAGCTCTTCCAAACCCACTACCTGCTCCCTCGACCCTCTCCCCACTCCCCTGCTGAAGCCCTGCCTCCCCGTTCTCTGCCCCTACCCCAATAATCTCTTCAACTCCTCATTGTCCCAAGGAATTGTCCCCTCCGCTTTCAAAACTGCTGCTGTTACACCAATCTTAAATAAACCTGGTCTTGATCCGCCCAATCTCAAACCTCCCCTTTCTTTCAAAAACTCTGGAGCGTATTGTTGCGTCGCAACTTCATTCCCACCTCCTTGCGTATAACCTACTTGAACCCCTCCAATCTGGCTTTCGCCCCATCCATAGCACAGAAACTGCTCTCCTCAAAGTCCTCAACGACCTCCTCACCTCTGCTGACACCGGTTCCCTCAACATCCTCATCCTCCTCGACCTGAGCACAGCCTTCGATACAGTGAACCATAACATCCTGCTCACCAGACTCAAAGACCTCGGCATTGACGGCTCTACACTCAGCTGGCTCCGTTCCTTCCTTTCCAACATATCCCACTTCATCTCTCTCCACAACCACACCTCTGCTACAGCCGCAGTCACTCAAGGCATTCCCCAAGGCTCCGTACTCGGCCCCCTCCTCTTCATCATCTACATCCTACCCCTTGGTCAGATACTCCGCCACTTCAACCTGGACTTCCACTGTTACGCTGATGACACCCAGATCTACCTCGGCACCAAATCCCCCTACAACCCCTCCCCTCTCCCATATCAACTCCTGTTTGTCAGCTATAAAAACCTGGATGTAACATAATTTCCTCAAACTCAACAGCGATAAGACAGAATTCCTCCTCATAGGCTCCAAAGCCACACTCAGCAAAATCAATAACCCCACTCTCACCATCGACGGCACCACTGTCTCCCCATCTCCCCAGGCCCGCAACCTTGGCGTGATCTTTGATTCCACCCTCTCCCTTGAGCCTCACATCCGCCATGTCATTAAAACCTCCTTCTTTCACCTCCGCAACATCGCCAAACTCAGACTCTCTCTCACACCTCCCGCTGCTGAAAGACTCATCCATGCCTTCATCTCTTCCCGACTGGACTACTGCAATTCACTTCTCCTTGGCATCAGCTCCACCTACATCAACCGACTCCAACTGGTCCAGAACGCAGCCGCCCGACTCATCACCCACACCAAATCCTGGCATCACATCACTCCAGTCCTCAAACAACTTCACTGGCTTCCCATCTCCCACCGGATCAACTACAAAATCCTGATCCTCACCTACAAAGCCCTCCACCATCTGGCCTCCCCATATCTCACTGATCTCCTCTCCCCCTACCAACCCTCACGGTCCCTCAGATCCACATCAGCCGGTCTCCTCTCCATCCACAAGTCCAACCTCCGCAGTTTTGGGGACAGAGCCTTCTCCAGGGCAGCTCCCAGGCTCTGGAACTCCCTCCCCCAACTGATCCGCAATTCCGTGTCCCTCACCATCTTCCAGTCCCGCCTCCAGACCCATCTCTTCACCTCTGCCTATCCTTAGCCCCACGTCCCCCTCCCTTTTCATCTGTGCATTAATTGCCTCATATTGTGTTTTGTATTGAATTCTGTCTTTACTTTGTGTACTAGTCATGTCTCTACTATTTATTTAATACCTCTTACATGTTTTTCCTCTACCTGCTACATTTTTGTAACGTGTCCTTGAGACTCTTGAAAGGCGCCCATAAATAAAATATATTATTATTATTATTAGTATGTCTTGATAGTTTCCTCTGGGAAAGGTATTTAAATTAGGATACACTGGATCTCGTGCAAGGAACACATGTTAATCAAATACTCTGGATTGGATATTGAGTCACACCTTATTTAGTTTAGTCTAGAGTTTAGTTTAGAGATATAGTGCAGAAACAGGCCCTTCGGCCCACCGAGTCTGTACTGACCAGCGACCCCCGTACACGAACAGTATCCTACACCCACGAGGGACAATTTACAATTTTCACCGAAGCCAAATAACCTCCAATCCTGTATGTCTTTGGAGTGCGGGAGGAAACCGAAGTACCTGGAGAAAACCCATGCAGGTCACTAGGAGAACGTACAACCTCCATGCAGACAGCATCCATAGTCAGGATGGAACCCGGGTCTCTGGCGCTGTAAGGCAGCAACTCTACTGCTGTTCCGCCGTCATTGGTGTTAGTGCGTGGTGCAAGCTGGGCTGCAGCAGACACCGGACACCATTTTGCTCTTGCCAGACATGAAATAACATTGGAAAAACAAGAAGGTTGAATTGAATAAAATACCATTCTTTTGCCCTGCTCTCCAGTTCGGCGACGCTGCACCTTGAAACGATATGCATGGCAATGAATGAAATGGGCTTGTACACGGGCAGAGCAAAGACAATTGAAGCTTTCTTCTCCAGCAGCTGCAGCCAGCTAATGAAAGTGTAAAAGCAGAAACTGGCAGAACAAGATATGTGTTACTTTTTGCAGATGGCAGTGCAGACAAGTTGGTAATTGAACAGGAAGTCACATACGTGAGGTATTTGATCGGGGCAGTCTATTACAGTACCTCACTCGCTGGTCTAATTGCTCTCGAGACCCTTGCTGCTATACATTTAGAAATTATTGCATTTTCCCCTCTAAGTACTTGACTGCTCAACATTGTGTGGGATGCAAGTCGCACAAAGCTGTTCTGTTAAAACAAAATCTTGCAGTTTTGTTAATAAAAAGACTCAGAAGGAAAGAGCAGGTCCATGCTGCCAAGATTGTTAGATTATTTTCACATAAATTTAAAAAAAACTCTCTTTTGGCGTTTATCCCTTTGACAACATGAATACCATCACAATATCATCAATAATATTATCGTAAGAATTTAAAAAAATACTTCCTCCAAGTTTTTCCACAGTGCCGGTGAATGGCAACACTAATTTGCACACCAGAACAATTTGAATGTTTTCTGCATGATGCACTTTTTTGATAATTATTATGCAATACAGACATGAATGAGAGGTTAATTTCCTGAGATTCTTAATAAGTCTCAGCAAATGATCACACTGCAGATAATATTGTTGTGTGCGATGTGCTAATCTTGTTTTGGCTGCCTGTTGTCACAAAGGACGCAATTAGATCAGTTAGCGTTTTATTGATTATATTCTAACTCAAAGAAAAGTGGGGAGAAAGTTGGAGAGCATAATCATCCATAGGATCATTAAAGAAGTTTGGTTTCCCTGCAGATATCTGAGAGCATTAACTAATACAAGGGGAAATGCACGTTGCCATGGCAATCATTTGTTGGTTGGATTAATACTGGAAACTGGAATTGATACTTTTTCTATTTAAAAGTTACAAGCCAAAGCCATATAACTTCTAATTATTTTCTACAATTAATGCTGGCAAAATCTGAGCCTTCTCATTATGAGCTTAACTAACCGGCAATGGGGCAAACCATTACAGCGATGGGAATGTTGAATGGTAATGATGGGAGATATTGAAAGGGCAAGGTGGGAACTGCAAGGAACATTCATGTTCTGAAGGAGGAATAGTGAGACCAACTTTTCAGCTGTTTATTGCTCACTGAAAATATTTCTAAAACCATGTTAAATGATGACAGTCATTTCAGGTTTTATGGCTGTGCAGCCTACCAGCACTCATTGCTTTTGGCTCAGTTCATTTTCCTTGTATGAATGATTAATGGACAATGTTGAACGTTGGAGTGAGCAGGCATCAGCAAATGCGAGATTGTAATTAGTTTCGCTGACGAGTCCTTCGATGGCACTTGCATCTGGATGGAAAAATTATTCTACGGGGAACTGGCTGCTCACCAGGTTTTCTCTGAAATACATTGTGAATCACCAGATGAATCAAGTGCTTTTTTGTTCCAAGAAACTGCTTGAGTCTTGAAGACAGAAATATCCCCATGCAAGCCTTCCACTTTGAATATATCAGAATACAATTATTAGCATTGTACTTTCCTCTGCTATTTTTGGTGAGCAATTCATTCGTTTAATTTTTTTTTAAATTCCTGGTCCATTAATTTTTTGAAAGATTATTAATTGATTTCATTTAAAGAAATGTATTTATCAGAATAAAAAGATTGTAACCCTCCACTATTCTGCTTGTGATTATATGTATTTTAAAAACAATCCTTATTGCTGTTTCTTCATGAAGTTGACCAGAAGATGATGCAGCGTAAGACCGGAACTATTCCAGCTTCAAGCTATTAGCTCACGGCTCTCACCATCTAGAACTCCCAATATTGATTAGCTACAAAAGCATGGGTATTGCACCTCACTTTATACTCATGGATTTTAACATCTCTCTTAGTGTACAGCTCTGTTTAATTTCCATTTAACAATGTTATAATGGGCTGTCACTAAAGTTGAAATCGAATGTCACACTCTACTAATTTCATCCATGAAGAATGGTAAATAACGCGAGGACTTTAAAAAAATACTTGGAACACTCGCAGAGCAAAGAAAAAGCATATGTAAAGGAGAAGAGTGGAGGTGTTCTCTAAAATAAGTTGTGGAAAAACCCATGGACTTTGGCCTTCAACATTTACATTTATCCATCTAGCCTAAACTCTTTGTCATGAAGAATACCGTACAGAAATCTGTTATTTTTCTACACTTTGTGCCAATCTGATGCAATTTGAGCGTTTGACGGTGCTGGGCTTGTACTCGCTGAAGTTTAGAAGGATGAGGGGAACCTCATTGAAACGTACAGAGTAGTGAAAGGCTTGGATAGAGTGGATTTGAGGGGATGTTTCCACTAGTGGGAGAGTCTAGGACTAGAGGTCATAGCCTCAGAATAGGATGTTCCTTTAGGAAGGAGATGAAGAATTTATTTAATCAGAGGATGATAAATCTGTGGAATCCTTTGTCACCGAAGGCTATGGAGACTAATTTAATGGATATTTTTAAGGCAGAAATAGATAGATTCCTGATTAGTATGGGTATCAGGGGTTATGGGGCGAAGGCAGGAGAATGGGGTTAGGAGGGCGAGATAGATCAGCCATCTTCTTCTTCTTGCATATGGCGGCACAGCCTAAAGTTGTAGGACAACTTGTTCTATTTGATCGTATTTGATTGTGCACACCGGGATGATTGCATTCGTCAAAACAGGGTGAAGGTTGCAATCTCCCACCCCAAATCAGCCATGATTGAATGGTAGAGTAGATTTGATGGGCCGAATGGACTAATTCTGCTCCAGTCACTTATGACCTAATGCCAATTGGTAAATGCAGTACATAAGTTGTCATTGCATGGCAAAATTAATAATCAGTGGAAGAACTAAGTGATGTTTGTACTTTATAAATCTTGCAAATATAAGAATGTTCTATCTGCTAACGGTCAATATTGGGAAGTCTGAGATATAAAACGTTCACGTTCGAGAAGCTGGAGGGCCCATTGTTTTCCATGCTGAAACACACTTGGGACTCAATGTTCAAATGTTTACTTGTAATTCAATATTGATGCGGTTATGGAAGTATTTTAATAATTACCACCATTCTCAAATTTCAGTGGCAATTTTCATTCCTGTCTGTATTTTTGTTTGGCTTTATTGGAAATACTTGCATTCCTCTTCATTAGGGCTTAGTTGAGACTGCTTATATGTATTCTACATTCACATCAGTAGAAAGAAGCAATTTTCATTTGTGAATTTAGAAAGGACTTCAATTTTAGGATTTCCAATATTATCATTATCATTGTTATTACCTTTGTTCTGGTAGCAAGAAAAAAACGAATGAGACCATGTTGGTTCACTGATATACATGAAAGTGAATTAGACAATAAATCATGAATCTGATGTATCATCAACGGGTAATGGTTAAAAACTTGTTCTGTGTCAGTAATATTTAAAGGAGTGTGAATTTATAGAAAGTAAAATGTTTTCATACTAACGATAATCTTGCGGCATATCTTTGATGTGGCCTATGTGTGTGGTATGAGTCGCACTCTGGTTGGTTCATAGTTTATTATAAGAAACGCTACTCTCAAAGTTGTACAATGGAGAATTATTTGGTGTTATTATGTTATATCTTATGTTATTATATTATTATGTTATATCTTATAATTTATTTTTTTTTAAATTATTTTTATTAGAAGTACGGTAAATTACAATAACACACAACACATATATCTTAATACATTTTTTGTACCGCTTCATTTTTTTTTTAAGCTTTAAGAAAAAGATAGAAGTAAGGAAAGTAAAGAAGGTGCGCAAGAGTCGTGAAGTGCAAGAGAGTGTTGGGAAAAGAAAGCCCCTTAGAAAAGAAGTTAGAGAAGGAAGTAAAGTAAGAAAGTAGACCCTAGAAAAGAAAGAAAAAGAAAGTAAGGACAATCGCTCTATTATAACATTAAACTCCGCAGAAAGACTACCAACCAAGTCTGTTTTTGTTGTTTTACCTCCCATTGCCAGGTCCTGATACCATTTATTTATTTATTTATTTTTAAATTACTATTGCACCTCATGCTTGTAATAGGTCCATAAACGTAGACCACGTCTTTTGGAATTGGTTTGCTTTACCTGCTAAGAGGAATCTCATCTCTTCCAGATGTAATGTTTCAAACATATTTGATGTCCACATTTTTATTGTTGGTGTGGGCGCATTTTTCCAAAATTTAAGTATGAGCTTTTTTCCCATTATTAGCCCGTAATTGAGTAAATTCTTCTGATACACGTTTAATTCAGGGATACCTTCCGATATCCCAAAAATGATCCATTCTGGTTTTGGTACCAGTTTTATTTTAATTAATTTTGAAAAAATATCAAATATTCCATGCCAGAATTTTTGGATTTTTGTACAAAAAACAAAAGAATGCGCTATGGTAGCTTCTTGACACAGACATTTATCACAGATTGATGAAACATTAGGAAAGATTTTATTTAATTTAGTTTTTGAATAATATAGTCTATGTAATGTTTTGAATTGGATAAGCGTATGTCGTACATTGATCGAGCATTTATGCACCTGTAGTAAATGATTATCCCAGCTCTCTTTTGAAATTTTTATAGCTAATTCTTGTTCCCAGTCTCTTCTAATTCCATCTGTTGTGGGTATTTCTATGTTTAAAATGATATTATATAAGTACGATATTAAATTAGCTGATTCCGCCTTTGTCTTCATTGCTTCATCCAGTAAGTCGGAAGGCATATTATGATAGTCTTTTGTGTATTTTTTCAAATAATCACAAATTTGAAGATATTTAAAATATTGGTTATTTTTCAAATTATATTTCAGTTGTAGTTGTTGAAATGATAGTAATTTTCCCACTTCATACAGATCGTCGAGCGTTTTGATTCCCATTCTTTCCCATTGTATAAATGATTTGTCTATGATTGATGGTTTAAACGATGGATTATTGGCTATTGGTATTGAGAGAGATAGGTTTCTTAATTTTAGATTCTGTTTTATTTGTTTCCATGTTCTAATTGTGCTATGTATAATTGGGTTTTTATTATAATTTTTATTATTCAGATTTATTGGTGAGAGGATAATCGCTCCTATATTACTCGGGGAGCAGTCCCCTTTTTCCATTACAATCCAGTCCGCCTGCTGGGCAGAATTGTCCAGCAGGTGAATCATATTTTTAATATTTACTGCCCAATTATAATACATAAAGTTAGGGAGCGCTAGACCCCCCCACTCTTTTTGTTTATTAAGGTGTTTTCTTTGTATTCTATGGGGTTTATAATCCCATATGAAATTTGTAATGTCTGAGTCCAATTTTTTGAAAAACTTTTTTGGGAGATATATAGGTATTGATTGAAATAGGTATAGAATTTGTGGTAAGAAAATCATTTTTATAGCGTTTATTCTGCCTATTAAGGACATCGGAATATCTTATAATTTAAAGCAGGACCAGTTTCTTTGAAGATATATAAATATATATAAATATTTATATATATATTTATATCTCTAAACTAAAACAAAATTATGCAATGAATGATTATTTAGAAATGTTCCCTAAAGTTCGCAGGGGGAATTTTAGAGGCCAAATAACCTATAAAGCCATATATCTTTGGGATGTAGGAAGTAACCGAGGCACCCTGAGGAAACCCACATGGTCACAGGGAGAACATGCAAACACCACAAAGGCAGCACCCGTGGTCAGGATTGAACCCAGGTCTCTAGCACTGTGAGTCAGCAGCAATACCAGTTACACCACTGTACAGCCCTCACTCTCAATGCAACAGATGTAACAGTTATGGGGCTGTCCCACTTAGGCGACTTATTAGACAACTGCAGGAGACTATGCGGTCGCCACATGTTCGCGGGCGGTTGCCGGGGAGTCGCCTTCATGGTCGTGAGGAGTTCCTGCATTCTGGGAACTAGTCGAGGCCTCATTATGGTCGCGGCAAATTTTTCAACATGTTGAAAAATTAGCGGCGACTAGAATGCCTGCTCTGCAACAGAAGAATCCAACAAGACATGCAGGGACGAGGAATAAACGTTGAGGTCCAGGAGAGGAAGAGTGTGAGAACAAACAGCAATTATAATAGAAGTATTCAACTATTTTGAAAGAAGATGGGTTATACTCAAATGAAGTTTGTACCATAATTAAAACGGTTTGAGCTCAATCAAATGGAAGATCAAATTTGAAACAGGTTATTCAGACAATGATTTTTGCAGCTACACATTGATGCCTGGAGAACAGTTCAATGAGTTGGGTGAGACCCCGTGAATTATGTTCATGATTTTTAGTGATTCTTGCTACTAACATTTGAGGAACTCTTTTACATCCACAATTTCATTTGTAGCTTTTGTATCTGAAATTAATGAGAGCTCTTGGAACATTTGATTATTAGAGCTTTTGACCTAATTAATGTAAGATAAAACAAAGTATTTACCTGACCTCTCCGCTTAGATTTTATTCAGATGAAATCTCATTTCTGTTATTTTTAATGCAGGCGATTAATTCAAAATCAGATATATATGCCTCAAATTGTGAATGTTTCAAAACATTGATCAAACTAATGCTGCCACATTGGCATGGTTTTAGTTATCGCTCTTGCAATTATTTTACCTTTCATTCTGCGCTTCATCTATTACTGCGTTATTAGAATGTGATTCAGTAATCATCATGATTAAATATGGTTAATAGTGATCTTATTTTGAGCAATTTGTTTTCTTAGTTATTTCTGGCCGAATGGAGACAAAACTTTGATGTTCTTCTTCTTGCAAATGAAACATAAACCATAGGAATAGTTAGATCTCAAGCCGGGTGTTGAGCAGCCAGGTTGTTGTCTCTGCGTCAATGTCTGCCAGGCCCTGAGCTCCATTTGGTGGATGGTAGAGCGGGCACCCAGAGATGACGTGTTTGGCTGCCTGTTGTTCTGCTCCGCATTCACAGGCTGGGCTCTGGTGGAGCCCCCATCTCCAAATGCTGGCATTGAAACACCCAACTCCAGTACCAAGTCTGTTGAGCTTCACCCATGCTCCTCTGGGGAGGTCTGACCCTGGACAGCTTTTATCTGGTGAAGAGATGAGGTTGCCTTCCACTCCTGTGACCACTTGGTGGCTAAAATTTTATGTTAATTTACCCTAACTTCATAGATCACATGATGTAGCTTTGACCTTTTTCTATTTCAGAGGCGAAGAGGCTCGGGGGTTTTCTGTGCCAACTGCCTGACTACAAAGACCTCTCTCTGGAGGAAGAACGCAAATGGTGGATACGTCTGCAATGCTTGCGGCCTGTACCAGAAGCTGCATTCGGTAGGAAAGATCTTTTGTTAGTTTAGTTTAGAGATACAATGCGGAAACAGGCCCTTCGTCCCACCGAATCCGCGCCGTCCAGCGATCCCCGCACATTAACACTATCATACACGCACTAGGGGCAATTTTACTTGTACACCATGCCAATTTACCCTCAAACCAGTATGTCTTTGGAGTGCGGGGGGAAACTGAAGATCTTTGAGAAAACCTATGCAAGTTATGGGGAGAACGTACAGACAGCACATGTAGTCAGGTTCGAACCCGGGTCCCTGGAGCTGTAAGCGCTGTCAGGCAGCAACTCCACCGCTGCACCACCGTGCCACCCTACTTCTACCTACACACTAGGTTAATTGCAAAGCCTGGTCAGAATGAGCTGGAGTGACAAGTGTATGTTTGGCTGAATTTAGTTTAGTTTAGTTTAGAGATATAGTGCAGAAACAGGGCCTCAGCCCACCTAGTCCGCACCGATCAGCGATCGCCGCACACTAACACTACCCCACGCACTAGGGACAATTTACATTTACACCAAGCCAATTAACCTACAAGCCTGTACGTCTTTGGAGTGAATCTTAGTGTCTCTGAGTCTGCAATTAATTAAACAAAATCAGTTACAATAATTAGAGCTGATGGAATAGGCGTGTGTTTTCTATGTGCCTTTTCAGTTGGTGAATATGCATGTGTGCTTTCATATATTGATGCCTTTTAATTAATTAGAATGAAAAGATTAGAACAGAGAAACGTTAAAATGCACCAGGTAATTTCATATAATTTACTGTTTATAGGAGTAGGGTGCTGACATGGATAGAAACTTGGTTGGCAGACAGAAAACAAAGAGGAGAGATTAACGGGTCCCTTTCAGAATAGCAGGCATTGACTAGTGGGTACCGCAAGGCTCGGTGCAGGGTAAATATTGTGCTCGGTAAATATTGTATATTTCCAATATACATTAATGATCTAGATGAAGGGATTAAAAGTAACATTAGCAAATTTGCAGATGACACAAAGCTGGGTGGCAGTGTGAAGGGGGCGCTGACCTGTGCGCGGCTGCCCAGCCAGCAGCTGTCTGTCTTTTCATCTTTTTTTTATTTTTAGTTAGTTAAAGTGTTTTTGTTTCTGGAGTTCTAGACTTTTTTATGTGGGGGGTGGGGGGGGGGGGGGGAAGTGGGAAACTACCTTTCAGGGTCCCTACCTGGTCGGAGAGGCAGCTTTTTCCGGGCTGCAGTTTTGACCCGTCCTCGCGGCCTACCAGCGGGCCTGGAGCGGCGTTTCCTGTTGGGGATCGCCCAGAACCACGGCTTCGGCGGCGGCACAGCGCTGGAGCGCTATCGTGGAGCGGGCGATGCCTTGTCCGGGTCGCCGCGCTGGAGCTCCGGTGAGCTGAGACCGCCGGGAACAACATCGCGGAGCTGCGGGACTGAGGAGCGGCCAGCTGCGGGCAGCGGCGCTGAACTTTACACCAGGAGCCTGGGATCACGCGACGAGATCGCCAGTTGTGGAGCTCCAACCGGCGAGGCCTTGTTGGCTTTGGAAGCCGCGGCCTCCAGTACGGAAGCGGCCGTTCCAGGTGTCCCAAGCCGCTGTGAGGATTCTCCCGACGCTGGAGCACCATCACCCGGCGAGAACGGCCAGGAACATCGGGCCTCCGTAGAGGCAACTGTGGAGGCCTCAATTGGCTCGACTATGGGTGAACTGGGGTTGGGGACTGGACTTTGTGCCTTCCCTCATGGTGGGAGCCATTGTGGGGGGATGTTCTTTATGTTTAAAACTCTTATTAATGTTATGTCTGTATTCTTTCTTTATGTGCTGCATTGGCAAGAAGCATTTCACTACACCTAGGTGTATGTGACCAATAAATAACCTTTGAATAACCTTTGAACTGTGAAGAGGATACAGGGTGACTTGGACAGGTTGGGTGAGTGGGCAGATGCACGCCGACCAGCGATCCTCACACATTAACACTATCCTACACACACTAAGGACAATTTACACTTACATCAAGTCAATTAACCTACAGACCTGTACTTCTTTGAAGTGTGGGAGGAAACCAAAGATAAAGGAGAAAACCTATGCCGGTCACAGGGAGAATGTACAAACTCCATACAGACAGCACCAGTAGTCCGGATCGAACCCGGGTCTCTTTCTTGGCAAACTGTAACCAAGCCATCCTATTTTTGTGGCTAACCAGTGGTTTGCATCTTGCAGTGTAGCCTCTGTATTTCTGTTCATGAAGTCCTCTGCAGACAGTGGTCATTGACAAATCAACACCTGACTCCTGAAGAGTGTTTCTGATCTGTCGGACAAGTTTTGGGGATTTTTCTGTATTATAGATGTAATGAAGCGAGTCATACGCATGTCAAGGTACAACACATGTTTATTAAGGTTCACTCACAGCATTCGTCTGTATAGTGTTACGGTGGGCTAGCAGCTACTCACACTAATTACTTAAGCAGACTTCTAATAATAGGAGACCCGCCGAGTGGAGGTGGCGAAGTAGGAGAGCAGGGCGCTGAACGCCGTGGAGAGGCCGCGGGGGACACAGTCTGCGGTTGTTGAGCAGTCGGCCCGGTAGTGGGAGGGTATATAAAACGTGTGACCTCAGGATATGGAGTCGCAGGACGTGGTTCCTTCACAGGAAGGAGATGTTGACGGTTGCGTCTGTAAAGGCCTCCGTCCGCCTTTACCAGGTAGGAGCGCAGTTCTTTGGCAGGGCTGTGGATGTGACTCAGACGGCCATAGCCCTTGTTGGTCTGGAGGCGATCAACCTGTCCACTGGAGAGAGGTTTAAGTGACTTGCTGGACTTGTCAAAAGATTGTTTTTCTGCATCATGCTTCTTTTGGAGTTGTTTCTGGACCACAGGAGGTGAACGGACCTGTGGCTGCAACAGCTGCTGGGATACAGGCAGGGCAGCAGGGATTTGGTGAGACATCAGTCGTTGGGCTGGAGACCCAGTATGGGATTGTGGACAATGTTCCTTAAGTTGAGCAGGCCCAGGTTGGATTTGACAAGATAGGAACGCCCGATTAATTGTTTTGCGCTCCGGACAGCCCATTCGGTGAGTCTGTTGGACTGTGGAAACTCAGGGCTGCTGGTGATATGTCGAAAGTCCCATCATTGAGCAAAGTTTCTGAAGAGCTGGCTGGTGAACTGACTGCCGTTGTCAGATAGGAGGCGTGCAGGGGAACCGTGCACGGAGAAGTGGTGTGACAACTTCTGGATGACTGCATCAGATATAATGCATACCTGCCAACTAGTCCGACTTCATCGTATGTTCCGATTTTTAAGTTAAAAAGTGTGAAAAATCGGAACAGTACTATTTTGAAATGAAGGAGAAAATAAATGGCCAATCAACCGCTGCCTCTAAGGGGGTTACGTCCAATCACCGACCAGCTTCCCTTAAAATTCCCATCCAATCAGACGCTGTCTCCGAGGGGCGTTACGGCCAATTACCGACCAGCTTCCCTTACTGAAGCAGAAGATGGCTGCAGATGGGGAGTGGGAGAGAGAGAGCGCAAGAGAGGGAGGGAGAGAGAGAGAGAGAGGGAGGGAGAGGGGGAGAAGGGAGAGAGGGAGAGAGAGGGAGAGAGAGAGGGAGAGAGGGAGAGAGAGCGGGAAAGAGATGGGAGAGAGAGAGAGAGTGAGAGCGAGAGAGAGAGAGAGAGAGAGAGAGAGAGAGAGAAAGAAAGAATGAGATATAGAGAGAGAGAAAGAAAGAATGAGATATAGAGAGATTCCAGCCCTTTAACGTTTCCCCAGGCCATGGGGAAACGTTGCTACCAAATGACTTTCAATGATCAACATATAGACAAATGCAAGAAAGCAGCTATGACAAATAATACACAATAAATTGTATTACAAATACACAATAAACAAGTTATGCATTCTTGTACTCTTACATGGGTATGACTGCATATAAAAAAATAATTATTTGGCGCTCGCACTCCTTCAACCCGCACACTCAGAGTAAGATTTTTCATTTTCAATTGTTGGCAAGTATGGTAATGGTTTGGAGTAGGTCCTTTTCGAATGAGCCCGAATATGAGTCGACGAGGACTGGGTAGTGTTTCCCATGCCATTCGAATATGTCGGTGGCTACCGTGGACCACGGCAGAGGAGGAATTGGGTGCGATAGTAAGGGTTGTTTCTGTTGGTGTGGTGCTAGGCTTTTGCGGATGGCGTAGACTTCAGCTTTTTCTCGCATATACTTGGTCATACCAGGCCAATAAAACATGCTCTGCGCCGGTTGTAAGGTTGCCTCTACACCGGGGTGGCCCCTGTGGATATCATCACAGTACTTGTCCCAAAGAACAGCTGTGATGACTGCTTTGTGACCCTTGACTATAATCTCATCCTATATCACCAGTTCGTCGCGAACTAAGTAGTATGGGGGAATCGCGAGTGGGGTGCTGTGTTGTTTATCCGGCCAGCCACGCCGGATGACTGCAGATAGCAATTGTAAAGTCTATTCAGCAGCCGTGTGCTCTGCCAGGCTGCTTAGGCACTCAGTGGGAACATTCGATACCTTCATTACCGAGAGCTGGTCCTGTTCAGAGGGCTTTTGTTCGCTGGTTTTGAGTGGGGCCCTTGATAGCGTGTCAGCTATGTGCATGTCCTGGCCCTTTTTGTAGACTATTTTGAAATTGAAACGCTGCAGCTTCATCATCATCCATTGCAGGTGAGCCGGGGTGGCATGGATGGGCTTGTTCAAGATAGTGACCAGCGGCTGGTGGTCTTTTTCCACAGTCACAGACTTTCCAAAAATAAGGTCCTTGAATTTTGTGCAGGCGAACACCACTGCAAGTAACTCATTTTCAATTTGGGCGTATCGTTGTTCAGTATCAGTCAGGGTGCGGGAGGCATATACCACAGGCTTGTGGTCGCCGTCGGTGGTGGTTTGCATATAGGCAGCACCAAGGCCGTACTGGGACGCATCGCATGTGAGTGTCACTGGCACCTCTAGAGCAAAATATGCGAGGGTGGGAGCTCAGATTGGAAATTAATTTTCCCAGATAGTTGACCATTCCCAGGAATCTCTTAACTCATAACATCAGTAGGAACCGGCATCTCGTTGATGGCAGTAGTTTTGGATGGGTCCGGTCTGAAACCATCACTAGTGAAAACATGCCCAACGTAGCTAACTTCCGGGACCCGAAACTTACATTTCAGGGGATTGAGCTTGAGATGAATGTCTTTAGCATGGTCCAGCACTCTCTTCAGATTGGCGTCCTCTTCAGCCATGTCACATCCGTAAATGAGAATGTCATCAACACTGATGGCGCACGGATACCCCGCAAACAGTTGTTCCACTGTGTGCTGGAAAACATCGCTAGCAGAGTTGATACCGAAGGGCATTCTCAGAAGGGCCACTCAGCAGATACTCACACAATATAAAGAACTGTTTGATGAGGAGCTTGGAAAGCTGCCCCTCAAATACAATATCGCCGTGCATCCCAAAATCACTCCGGTGGTCCGAGCCCCACACTGTTCCGCATGCCATGCACGACAGAGTACACAATGAGCTCCAGCGGATGGTCTCGCTGGGTGTCATAGCTACAGTTACTGACCTATCTGACTGGGTTTCCACCATGGTGGTTGCAATGGAAAAAAACAAGGAAGAAATCCGAATCTGCATCAACCCCAGAGACCTAAACACAGCAATCAAACGCCCACACTCGATGCGAACAGTAGAGGAAGTTGCTGCTCAGATAGGCAATGCATTCGTGTTCTCCATTCTGGATGCCAAAAGCTCGTTTTGGCAGATCCCACTTCTGACACCACGTAATGAAGCGAGCCATACGCATTTCAAGGTACAGCACATCTAAATACTTTTGTGTGTGTGTGTGTGTGTGTGTGTGTGTGTGTGTGTGTGTGTGTGTGTGTGTGTGTGTGTGTGTGTGTGTGTGTGTGTGTGTGTGTGTGTGTGTGTGTGTGTGTGTGTGTGTGTGTGTGTGTGTGTGTGTGCTCGCCGAAACGGGGAGATTTTTACATTTTTCAGTAGAGATTTTCCGTGTGATTTTAGAAATTCACTCCTCTGTACATTTGGTACATTATTTTCCTGACATTTTAATTAAAATTGTTGACCAATCTGACCGCTGCCCAGCTGCTGACGTTACAATAACAGTGACATTTATACATCTTCTGGTAGAAATTTTCCTTATGATTTGAAAAATCCACTCCTCTATAAATTTGCTCAATTATTTCCCGAGATATTTACTAAAATTTATCACCAAACTGACATTTAAAAAATATATAATGGCTGCCCAGCTGCTGACCCGAAACGTTGCTTATTTCCTACACTCCATAGATGCTGCCTCACCCGCTGAGTTTCTCCAGCATTTTTGTCTATTTTCGATTATCCAGCATCTGCAGTTACTTCTTAAACATGTTTATTAAAGTTCACTCACAGCATTCTTCTGCATGGTGTTACTGTAGGCTAGCAGCTACTCAGACTAAGTACTCAAGCAGACTTCTGATAATATAAACCGCATAGTAAGCGGAGCTTCTACTAACAAGCAATACAATTGGTTAGTAAGAAATAACCAATCTACAATAGAGAGAATTATTTTGTTATCAATGTGAAGGTGTCCCTTTGCCATTAGTAAGCTCACCAGTGCTCTCTTTCTTCTTAATGATGTTCCAAATGGTTGATTTTGGTAAGCCTAAGGTTTGGCTAATGTCTCTAACAGTTTTATTCTTGTTTCTCAGTCTAATAATGGCTTCTTTGACTTTAATTGACACAACTTTGGTCCTCATGTTGATAAACAGCAATAAAAGTTTCCAACGTTGATGGAAAGACTGGATGAAATACTGGAAGAAAGGTGCTGAGAGCTCTCTTATACCTGCATTAAGGAGGCAATTAAACACACCTGACATATTAGATTCAGATTCAGATTCACATTTATTGTCACAATTAAGGTACAGTGATATTTGAGTTACCATGCAGCCATACAATTAAAAGAAGACAACACAATTAAAAAGAACGATAGAACGTAACATAAACACCCACCACTGTGATGGAAGGCAATAAAGTTCAGTCAGTCTTGCTCCTTTTGTTCACCTTTTGTTTGGGGCCTTGACCCTCCATAGTCGCCGCTACGAACGGCCCGATTGTACAGGCCCTCTCGTCGGGATGATCGAAGCTCCGACGTCGGGACTGATGGAACACACTCCGCTCTTGGAGTGCCCAAATCGGCCACTTTCTTACCGGAGACTGCGGCTTCATGATGTTAAAGTTAGCAGGCCGGCGGTTGGAGCCTTTCTTCTGGCTCCACGATGGAAGTCCTTGCCGCGCCTGCTGCTGAAGCTCTGGGTCGTCTCCGGGAAAGGCCGCTCCAATCCAAGTTGTCAGGACACGAGGGAGGACGAAAATGCGACTAGGAGAAAAGTCGCATCTCCCCCGAGGTAAGTGACTGGAAATGGTTTCCCCCTCCCTCCCACCCCCCCCAACCCCCACATAAAAACATACCGAGAGACATTAACACATATGTTTAGATACACAAAAAAAACAAAAAAAGTCGAAATGACTGACAAACTGCAGGTGAGACTGCTGCGCGCGGAGCCAAGCAATGACTTAATACAGACGCCTGTGAAGCCACATGTCCCAAATGTTATGGTGTCCTGAAATGGAGGGAACTTTGTATAAACACAGCTGTAATTTCTACATGGTGAAACCAAAATGTATGAAAATGGTCTTTATTAAATTATGACACTGCACTTTAACCACATGTGATTTTTTTCTATTACAAATCTCAAATTGTGGAGTACAGAGGCAAATAAATAAATGATGGGTCTGTCCCAAACATTATGGAGGGCACTGTACTGTCTGAATATCACTGTTTGAGTGCAAAAAATACAACTCTATTATCATCTATTTCTAAGATTCATGTATGTATGCTGTATTTCTAAGATTCATTTATGTTTACTGGCTATGACATCAGGCTTTGATTTTATTTATGTGTTCACACTGAACAGATGGGTTTCCTTTGGATGCTCCAGTTTCCTCCCACATCACAAAATGTGTAGGTTTTGTAGGTTAATTAGTCTCTGTCAACTTGCCTATGATGTGCAGGGAGTAGATGAAAAGGTGAGATAACATAGAACTAGTGTTAACAGGTGATCGATGGTCGGTGTGGACATAGTGGGCTGAAGGGCCCATTTGAATGCTGCATCCTTAAAGCAAACATCCAAGATGACAAAGTTCACTCCATTGCCAAGCCATCTTCTTGTGAGCTTCACAACATCTCTGGGCCTGAAATCCCTGGTAGTGGTAAATATGGAGAGGAGCAGAATATTATTCCACCTGCACTTTATCCTTCGTCCAGAAAATATAGTGGGAGAAGGATGGGAGGAAAGCGCAGACATTTTCTGTATTCCCCTCTCACACTAGGCAGCTCGTGACAACTTGGGAATTCATCAATTATTCAACAGCCAAGAACAGCTCCAGATTGTGTGGAGTGTTTGGACAGACTCCAGGGCTGCAATAAATGGAGAGGATCAATCCCAGTTTCGATCAAATTCCTTTTCTATTTGGCCTACTAAAGCCATGAGAGAACAAGGAAAAGAGCTTCCTCCTCCTCCTCGTCACTGTGCCAGGGGCTTCCCCCTATCACAGATCCCCACGATGCTGCCAGAGCGAGCATCTTCACAGCTCCGCATCATCCCTCATCATCCCCTTCCCGCCTGTTTGAAACTGGGCCTGAATTGTTGCCCGACGCTCGACACATGTCTAGTTTTGACGTTTTCCGAGGTAGGTAGACCTACCTACCTCGGCCTCCCTGCCTCCATTAGCGTAGCTGCCACATCATCTTGGCTCTTTTATATTCCTTACTTTTAAAAAAGTGCTTTTGTTCTCTGTGCTGAATTTATTTCTCATTAATGAGAACAATCGAGGCTTAGTTGTGCTATTATATCATTAGTGATGCCAGTTTCCAAATTAATGGTGTAAATTTGATTGAATGCCTGTGCATTCTCACACATTTGCAATATTTCTTTCATATCGAATTGCCTGAAATATTTCTGTTTTGGTCTGAATCCAAATCATGATTACGCGATTCAGATTTATTGTAGGTTATTGTGCTGTTGATTTTCCTCAATTAGTTGCAATGCAAACACGGTAAGAAAATAGACAGAAGCCAGGCTCCGAGTTATATATTTGGAGTATTCCCTTTCACACGGTTGTATTACTTTTCAATTCCTCATTAAGCTACTGGATGGTGGCTGATAAATTAAATGAGCAAAGTATTTTATTAATGAGACAAACTTCCAAGGAACTGGGGCAGCATTTTTACCGTGTACTCCTGGCAAGTTCTATGCTTAACAATACAGCCACAATTTGAAGAGGTACTGTTCTGAATGTGTCTCTAACCAATATCGTAAGTGAGAGAGGCATGGATGGGGCCGACAGTCAACATCTCTGTCACGGGATGGAAATGTCAAATGAGGGGGAATGCTTTTTTACATAGAGTGATGGGTTCCTGGAACACACTGTTAGGGTTGGTGGTGGTTGCAGGTACAATAGCAACATTTAAGAAGCATTTTGAAAGGCACATGGTGTGCAGGGAATGGGTGGATATGGACCACTTGCAGGCAGATGAGATTATTTTGCATCATGTCTAACACAGTCATTGTGGCTGAAGGGCCTGTTCCTCTCCTGTACTATGTTTTGTATGTTCTGCACATCAACATAGGAAAAACTGATTAATATACGCACCTTTGACTGCGTGATCACTGGTGCATTCCCATTTTTCACCCAGTCGTGTCGTCCTTTCTCTCCCACTCCGCCACTCGCATGTTTTATTTTGTTCCCTTACTTCACAACATGCCAGGTGCCTGGGTCACTGTGGGCAGCTGCCAGAGCACTGGTCACCATTTTCAGTGTAATGGGCCTGTCCCACTTGAGCGATTTTTTAGGCGACTAGGCTGTCGTCACATGGTTGCCACATGGGTGCCACCTGTATGGTCGTGAGTAGCCTCCTCAGTCGCCCAAAGAGTCGTAGCGTCTTTCTGGTCACCGCTGGATTTTCAACATGGTGAAACATTTTCAGAGACAGACTGCGACAGTGGGTTTGACGCCAATGAGCGTAGCTTGACTTCTCCTGATGTAGGTGCTGTTGAAGTTGTCACCAGGTTAACGTAGGTTGTCGCCAGGTGACGTAGGTTGTCGCCGGTGCTGACACGGTTTTTATTGTTGTTAAAGGGCCTGTCCTACTTTCACAACCTAATTCACGACCTCTGCCGAGTTTGCCCTTGACTCATACTCGCAGCATGTTCGTCACGAGGTCATAGGAGGTCGTAGGTAGGTCATAGGAGGTCGTAGGTAGGTCATAGCAGGCCGTGATGCTAGTTGTAGGTACTCGTGGCATCACGTAGGTCGGGGCGTTTTTTCAACATGATGAAAAATGTCCACGAGTAAAAAAGGTTGTGAATTAGGTCGTGAAAGTGGGACAGGCCCTTAAGTGGGACAGGCCCATTACTGTTATTTGCTCTTGAAAAGGGTAATGTTGAAACACTCCATATTCCAGTGCTGTTGTCTGTAGCTGTTGCTGCCACATTTTCCATGACAGCAAAATGGTTATCCAGGTATCTGTATCCTTGTGTTTAAAATTACTGATACTATAATTCTTTTGTTAAACATGGGGCCAAAGGTTATAGTAGTATCTAATAAGGGACTGCTCCATGTGTAACAATAACAAGGAAAGCACAACATTAATTCTTCCGCTACCCGGTGAGAAACATCATCAGCTGGTAACATGAAATAATATCAAACACTTGCTCTGAGAGGGGAGAAGGAAGCTAGCATCCATTTTGTGATGAGTTGCTTGCATCCATCAGGAAGCACTCCATTGGAAAGAATCCTTGCTGCTCAGTGAATGTGTACACGTGAGGCAAAACTCCTGACTGGAAGCTGTTTCTGCAGGCCCCAGACAATAATCAGCTGGCATGCATACATGAGGTCGTGGAGCACTAAATGAATGGTGAAGAATTGCTTTAGTTCATATTGTTCGATTGCTATCATTGCCCTTGGATGAGCTGATCCCCTTGATCTCTGAGTGTTTGAGACTTCAGTGGGTCAAGAGATTCCACAAATAGGTGGTGCAGCGGTACAGTTGCTGCCTTACAGCGCCAGAGACCTGGGTCGATCCCGGCTATGAATTCTATCTGTACATTCTCCCCGTGAACGCGTGGGTTTTCTCTGAGAACTTCGTTTTTCCTCCCACACTCCAAAGACGTGCAGGGCTTGTAGGTTAATTGGCTTGGTATATATGTAAAAAATGGACCCTAGTGCAGGATAGTGTTAATGTGCGGGGATCGCTGGTCGGTGCAGACTTCGTGGGCCGAAGGGCCTGTTTCCACGCTATACCTTTAAACTAAACCAAATAGTAAAGCGTACCTCGTGGTAGCGCATTGCATCTCTTGTTCCCTGGAGATGGTACCATGCACCATCTGGTTGGGGAAAATGTCCCAGTTTTAGGGTCATTTACCAGAACAGCGAGTGATGCTTTGCATAGCCTAAAAATCAAGTGTAAAATTCGAAAAATGTTATCAAAAATAAAGTGGATACTCATTGTTCATTGCAAAAATATAAGACTTGGAACTCCCAAGGAAGCAATGGTGGAAAAACTAGTTCAGTACTGCTCGCTGTTTGGTGCAACTGAACCATCCTACCACAACCAGAGAGCAGTCCTGAACTGCTATCAGACTATCTTTAATCAGACTTTATTGGCTTTACCTTGCACTGAACGTTACTATCATGTATCTGTACACTGTGAATGGCTCGATTGTAATCTTTCCACTGGCCAGTTAGCACGCAACAAAAACCTTTCACTGTTTCTTGGTACACGTGACAATGAACGAAACTGAGCTGAGCCTGCATGATTTGCTCTTGGGACCAGTGCCACAACTACTGCTGGAAGGTGCTCAGAAAACGTGCACACACGAGATATCCCTTGGTTAAAATGCAGCTTTAGAAATGTGGGGGATTGATTTGTTTTTTTTTTACCCCTTTCAGTAAAGCAGATGATTAAAGTGTAATCTGTTTGATCAGAACCTTACTTCTGACATTACACTCCTTGTCTCTTGTGGCAACTCCATCCATTTCCATGTCTGGTTAAATCACACTGGAACACTGTCCCAAAATGATAAACTACATTTGCTGGAAATCTAAAATCAAAACAGAAAATGTCGGAGATACATAACAGGTCAAGGAGCATCTGTAAAGTTTTGGGTCGAATACCTCATCAGCTGTAACATTCATCCTCTTTCTCTTTTCAAAATGGTTGCCTGATCTACTGTACAACTCCAGGATTTTGTGTTTTTTAATAATAAATCTGTAATATCTTACGTAAGAAATAAATATAAATAATATTTAGGGCGACACGGCAGCACAGCGGTAGAGTTGCTGCCTTACAGCGCTCACAGCGCTGGAGACCCGGGATCGATCTTGACTACGGGTGCTTTCTGTACTGAGTTTGTACGTTCTCCCTGTGACCTGCGCGGGTTTTCTCCGAGAACTTCAGTTTCCTCCCACACTCCAAAGACGTACAGGTTTGTAGGTTAATTGGCCTGTTATCAATGTAAAAAATGTCCCTAATGTGTGTAGGGTAGTGTTAATGTGCGTGGATCGCTGGTCGGTGCGGACTCGTTTGGCTGAAGGTCATGTTTCCGCATTGTATCTCTAAACTAAACTAAACTAAAAAATACGGTTGATGAACAATTATGAATGTATAATTTCCCTGTTTTGTGTTTGAATATACTAATGTGCTCCTTATCTGATGCCCTTTTGTCCAATTTTCATCCTTATCCTTTGTCCACCCGCCTGCCGATCAACCCTCCCTCACCTGTATCCACCTATCACTTGCCAGGCTTTGTCCTGTTCCCCACCTCTTTTACAGCTTTTCCCTCCTACTATAGTCCATCTCAAGAAGCATCCCAACTTTAATCGTTCACTCCAGAAATGCTGCCTGGCCCACTTTGTGCTCTACTCAAGATTTAGCAACAGTGGTTCCTGGTGTCCCCATACGTATGTGCTCAACCGCATTAAGGATTTACATATAATTCAAGTTCATTTCTCATGACCAATTACCCTTTGAAACATTACCGTTTAATGGAAAAAAAAATAGCATGAGTTGTGCAAACATGAGATAAGACATGCTTTTTTGTTTCTTGTTTCTAGACTCCGAGGCCCTTAAATATTATAAAGCAAAGCAACGGGGAGCAGATCATTCGAAGGAGGACCCGAAAGCGGCTTAACCCCGAAGTATTGCAGACTGAGCAGGTCAACAAACAGCAGAGGATAAGCAATGAGGAGCAGCTAAGCGACAGCCCACTAGACCGGAAAGTGGGGGAGCTCCCTTCAGAAGGTCAGCATCGGGAGCCTCAGCAGTCTAACCTGAGCAAACTTGATCTCTTTAGTTCTGTGAGTAAACCACATCAGGGCCAATCCTCACTGGTGGTTGGCCAGGCAGTGGACCTTCACAGAAGAATGCAGCCTCTCCACGTACAAGTCAAGAGCCCTCAGGAAACCAGTGTTGACCCAGCAAATTGTTTGCCTACATCAGAAGGGAAAGGAAGCTCAGAACGTGGGAGTCCGATTGAAAAATACCTTAGACCCACCAAGCACCCAAATTACTCGCCTCCTGGAAGCCCCATTGAGAAGTACCAGTATCCTTTATTTGGATTTCAATTTGTGCATAGTGATTTACAAAATGAAGCTGATTGGCTGAGGTTCTGGAGTAAATATAAATTGTCAGTCGCTGGGAATCAACACTACCATATGCCTGGCCTGTCAAATCCTTGCCAAAACTTTGTGCCTTATCCTGCCTTTAGTCTGCCTCCAAGTTTCTCGTCCCTTGGATCTGATAATGACATTCCTTTAGATCTGGCAACAAAGCATTCCAGGTCGGGACCAGCTGCAAATGGTGCCACAAAGGACAAAGCCAATGCATCAGTGGCCACCGCAGAGGAGAGCGTAGAAAACGTGGTCAAAACTCCGGACAAAGTTGACCGAGGCACTCAAGATGAATCACTGACAAAGTGCGTCCATTGCAGCATTCTCTTTATGGATGAAGTGATGTATGCATTGCATATGAGTTGCCACGGTGAGAGTGGACCTTTCCAGTGCAGCTTATGCCAGCATTTCTGTACAGACAAGTATGACTTCATGACGCACATTCAGAGGGGCCTGCATAGAAATGTGCAAACTGATAAAAAGTTGCAAAGCTAAGGAATAGAAGTTTTAGTACTGTAACACAATGAGTACATGTTGCATTTGGGAGAACAATCAGAATATTATTTTTCTAAAAAAGAGTAAATGTTAAACATTTGAAAATGATGGTGCCTGACACATTGTATAATTTTTTTCTATAAAGTATGCAACAAAAATATTGCATTATGCTTTAGAGTCAGAATACTGATTCTTTTCTAGCTGTTTACATTGTGCAAATGTAGCAAAAGAAGTAATGAAGCACCTATTTCAATTTCATTAGAATTTTTTTTCTTTCATTATAGTAGCCCTGAATACCATCATGAAATAAATACGGTTGTTGCAAATGCAATGTATGGATGAAAAGTAGATGAACGTATTTTTCATGCTTAAATAGGGGAAAAAAAAGAGGGTAGCACTATGCATTCCACTTAATGAATATTAATGTATTTTGTGTTATCTATCAAAGCTCTTAATTCATATTGTTAAGCTTGAAAAGACTATATGCACATTTGTTAATTGCTTTTCAATATTATGTTTCAAGTGAAACAGTTTGGAAGTTGATGGTTCTTATCAAATGACGTTGGAATCATGATCTTCTGTTGGTTTTGTTTATTTTCCATAGAATCATACATCAATCAGTCTTATAATGAAATGCAGTCTTGTTTCCATGCAGAGGCAGTGTTTCCAAGGTGCTTTAAAACATTGACTAATTTTAGAAACCTGGAAATAGATCTTAGCTTTTACAATTTTCCTTTGGTTTTCATATCTGACAATATTATTCAATGATGCATCCCAGTAAAATGATTCAAATCCGAAGAAAGCTAAAAGGAACCACTGCCTCTGGTTGAGAAGCAACTGGGACATGTTCCCAACTTTCATCATGCATGTAATTTAGTGATGTTTATTTCTTTTTTTTTTTTAATCGCACCTACACATTCTTTCTGTATCTTCCATGAAAGCTATTTCAGACAGAAATGAGGTCATTTACATCTAAACTTGAATAATAAAGTTTTACCAAAAGTATTAAGTGAAGTTTTCTGACAGTGACAATCTATTTTTGGGCCCCCTTTTCTTATCGTGATGAATTTGGTCACATTAAATTTGTATTGGGTTCCATCAACACGCAGTGAATGTGCAGACTTTTTAGTATACGTGCAATTATGTTGAAAAAATGGGAACATAGTTGTTTTTTTTAACCAAATAACAATGAGTCTGGGATAAGCTTTTGATGTTCAGATCTCAAGCCGCAATAAACCCTCGGATTCTCAGCAGAAAAGTAGTCAATATTCTGTTTATTTTACAAGCACTTACTGTACATATTATAAAGGATTGCAGAAGGTGTTGGAGCATGTTAGAAATTCACTGATGCCTGGAGGCCCACATTAGTCATTTTCTCTCAACTGCCAATATTTGCTGGTCAAAACTGGTTATTTTCCAAAAGCTCTTGTAACTAAAATTCAACACTTTCCGATATGTAACAGCCAAAGGTTGTATGGCAATGGTAGATCAGTGGCTTATCTGAAGTCTCATTAGTACAGATAGGGCTGAGCCTGAGCACATTAGAATCCACAGCAGCAACCATTAGTGTTGCTGCTAGGAGGAGGATGCTATTGGCAGTAAGCCGATATTTCAAAGGTAAGCAGGCTATCTGTCAAGGGGGACCTAAGCATTCACGAAAGCTGCCGCTCACAGGTTTTGACACTCAAGTCCGTTCCCCTGACTGGCTTGTCCATGAGATATTCTTTAATAATATTTTATAAAATTGACCATGTGACGCTGCAGTGTTTGCACTTTTGTTAAAAAGAAACGTCGTTTCAGCTGCTTCTCGGGTCAAATGTCACAAAGGGTCAAATCACCTGAGTGCCAAAATGCTTTGTTGCTTTTATTTTCTGTTCCGTAATGGCGCAGCTTGCAATTAATTTGTTTCCAGAGGAAATGATAAACTAAAATCACAAATATATTGGAAGCTATTTGAAGTCTATTGTTCAGTAAACAACATGTGAGTGGCCGAAAGAATAGATAACAAAATATCATTCACATTACTGTATGTAAGAAGGAAAAATATATAATGCTTTAGTAGTTTTGAAAAGTCCCAAGATGTGGTTGTACGAAATCTGGTGGTGTTGGCAGTCAGACTTTGTCAGGCATTTCATTCAATGGATGAATACAGTGGTGATGAACAGGATTTAATTCTGACCTCCAATGTTGGAGGCCTAGGCAAAGTTTTCATGTTTTCACTGAGATCACGTGCCTTTTATCCAGGTGCTCCTGTTTCCTCCTAACTGCTAACTATGTGCAGGTTGACTCCTGCAAATTGCTCCCAATTTGTATGTAAGTTGTAGAATTTGAGGGGAAGTGTTCAGACTGCGGGAATAATATAAAGGGCTTTGTGTAGATGAGTGTTTGATGGCCTGTCTGGACTCCTGGGCCTGAAAGCCTTGTTTCTATGCTCCCTATGTCTGTCCCTCTAATGTTGAACAGCATGAATATTAATATACAATTCCGTGCCTTGATCCATCTGTTTATTCCTTTGATTGGAGCACCCATGGAGTTACAGGAAAAACAAGGGAGATTGCAAACAGGACACGGGAGAGATTTGAGGTTGGTCCAATTCAAGGGTTCTGGAGGGACACTTACAGATTTCATTCTTGCTCGTCCTTGATGAAATTCTCACTCGGGTTTGTAATATTTGTAATGCTGTAACCTCAATAAAGCTGCCCAAAAAATGTTTCCGAGAGTCTCCAATAAAAGATATGAATAAGGTCAAACATTAGATTTAACAGAAACAAAAGCAATGGGGTAAGGATAGAGAGGTTCAAACTGGTCAAAGGTTACTGTGTGGCTGATAATAATGTATGACAGAGAATAATCAGTGTATGGAACAGACTTCAGGTGGAGCATTGGATGTAAAAACTCAGCATTTTAAAAACAAATAATTGGAATATAAGATGGAAGAATTAAGATGAGCCAAATGCGTTCCTCATCTGCAAGACATACATAATTTGGTTTCCATTTTACAGAATGTTATCATTAGTCATACGGCAGTAAATCAATAGTTAAATACTAATTACAAGTATGTCTCTGATTTACTATTCACTTGCCGTCATAAAAATAATACATGTTAGGTTTTGAACATCAGGTTCTGGTGCACTGATTACCAACATTTCGGAGTCAGCAACACTCAAACATGTATCGGTTACCATGAAATTATTTCTGAAGTCTTTAATCAGGACAAAATGTATGGGGTTGCAAAGAGCTGACACTATTGTTTGTAGGTACACAAAATTGCTGGGGAAACTCAGCGGGTGCAGCAGCATCTATGGAGCGAAGGAAATAGGCGACGTTTCGGGCCAAAACCCTTCTTCAGACTTCTTCGGCCCGAAACGTCGCCTATTTCCTTCAGTCCATAGATGCTGCTGCACCCGCTGAGTTTCCCCAGCAATTTTGTGTACCTTCGATATTCCAGCATCTGCAGTTCCCTTTTGAACACTGACACTATTGTTTGTTTGCTGTATTTACCTGGGTGAGTAGCCTTTTCAAACTGTGATTAATAATTTCAAGGACATGTGTTTTGAAGTATCTTGATGTTGAACTTGAAGCCATTGCAAGGTGATACACCTTCAAAAAAATATATATTGGAGTAGGTTAAAAAACCGCAGCAGGATAAAATAATAATTGCCTTTACTAGGAATGCTCAGACTTTATATGAGAAGAAGAATAATCTCCCATGAACTCAACATGCTTGTTCTTTCGGGTTTGCAAGATCAAAGTTATGTTCCCATGAGACATTTTGCCCTGAACATCATCCTTGCTTATTGTAATTAATTTCATGTAAACTTTCATTCATCAAAATCTTTTTGTGTCTACTGTCCAATTACTTCATTGTTCAATGACGCTTCTCATTCTGCAGCAGTCATGTGTTACTTAAACAGCGTCAGATATGGCCTTTAATCATTCATGGGTATCCCGATGCATCTTCAGAGCTCTTGGTAATGGAGAGCACATTAATTTTCCATTTGGAGTCACATTTTGTTGAAATTGGAGCAAAGGAGCACCTCCTCGCCGATCCTGCAGTTTGAACATTATGGGTGATTGGAAAACACTTTTTCAATTACAGATTCATTTTTCATTGTTTCTTCCAAACATGGGTTGATTATTTTGTAATGTCTTTCTTTTTTTTTCTTGGTATTAAAGAACAAAAATCCAATGTGCATCAGTTTATCTTTACATTGGCATGATATTTTGCTAAGGATCACTTTGAGATGGGCTAACTATTGGTATGCACAACATTACCGATCTACAGTCACTTCTCTGGCCAATGTACTTATCCAATAATGACAGTGGTCATTTCAAAGCATGTATTTTTTCCTCAACATGATCTCCCTCCCCTCCACTGTAGTTTGATGGGGATCTCAGACAGGTCCTTTCTATTTCCTTTCTATTTACATGGATATGACAGGTTTAGAAGGATATGGACCAAACGCAGGCAGGTGGGGCTAGTGTAGCAAGGACATGTTGGCCGGTGAGGGCACGTTGAGCTGAAAGGCCTGTTTCCACACTGTATCATTGTGACTCCTGCACTTCTGTTCTCATTTTCCTTTGTACCACCCATAATAAGAATAGGGTTCCTCTCATCTTCATCTTCATTTTGCTTCCTATAAGTAATTGCATTCAGTGGACTAATCTCCCAAATTTCCGATGCCAGTATTGGACACATCTTCCTTTCCTCCTTCAACATTTCAAAAGGGCTGTACCTCTTAGGACATTCTGCTTGCTTCACACCACTGGCACTCATTTCCCTTTTCGAGGCGTCCTCTGCAAACTAAACTCACTTCCTTCTCTTCATCCAATGACCCAAGATCTTCAGCTCGGTGAAAGAGCAATTTACTTGTATCTCTTCCAATTTAATATATAGTACTCATCATGTCGCATCCTCTGCCGTGTGCAAACTAAATTTAGAAAAGGTGACTGGATTCATAAGGATGACTAATTGATGGTCCCATCCCATAATGACCTCTCTGTATTTGGCCTCCTGCATTGTTCCAACAAAGCTCCGCGCAATCGCACGAACCAGCACTCATCTGGTATTACACTTTACTGCATTTAACAAGGAATTCAATAATATCAGATAATTGGTCATTACCCAACTTTTAAAAAAAATCAAATTTTCACCATTCACAGAATTAGAGTCATAGACTGATACAGTGTAGAAACGGGCCCTTCGGCCCAACCTGCCCATACCGGCCAACATGTCCCAGCTACACTAGTCCCACCTGCCAGCATTTGGTCCATATCCCTCCAAACTTTCCAATTCATGTGCCTGTCTAATATTTTCTTAATGTTGTGATAGTCCCTCTCAACTACATCCTCTGGCAGCTTGTTCCATACACCCACCACACTTTGTGTGAAAACCTTTATGTATTCACCAACGATTTGGGGACACTATCACGTTTGTTATCCACACTCTCCTTTCCACTCATTCACACAGATTCATTTTGTCTCTTCTTGGTTCCCTTAAAGAGCCCGTCCCACTTAGGCGTTTTTTTAGGCGAGTGCAGGAAACTCTGCGCTCGCCTCATGATCGCCACATGGTCGCCACATATTCGCTGGTGGTCTCTGGTGAGCCTCCTTCATGGTCGCAAGGAGTTCCCGCATTCTGGGAACCAGTCGCGGCCTTAGTATGGTCGCCGCAAATTATTCAACATGTTGAAAAATGTTCTGCGACACAAAATTGGGTCGCCATGGAGATAATCGATAATCCTGTAGTCGTAGGTGCAGTTGTAGTGGGGTCGCCATGTAGTTATGGGTAGTCGAGGTAGTCGTAGGTAGTTTTAGGTAATTGCCTTTGCTGACCGGTCATTTTCATTGGCTCATTGGGGGGAAAAAACATAAACACGAGTTTTCAGAACCAAGGATAACCGACCGGTAAAGTTAAATGCCCACCAAACTTCACAGCTGTGTATCTCTGGCTTATTAAAAGTTTTCTGGCTTCTACACTCCTTCTCCCCCCCTTCCCCACCCTTCTCCCCCCCCCCCCCCTTCTCCCCTCCCCCACCTCCCCCCTCTTTTAAAGGACTTACCGTACACTGTGCTAGCCGTCTTAACCTTCTTGTTCAGGTGTGTGTCTGTATCACCTTGGCTTTGCACCGTGAGAATTTCAGACAGTGCTCCCCCCGCTTGCCCTGGCCCCCGCCTTTGCGGTGTGTGTGTGTGTGTGTGTGTGTTCCGCTCTGACACTCGCCGTTCCCGTTCCTGGTTTTTCAGGTGAGTGCCGCGAACTTGACAGCCGCCTGCAGTCCGCTGAAAAATCGCCGGTGGGACAGGCCCTTAACTCTTCCTCCTGGATTTTAGAACACATTTTCCAATCCTGACCTTTCAGATTTCTGTCATTGATCTCAAACATCACATTTTTTTCCCTCTCTCCACAGCTACTGATGAATATTGCCAGAAATGTCTTTTTAAAATCAGAATTGATGTTTTATATATTGTCGATTGTTGGTAGAAAAGGTGCTAGTGAGGAAATTAAGAATGTATTTCTGTTTTAATGCATTCTTTTCATCTGTCAAAAAAAAACATTGGAAGCACAATTTTCAATGACGCAGTTCAGACTCTGAAATTTATTATATTGATTTCATATTATTAAATGTACAAACTGAGACATTATTTAATTGAGTAACCATGGATATAACTCAGTCACATTTGAAGCCGTTACCCCATTATCAGTGTCTATCTGAAATTAAAGCACTAAAATTTATTTCACTGTGTAATCTATATTTTACATGCTACATAGATAAACAATCCATGCTTCAAATATCAAGTGCTTTTTTAAAAACATCTCAAGGTTCGGCACAACTTCAGGGTGGATGTGGACGAGTTTGTTTCTGAGTGTCTGGAATCCTTGAATATAGTCTTTGGATGAGGGTTTGGGAATTTTGAATTGAGATGCAAAACTTACCCACAGAGAGCTGAAAACGTTTAGAATTCCGTACCTCAAAGATGCTACGATATTTATCTGTTGATCATACTCAAGACTAAGATCCGTTGATTATTGGAGGAGATATGGGTTCCCAGGCCAAGTGGACTTGACATCAAGGATCAGTGACAATCTCATTGAATGATTTACCGTGCCTCAGGAGTGACTTGCTTTGACTGCTGCTCCCAAAGTCTGCATGGGCGGAAATCCTGGGGGGGGGGGGGGGGAGATGGGGGCCTGTCCCCCCCCATGTTTTGAGAGGTGGGAGACAATCCCCCCCATGTTTTGTGAAACATGTTGCAACAAAACTGCCCGGGAATGGCTGTAGTGCCCAGGTCGGCTCGCCTGCCCCACACTCCAAAGACGTGCAGGTTGGTAGGTTAAGTGCTTCGGTAAATTGTAAATTGTCCTTGGTGTGTCGGATGGTGCTAGTGAACGGGGTGATTGCTGGTCGGCGCAGATACGGTGGGCCAAAGCACCTGTAGTACCCAGGTCACCTGCGTTCCCAGGTCAGCTCGCCTGCCCCGACACTGGCTGTAGCGCCCACTTCAGCTGGCAGGTCTGGCTGTAGCGCCCAGGTCGCCTGCGTACCCTGGGAAAGGCTGCAGTTCAAAGGTCATGAAAACAATTTAAAAAAAAAATACACCTGCGGGCCGGATGATTTCGGGTTACAGGCTGGATCCGGCCCGTGGTCGGAGGTTGCCGACCCCTGTCCTAGATGTCAGGCCTCGTTGTGTCCATCCCCTCCCACCCCCATGTTTTAAAAGTGATTTGCACCCATGGCTAGTGTCCATTTATTGTTAATGTGAAGCTTAATTTATGTTTCAACTGCCATGAGAGGGTTAATTTGGTTGTAACACCCAGCTATTGAATAAGCAAGATAATGAGTTTGTTGAGTGATTGATCCCTGGGAAGTTTATATGGGAGGGATTGGTGGTTGAATGCCTGAGTATTGGGAAATGAGTGAGGAGCTGTACAGTTGTGTAATATGAAGAGCTGAGGACATTCTGAGTGACCCATGATGTCATGCTTTGGATCAACGTAATCTATTTTCCCCCAGGATATACAAATGAATGTTGCATAAGCAATGTCATTATTATAGAGTGATACAGTGTGGAAACAGGCCCTTCAGCCCAACTTGTCCACACTGGCCAACATGTCCTACACTACAATTGTCCCACCTGCCTGTGTTTGGTCCATATCCCTCCAAACCTGTCCTATCCATGTGCCTGTCTAACTGTTTCTTAAACATTGCGATAGTCCCAGCCTCAACTACCTTGTCTGGCAGCTCGTTCCATACATCCACCATCCTTTGTGTGAAAAAGTAACCCCTCAGATACCTATTTAATCTTTTCCCCTTCACCTTAAACCTATGCCCTCTTTTCCTCGATTCCCTGCTGTGGGCAAGAGACTCTGTGCATCTACCCGATCTATTCCTCTCATGATTTTATACACCTCTATAAGATCACCCCTCATCATCCTGTGCTCCAAGGGCTGGAGTCCAAGCCTACTCAACCTCTCCCTATAGCTCAGACCCTCGAGTCCTGGCAACATCCTCGTAAATCTTCTCTGCACCCCCCCCCCAGCTTGACAACATATTTCCTTTAACACTATATGTTATAACTGCTTCACCATTATGTGTGTATGCAGCACAGAAGATGGGCACTCACTTGGCCTATGATGGGAAGTGCTAGCTAGAATTGCCAAAGCATGTGATATCGTGTTGCATTCTGGATAACATTGCTCCTCAGTGCTGAGGAAGGCAACAGATTGCAATTGAATTGCCAGCAATATTTTTCTTCTTTCAGCTTAATGCTTTTCCCCTGCAGTTGTTTTGTTATACCAGTCAAAGTGAACGTCAAGCAAAATAACCATGGCAACTAAATTATCGTGAGTTAATGCCAATTACTGTCCTCATTGTGAGAAGTTGCGAGATTTTGGGATAATGGAAATGAAAAACTAACTTTATTTTCCAAAATGCAGAAGGATCTGATTGTCCCCACTAAATGGACTACCCCTTTATAACGATCGAGCTGGACAATTTTCATTTATTTTGGAGATTTTTACCTATGAATTGTTTCAGTTTTCAGTCTTTCCTCTTTAAAATACAAATGTTCCCAGCAATTAGTTTTAAATTCTACTTAAGTAACTGATTCCATCTGCAATATGTAGTCAGCCTGTGGTTATAAAGTTATTTTTAGCTTTACAAAAAAAGTGTAGATGTCACTCAAAACAAACTTGGTTGTGAGTGGAGATTGAATAGATTTTTTTGAATTTAGCTCACAATTACTTAATCAGCCTTGAATATTTTCAAATGTACAATACTTAAAAAAACGAAGATTTGCCAAATCGCCATTGAATGTCCAGGCAGAATTTAAGCTACAAGAGGTTTTAAGCCATGGGCCAAGTTGCTCCAAATAGTATGCTGGGAAAATGCCCAAATATCTTGCAACAAAATGCCTTCAGAATTAGTTTGTGAATATTGCTACATACAATCACAATATTATATTCCAAAAGTAGTGGTAAGTGGTGCTATTCAATTTTTCCCATTTACAATATCAATACCTCACCAAATAAAAGTACTCTTGAACAGTTGTTTTTCTCTCTCTCTTTTTGCTTTAATTGAACATTTTTAAGTGTCCAGAGATCACAGAGGGCTGCATGTTCAGAATATCGATGTGCCTCAATCAGTTCGAAAGCAACTTATTTTGGAGTTGTGATGAAAATGACATTTTGACTTTTTCCATTGGAAAAAATGAAGTTAAATATTGCTTTTATTTGTTTTACACCCCCCCCCCCCCCCCATCTCCTGACTCAACTGATAACAGTGTGATTTTGTACATAACTTTAGAATATATAGTACATGCCTAGAGTCATAACAGATTTACAGCAAAGCTTGTATGATTTAGGTGAAGTAGTCATGTCTGGGCACTTGAATATTGAAGTAATTAGTCTACTAGGTCATAGTCTGGGAATGAACCAATCTGCACTCCCTAATTAGGTGCGGGTGGCTTTTAGTCAAGGCCTTGACAAATTTGTTTTGCTTAGTTCCACAGAATATATGATCTTTTCATAACAGTGTGATCTTTCATTACATTAGGGCACATACTGTGCCTCAAAGGAGCTATTTATCTTTAAGAAAATACACAGTACTTGAATAAAGCATTTAAAATTTTTATTTATATGCCTTACCTTTGTTTACAATCTGTCTCAATCAGAACCTGTTTTAAAATCACATCTTTATAAGCCATCCAAATTTAAGAAAAAATATATTTTCAAATATATTGTTCCATTAATAAATATTTCAAGTGTATGTTGTTCTATTTGAACGGAATATCTTCTTTCTCAGGCATTTCAATAAATAAGTGCAAATTCACCTTGAAAAATTGAGATAAGTAATTGCACTATTTAATTTTTCATTTTATTGAGGAGTAAACCAGTGAATATTTTTTAATGACTCGCATATTTATGCTCATTATAAAGTGGTGCTCAGCAATCACGTCTTCACATGTCCAAATTAACTGTGATGTTGAATGAACTTTAATTAGTTTTGACTCAACTTCTCACGCTGCGGTCTACTTTAAATTGTTTACTTTCTGTCACTTTAAACTGCACAGCATTCATTGCAAAGTGGGAAAAGCAGAAAATGCCTCCCTAATGTCCTGTCAATGTGCCGTTGCACTGACATAGTTCACAGGATTTGTCCACCTCCACCTTCACAATGAGGAAGTAGCCAACCCAAGCCCTTCAAAAGCAAGGTCATGATTGACATGGCCCAACTGGTCAATGGGCTGGATGTCATTGCACTCAGCTGGCAACCTGAGTTGACTAAATGTGTAGGAAGGAAATGCAGATGCTGGTTTACACCAAAGATGGTCATAAGGTCATAATAATAATAATAATAATGTTTTGTTTATAGGGACAGTGCATATTAATTAACATTTGCATGTAAATATGCGAGATTGTAGCCAATCAGTAGCTAATTTCCGTCTCTAGTCCCAGGCAAAGGTAGGTGAAGTGCCTTGCCCAAGGACACGTCATAAGTGATAGGAGTAGAATTAGGCCATTTGGCCCATCTCTCTGCCATTCAATCATGGTTGATCTATCTCTCCCTCCTAATCACATTCTCCTGCCTTCTCCCCATAACCTCTGACACCGGTACTAATCAATAATTTATCTATCTCTGCCTTAAAAATATCCACTGACTTAGCCTCAAGAGCCTTCTGTGGCAAAAACATACACAGATTCACCACCCTCTGATTAAAGAAATGTCTCCTCATCTCCTTCCTAAAAGACTGTCCTTTAATTCTGAGGCTATGACCTCTAGTCCTAGACTCTCCCACTTTTGTGATGGACACAAAATGCTGAGGTAACACAGTGGAACAGGCAGCTTTTCTGGATAGAAGGAATGAGTGACGTTTTGGGTCGAGACCCTTCTTTGGATGCCTGCCTGCAATGTTACTCCAGCATTTTGTGTCTATCTGTCTAACCTTAGTCGACTGCTTGCCTGCCTGCTCTAACCTGTACCTGGGGCAGATGGAGAATGGGGCCAGGGCATTACACCTCTGATTTGGGCAGCAGGTGTCGGAATGATTGGTCTTCAAGTAATTGTCAAAATTGAAATAAATGATGTAACGTTACAATCAAAAGTCGTCATAAACAATTAAAACCAATAAATTAAAATAAAATAATTAATAAACTCTTGCCCTGGCATTTTGCTTCTGAAATGGCAGCCTTGGAATTCCCATTGAAATCAATGGAGTTTTGGATCCAGAGCCAGTTCTGCTTGATGTGGAACCCAGGGACAAGACCTTGTCATAATGTGCAGGAAGGAACTGCAGATGCTGGTTTAAACCAAAGAGGGACACGAAATGCTTGAGTAACTCAGCGGGACAGGCAGCATCTCTGGTGAGAGGAATGGGTGAGGTTTCGGGTCGGGACCCTTCTTCAGACTTTGTCATGATGTTTCGGGTCGAGACCCTTCTTCAAATCCGGTCATAATGTTGGAGAACGCTCGTAAGACACACCTCTACCCTTGGACTCCAGGTGACTTACCAAAGTTTTTTTCCACTGTCTCTCATCTGCACAATTCACCCCAATGGATTTTCACTGTCGACCATTGGTGCAATGTTCCAAAACACTACAAAATGCAACATCAGAACATGAGAAAAGTTCATACATTTTCTAAAGTCTTCGTGGACAATTTGCATAGTTTCTTGGAATGCAGTCAGTATGCATAATTGTAATAGTATAATTGTATTACATTTTATTTTTGAGATGTTGGTTGCGGTAAACATTCATTTACTCTGTTTTCTTGTTTTCATTGATCCTCATTCACTGCTGTACACGAATAACTTTCAATATTCCAAACTCGCTACTTGATGGCATCACTTATTCCCCTTGGTGGCTAATTTTCCATCTGTGTTATTGTAATTGACTTGGTTACTCTGCACAATTCTTAACTGATTAATGGAGAATAAGGCATTGTACAAGACACTGCATTAGTCAAAATGGGACACTAGCCCCTTGAAAGAACAGTCAACTGCCAGCAATAACACGGGTCAGTCCTCCCAAGTTCCATGCAGACACAAAAAATTGTTATGAAGCGGAAACTGCTGACTCTATTCCAAGAAACTATGCACACGGTAGATATATTTAGAATGTAAAATATTGAGTTTGGATAAAATTGAAGTCGTCTTTTTTTTTCTGCGTGTGTTCTGCTTGATCCAGTGAAGTGTTGCCAGCATTTACTATTTTCACTGCAGATTTTCACAGTAGCTTTGGTGATAAGATCACAAGTATTAGGGGTAGAATTAGGTCATTCGGCCCATTCGGTCTACTCCACCATTCAATCATGGCTGATCTATCTTTTCCTCCTAACCCCATTCTCCTGCCTTCTCCCCATAACCTCTGACACCCGTACCAATCAAGAAGACTATCGACCAGTGGCACTAACGCCGTTGGTGATGAAATGCTTTGAGAGGTTGATCATGGAGCAAATCAACTCCTACCTCGACAAAAACCTGGACCCACTGCAGTTCGTGTACCGCCACAACAGATCAACGGTGGATGCGATCTCGCTGGCCCTCCACTCCGCACTGGACCACTTGGACAACAAAAACTCATATGTCAGGCTGTTATTCATTGATTACAGCTCGGCATTTAACACAATCATCCCCTCCAAACTGGTTACCAAACTCGCAGAACTGGGTCTCTGCGCATCCCTCTGCAACTGGATCCTCGACTTCCTCATCCACAGACCACAGTCTGTTCGTATTGGTGGAAATGTGTCAGCCTCGATAACAATCAGCACGGGAGCACCTCAAGGCTGCGTGCTCAGCCCCCTGCTGTACTCACTCTATACCCATGACTGCGTAGCGAACCACAGTGCGAACTCCATCATCAAGTTCGCTGATCGACACCACTATTGTGGGGCGTATCACTGATGGGGATGAGTCAGAATACAGAAGAGAGATCGAGCAACTGTCCATATGGTGCCAGCGCAATAACCTGGCCCTCAACACCAGCAAAACCAAGGAACTGATTGTGGACTTTGGAAGGAGTAGGAGGGGGACCCACAGCCCCATTTATATCAGCGGGTCGATGGTTGAAAGGGTCAAGAACTTCAAATTCCTGGGCGTGCACATCTCTGAAGATCTTTCCTGGTCCGAGAACACTAACGCAATTATCAAAAAAGCTCATCAGCGCCTCTACTTCCTGAGAAGATTACGGAGAGTCGGATTGTCAAGGAAGACTCTCTCTAACTTCTACAGGTGCACAGTCGAGAGCATACTGACCGGTTGCATCGTGGCTTGGTTCGGCAATTTGAGCGCCCTGGAGAGGAAAAGACTACAAAAATTAGTAAACACTGCCCAGTCCATCATCGGCTCTGACCTTCCTTCCATCGAGGGGATTTATCGTAGTCGCTGCCTCAAAAAGGCTGGCAGTATCATCAAAGACCCGCACCATCCTGGCCACACACTCATCTCCCTGCTACCTTCAGGTAGAAGGTACAGGAGCCTGAAGACTGCAACGACCAGGTTCAGGAATAGCTACTTCCCCACGGCCATCAGGCTATTAAACCTGGCTCAGACAAAACTCTGATTATTAATAACCACTTTCTGTTATTTGCACTTTACCAGTTTATTTATTCATGTGTGTATATATTTATATCATGGTATATGGACACATTTATCTGTTTTGTAGTAAATGCCTACTATTTTCTGTGTGCTTAAGCAAAGCAAGAATTTCATTGTCCTATACAGGGACACATGACAATAAACTCACTTGAACTTGAACTTGAAGTTGTTTTAATAATGACATTTGTTTTATTTATTTTAATAATGAAAACAAATGTGCTCAGGATTCCATTTTAGCAATGAGAAAGAGAGAAAAAAAAGATTTTAATACTGCTGTGTGAGAAACAGAAAATGCTGGAAATACTTGGATGGTTAAGCTGCTCCTGTGTTAGTAATTCAGGTTGTTAATTTTCCATCAGAGTTTTTCAATTGCTACCACTATGTTTAGTGTGGTCAGACATATAAACAACAAGAAACATGATAGTCTCAGCTATCATTCTAGACAAGGCAGCTTGTGTATCATTTTAAAAGATGTATTACCTGGAGGACAATTTATTCCCCAATCTGTCAGCAGAAGTGCAAGTGTTTTATTATTTTCTGTGGCAATATACCCAATGTGAATCAGCAACTGAGAGTGGTTAATTAAATAGAGAATGAATGGTAACGTTATGCCTATAGATACATAAAGTGCATATTGTGGGCCTATGAATGGACAATGCTACCACATTGTTCAAGTTGCTCATGGACAATGCATGATATGTACATTATTCTCACTGCATGTTCTATTTGGACAGCAACAAGTGGAAGTGATTGAGCTGGAGTTTTAATGTTGGTCTGGAACACAAGCTTCTTTCACTACTACTTTCACCCCAAAGGCATGAACAACAAGTTGCTATTTTTTTTAAAGAAGAATTTTGTGCAGGATCACAGTAAATAAATGTTCCTTGCTGAGTTGATGATGGTATGGTATTTATAAAGTGAATTTTGACCAAAGCAAAACAATAGTTAAATGGTGGCATCTCCCCTGGTGCAGTTTGCAATGAGTTTACCCAACTGAAGTGTTCTCACCCAAGGCTTTGTTGAGCTGATGTGTGTCCAAGTGTGGGTTTAATTTTGTAAAACTCGTTCTTATACAGAGACTGTTGTCATGGTTGTATTAACCCATCTCAGACGACTAAAACCTACAATGAAATCTGGAGATAGACACCAAATGCTGGAGTAACTGAGTGGGTCAGGCTGCATGCACTCTGAAAAAAAGGAATAGGTGACGTTTCAGATCAAGACCCTTCTTCAATGAAATCTGGAGCATCTTTTGTCAGTTTTTCACTTCTAACTATGAACAATGCTGAGGTTTGTTCGTAATGGGTTGATATGCATTTCTGCCCTGAAGTTCTTCATCAGAAACACTTGCGTTTGAGCCTGAAGTATGTCCCCATCTCTCCTTTGGCGAGACTCCTCTACTATTCTGGTTATTATGTGGTCTTACAGTGCAGAAGCAGGCCCTTCAATCCCACCATGTCTCTATGGATTATCAAAACATCCATCTGCTCTAATCCTATTTATCAGAACTTGGACTTTTACCTTTTAAACCTTGATGAGTAAAAAGCTTGTCTGGATAATTTATAAATATTGTGAGAGCCTCCATTTTCTTCACCCCTATCCACCAGTAGGCATTCTCAACACCGTGAATGAAGGATGAGGAGTTAAGTGGAATGTTTTCATATTTTGGTGACATCCAAAGGTTTTGCATGGCTAATGAATTATTTCTATGTCACCATGGACCGTCAGTGTTTTATCTTCTGCTGGGTGCACTGAAAGTATCTTAATTGAAAGTGTTATGCATCCACTCCATAAAAGATAATTGCACAGAAATGTATCCACAACCTGGTTAAGGGACGACAGGACTGGCAGCTCAATGTTCCGGGGTACAGGAGCTTCAGGAGAGACAGGGGTGAGGGAAAAAGAGGAGGGAGGGTTGCAGTGGTCAGAGGTGACATTACTACGGTTCGTCTAGTGAGGCTATATGGGTGGAGCTGAGGAACAAGAAAGGGATGATCACCTTGTTGGGGGGGTACTACAGACCCCTGAATAGTCAACAGGAATTAGAAGAACAAATGTGCCAGGAGATTGCAGACAGCTGCAGGTCAAATAAGGTTGTAGTAGGGGATTTTCACTTTCCCAATATAGACTGGGAAAATCATAGCGTGAAGGGTTCAGATGGGGTGCAATTCCTCAAAAGTGTTCAGGAGAGTTTGCTCAAGCAGTATGTGGAGGCCCCCACACGTGAGAGGGCAACGCTGGATCTAGTATTGGGAAATTGGGAAGGGCAAGTTAATGAAGTGTGTGTGGAGGAGACTTTTGGGACCAGTGGCCACAGCTCAATTAGGTTTAAAATAGTTATGGATAGGAACGTAGAGGCTCAATGTGTTAAAATGCTCAACTGGGGTAAGGCCAACTTTGAGGGAATGAGAGAAGGTCTCGCTCAAGTTGACTGGAGCAGGTTATTTGAGAGGAAAGGAACATCGGCCAAGTGGGATGTTTTTAAAAGTGTACTGAAGAAAGCTCAGGATGTGTCTGTCCCCGTTAGGGTGAAGGGCAAAGCAGGCAAACGTAAGGAAGCTTGACTGACGAGGGAAATTGAGGCATTCATCAAAAACAAGAAGGATGCATGGGACAGATAGAGGCAGCTGGGATCAAATGCATCCGTGGAGAAGTTTCGGGAACTAAGGAGTAAATTAAAAAAGGAAATCAGAAGGGCAAAAAGGGGCCAGGAGATAGCTCTGGCGGGTTGCATTAAGGACAATCCCAAAAGATTTTATAAATACATAAGGGGGAAAAGGGTAACGAGAGAGAGTGGGACCTCTCAGGAATTAAAGCGGTCACCTCTTTGTGGAGCCACAGGAGATGGGCAAGGTCCTCAATGATTATTTCTCCTCTGTATTCACCGAGGAAAAAGACAGTAGGACGGAGGAACTTGGGGCAGTAACTGGAAGTATCTTGAGAGCAGTCAGGGTTACCGTCGTAGAAGTCCTGAAGGTACTGTTGTGTTTGAAGGTAGACAAATCTCCAGGGGATGATCTGATATATCCGAGGACATTGCAGGAAACTAGAGAGGAAATTGCTGGAGCCCTGGCTGAAATTTATGAGTTGACCTTAAGTACAGCAGAGGTGCCGGAAGACTGGAGGGTGGCAAATATTGTACCTCTTTTCAGGAAGGGCTGCAGGGAAAATGCCGGTGAGTTTAAAATCTGTAATTGGTAAGTTACTGGAGAATATTCTGAGGGATAGGATATACAGGCATTTGGATGGGCAGGGGCTAATTATGGATAGTCAGCATGGTTTTGTACATGGGAGGTCGTGTCTCACAAATCTGATAGATTTTTTTTTAAGACGTGACCAAAAAGGTTGATGAGGGCAGAGCTGTAGATGTGTAGGCTGCTCTGGAAGGTTAGATTGCATGGGATCCAAGGAGAGATAGCTGAATGGATAGCAAATTGGCTCCATGGACAGAAGCAGAGGTTGACGGTGGAAGGTTGCTTCTCAGACTGGATGCCTATGATTAGTGGTGTCCCTCAGGGTTCGGTGCTGGGCCCGTTACTGCTTGTCATCTACATCAATGATTTGGATGACAACATACAGGGCAAGATTAGCAAGTTTGCTGATGATACAAAAGTGAGTAGTTTTGCAGATAGTGAAGTTGGTTGTGAATGATTGCAGCAGGATCTGGATCGATTGGCCAGGTGGGCGGAGGAATGGTTGATAGAATTTAATACAGAGAAGTGTGAGGTGTTGCATTTTGGGATGTCAAACAAGGGCAGGACCTATACAGTAAATGGCAGGCCTCTGGGTAGTGTTGTAGAGCAGAGGGATCTAGGAGTTCAGGTGCATGGTTCCTTGAAGGTCGATTCACAGGTGGATAAGGTGGTCAAAAAGGCTTTTGGCATTTTGGCCTTCATCAGTCGGAGTATTAAGTACAGAAGTTAGGAGGTCATATTGCAGTTGTATAAGACGTTGGTGAGGCCGCATTTAGAATATTGTGTTCAGTGCTTGGCACCATGTTATAGGAAAGATATTGTCATGCCTGAAAGGGTTCAGAAAATACTTATGAGAATGCTGCCAGGACTAGAGAGGGTGAGCTATAGGGAGAGGTTGAGTAAGCTGGGTCTCTATTCCATGGAGCCCAGGAGGACGAGGGGATATCTTATAGAGGTATACAAAATCATGAGAGGAATAGATCGGGTAGATGCTCAGAGTCCTTTGCCCATAGTAGGGGAATCGAAGACCAGAGGACATACAGTGCATTCAGAAAGTATTCAGACCCCTTCACTTTTTCCACATTTTGTTACGTTACAGCCGTATTTTAAAATGGATTAAATTCATATTTTTTTAATCATCGATCCACACACAATACCCCAGAATGAAGAAGCGAAAACAGGTGTTTAGAAATTTTTGCAAAGTAATTAAAAAGAAATAACTGAAATATCACATTTACATCAGTATTCAGACCCTTTGCTATGACACTCAAAATTGAGCTTAGGTTCATCCTGTTTCCATTGATTATCCTTGAGATGTTTTTACAACTTGATTGGAGTCCACCAGTGGTAAATTAAATTGATTGTACATGATTTGGAAAGGCACACACCTGTCTATATAAAGCCCCACAGTTGACGGTGCATGTCAGAACAAAATCCAAGCCATGAAGACGAAGGAATTGTGCATAGACCTCCGGGACAGGATTGTGTCGAGACACAGATCAGGGAAAGGGTATAAAACAATTTCTGCAACATTGCAGGTCCCGAAGAGCACATTCTAAAATGGAAGAACTTTGGAACCACCAGGACTCTCATAGAGCAGGCCACCCTGGCCAAACTGAGCAATCGGGGGAGAAGGGCCTTGGTCAGGGAGGTGACCAAGAACCCGATGATCACTCTGACAGAGCTCCAGAGTTCCTCTGTGGAGGTGGCAGAACCTTCCAGAATATATCTGCAGCACTCCAGAAATCATGCCTTTATGGTAGAGTGGGCAGACGGAAGCCACTCCTCAGTAAAAGGCACATAACAGCCCGCTTGGAGTTTGCCAAAAGTCATGAGAAACAAGATTCTCTAGTCTGATGAAACCAAGATTGAACTCTTTGGCCTGAATGCCAAGCGTCACGTCTGGAGGAAACCAGGCACCGCTCATCACCTGCCCAATACCATACCTAAGGTGAAGCATGGTGGTGGCAGCATCATGCTGTGGGGATGTTTTTCAGCGGCAGGAACTGGGAGACTAGTCAGGATCGAGGGAAAGATGAACTGAGCAAGGTACAGAGAGATCCTTGATGAAAACCTGCTCCAGAGCGTTCTGGACCTCAGTCTGGGGTGGAGGTTCACCTTCCAACAGGACAATGACCCTAAGCATACAGCCAAGACAATGCAGGAGTGTGACAAGTCTATGAATGTCCTTGAGTGGTCCAGTCAGAGCCTGGAATTGAACCCGATCAAATATCTCTGGAGGGACTTGAAAATAGCCATGCATCGACGCTCCCCATCCAACCTGACAGAGCTTGAGAGGATCTGCAGAGAAGAATGGGAGAAATTACCCAAATACAGGTGTGCCAAGCTTGTAGCGTCATACCCAAGAAGACTTGGGGCTGTAATCGCTGCCAAAGGTGCCTCAACAAAGTACTGAGTAAAGGGTCTGAATACTTATGTAAATGTGATATTTCATTATTTATTTTTAATTACTTTGCAAAAATGTCTAAACACCTGTTTTCACTTTTTTATTATGAGGTATTGTGTGTAGATTGATGATTAAAAAAGCGAATTTAATCCATTTTAGAATAAGACTGTAACGTAACAAAACGTGGAAAAAGTGAAGGGGTCTGAATACTTTCTGAATGCACTGTAGGTTGAAGGTGAAGGGGAAAAGATTTAATAGGAATCCGAGGGTTGTCTTTTTCACACAAAGGGTGGTGGATGTTTGGAACAAGCTGCTGGAGGAGTTAGTTGAGGCTGGGACTATCCCATCGTTTAAGAAACAGTTAGACAGGTACATGGATAGGGCAAGTTTGGAGGGATATGGACCAAGCACAGGCAAGTGGGACTACGGTAGCTGGGACATTGTTGGTCGGTGTGGGCGACTCGGGCCGAAAGGCCTGTTTCCACACTGTGTCACTCTATGACTATGACTATATATTAGCGGCTGTATGTCATACTTCTGCATTCAGTTACGTTTACCATTACTGCTCATGATGAATTTCTAGACAAATACATATATATATATATATATATATAAATATATTTAATATTTGTGTGAACAGCCTGAAAACTTGACAGTGTAACAGAATATAATCCATGTAGCGTTTGCACAATCTCGGTCTCTGAGCTTTAGGTCCCACATCTGTCTGTTTTCCACATCTGGAGCTGCAATATTTAGAAATACAGCAGTAGAAGATGACAAAATCAATTGTTAAGTTCCTGTACTCTCTCTTCAGTCCCAACATTGAGAATGCTTTTATTTCATACACTGCGATAATGAGAAAGCAGCGGTAACTCGCACTGCAGTAAACCCACTCAGTGCAAAACCTCTGTTTTCCTCTTGGCAACATTTAATTGTGAAGATGTACTTCAAAAATATTTTCCGTACAACACCTTTGTTACATTATTTTAGTTTAGTTTAGAGATACAGTGCGAAAACAGGGTCTTCAACCACCGACCAGCAATCCCCACACATCCAGCGATCCCTGCACATTAACACTATCCTACACATACTAGGGACAAGGACAATTTTACTTTTACACCAAGCTAATTAACCTACAAACCTGTATGTCTTTTCACTTCTGTTCTTTCTGCAACTTGTTTTTGCAATTTCCCCTGTTATGTTCATCATTTTTAAGTTCGCTTATTTGATTTGAATTTATCTCTCCACATAATCTCTATTTTTATATTTAATTGCTCGATGTGATTCCTTGCTTTTATGTATACCACACAGCCTTTCCATTCTCCTGGTCCCACTCTGCATTTGCTAGTAGCAATCAACCCAGATTTTTGGGCTTTTCGGCTTTCAGTCCCTGGATAACGACAGACCAGCCCCACCCCCCCCCCCCCCCCCTATTATTTCTTATTCATACACAGGATCGTGGGCATCGTGGACAAGTCCAGCCCTTATTGCCTATTCCCAACTTCTCGTATCGCCACAACAGATCAATGGTGGATGCGATCTCGCTGGCCCTCCACTCCGCACTGGACCACATGGACAACAAAAACTCATATGTCAGGCTGTTATTCATTGATTACAGCTCGGCATTTAACACAATCATCCCCTCCAAACTGGTTACCAAACTCGCAGAACTGGGTCTCTGCGCATCCCTCTGCAACTGGATCCTCGACTTCCTCATCCACAGACCACAGTCTGTTCGTATTGGTGGAAATGTGTCAGTCTCGATAACAATCAGCACGGGAGCACCTCAAGGCTGCGTGCTCAGCCCCTGCTGTACTCACTCTATACCCATGACTGCGTAGCCAACCACAGTGCGAACTCCATCATCAAGTTCGCTGACGACACCACTATGGTGGGGCGTATCACTGATGGGGATGAGTCAGAGTACACAAGAGAGATCGAGCAACTGTCCATATGGTGCCAGCGCAATAACCTGGCCCTCAACACCAGCAAAACCAAGGAACTGATTGTGGACTTTGGAAGGAGTAGGAGGGGGACCCACAGCCCCATTTATATCAACGGGTCGATGGTTGAAAGGGTCAAGAACTTCAAATTCCTGGGCGTGCACATCTCTGAAGATCTTTCCTGGTCCGAGAACACTAACGCAATTATCAAAAAAGCTCATCAGCGCCTCTACTTCCTGAGAAGATTACGGAGAGTCGGATTGTCAAGGAAGACTCTCTCTAACTTCTACAGGTGCACAGTCGAGAGCATGCTGACCGGTTGCATCGTGGCTTGGTTCGGCAATTTGAGCGCCCTGGAGAGGAAAAGACTACAAAAAGTAGTAAACACTGCCCAGTCCATCATCGGCTCTGACCTTCCTTCCATCGAGGGGATTTATCGCAGTCGCTGCCTCAATAAGGCTGGCAGTATCATCAAAGACCCACACCATCCTGGCCACACACTCATCTCCCTGCTACCTTCAGGTAGAAGGTACAGGAGCCTGAAGACTGCAACAACCAGGTTCAGGAATAGCTACTTCCCCTCAGCCATCAGGCTATTAAACCTGGCTCGGACAAAACTCTGATTATTAACAACCACTTTCTGTTATTTGCACTTTACCAGTTTATTTATTCATGTGTGTATATATTTATATCATGGTATATGGACACATTTATCTGTTTTGTAGTAAATGCCTACTATTTTCTGTGTGCTTAAGCAAAGCAAGAATTTCATTGTCCTATACAGGGACACATGACAATAAACTCACTTGAACGTGAACTTGAAAGTGGTAGTGAGCTGTCTTCTAAACAATGCGTGGCCTTGTTAGGTCACCTCCTAGGCAGTTACAAATCAATTACTGCATGTTTGGAGTCATTAGACCAGGAAAATATGGTAGCGTTTCTTCCCCACAGGACGTTCGTGAAGCTGTGGGGCTTTTATGGTACTTTTGCAGTAATCCTACAGATACTGCTCATTGCAGATTTATTTCAGTAACTGAAGTTAAATTTCCCAGCTGCCGTGGTGTGATGTGAACTCCTGTCTCCAGATCATTAGTTCGGGCTCCTGAATTACTTGCACCATGCCAAAGCTCCTATTGTGCTATCGTGCCCTAATCTTCAATAGGACCACATTGATCTGACTCTCGACGATTTTGATATCTAAAGAGCGTCTGGTTGTAAATGCACCTTTAGGAACTGTGAAACTTTGTTATTACCAGCCAATGCTTGACTATCTTTAATAAAGGATGTTTTATTAGTGCATCTTAAGGGCCTGTCCCACTTGGCCGTCTTTTGCGAGTAATTTAGGCTGCATCATTTACGCGTCACGATGCACGATGCGCGCGTCGTGACACGCACGTGATGAGTGCATGGTGCGTGATGACATAGGCAGTGACGCGCGGCGCCGCAGGATTTTGTGATGTACAAAATCTCCGCGCGCAATCTGCGTGGACGCACAAATGACGGCCAAGTGGGACAGGCCCTTTAGCTGCTCACTTTCCACATGAGCAGCAACAAGGGAGGTTTTATTGGACGCCAATTCTCTGGATGCTTTAAAGAGAGAGTTAGATAGAGCTCTTAAAGATAGCGGAGTCAAGGGATATGGTGAGAAGGCAGGAACGGGGTACTGATTGTGCATGATCAGCCATGATCTCAATGAATGGCGGTGCTGGCTCGAAGGGCCGAATGGCCTACTCCTGCACCTATTGTCTATTGTCTATTGATGAATTTTCTTCCCATTCAGGTCAGCACAGTTTGTCCCATCTCTTGGCTCCGATGAAATCCAGAATGTTCTTTTGCACCCATTCCATAAAACATCTAATGCAGAGATCCAATATTCTACTTCCGTGGTGAAGGAGGTAGAATATTACAATCGCCATGAAAAAGGAGTTATTGGACAAAAGGTCCAAGTGAGTTGTCATAAGTTGTCAGCTGATGTTGTTTCTGCTTCTATATAGGACCACCCTGCTCGGCATCACAGGGTGGTCTTTGGCTGCAATGTTAATAGGTTGCTGGCTGGGGAAATAGTTGAGATTGATGCAATGTGATTCAAAAAATCTATGTGGCGGAATGTAAGAAGAACCAGAAGTTGAAATATTGGTAACATTTAGGTTTAACCTTTGATTTGTCAATGAGAAAGAGCACAAAAAACCCTTCAGGTACCACAAGAATAAACACTATTGATGATAAATTAAATGGCTGGTGATGATTCACAAACTGGAAATCATATGTGGTACTTGAAGATTAAATTGTGCGTAGATTTCTAAATGCCAGTTTTCTCAGTCATTGGTTATTTTTGTTTTATAAACAATTTCATCTTTCTAATTATGTGATGCATAATTGACGCCAAAGGCGTCATAATACATCTTACTCATGAAAGCACATCTTTGACAAAACGTAAAAGCAAAGATACTTCCACAAAGATGTTACATGATCATTTGAAAATCTATATTACTAAAGGTCTGATCTTGACCACTTCCTGTTGTTCTGTATATTGATTTTAGAAAAAACGCTGCCACTTACAGCTGTGATTTTTGGCCATCTTACTCAGTCCCCCTTCGCTGCGCAGGACAAGGGGATTTTTCCCATCAATGAAAAATAAAAAATTTATTTGTGTTTAAAAAATGTTGAGATTCTCTCTTCCAGAGGGATTATAAAACCCGGAAGTGTTGAGTGCCTTAGTAGGTCTCTGCAAGATGGGGGAACGAGAGGGTCTCGTCTCTCAGCCTGAGCTGTGAATAACACTGAACACATGTCTACTGAACTGTGAGTGGTTTTACTAACCTGTCAGTGCCCTTAATGTGGTTTAAAAATATAGTTTGGAAATGCTAAAGCTGTGTTGCCTTTGGTTTGGAAATGCTAAAGCTGTGTTGTCTTTGGTTTGGAAATGCTAAAGCTGTGTTGCCTTTGGTTTGGAAATGCTAAAGCTGTGTTGTCTTTGGTTTGGAAATGCTAAAGCTGTGTTGCCTAATTAAAGTTGCCTTGCCTTCTATATAATTAAAAGTCTAATCTAGACCACTTCCTGTTTGCACTTTATATTGAGTTTAGAAAAAATGCTACCACGCACGGCTGTGATATTTGGCCATCTTGCTCAGTCTCCCTCCGCTCATCAGGTGCCAAGGATCTTTCCCATCGATAAAAAATTAAAAGAGTTATTAATTTTAAATAATGTTGAGATTCTCTCTCCTGTCAACCACACCATGAAGGCCATGCCCCTTCTGGTGGGAAGGGGGGTGGGACTATAAAAACCAGAAGTGTGGGTGTGGCTCAGACTCTGCAAGATGGAGGAGGGAGAGGTCACGACTCGCTGTCTTCAGTGGCCTTGCACCTGCTTGAAATGGTATGAAACTGCACTTGACTTTGGTGGCCCTGCACACTGCTTGAAATGGAATTTCAAGGAATAGCCGTGAGTCAACTGTCAGCTCACCAGCCGTGAGTGAGTGAGCTGCCAGCACAACAGGCTTGAGTGACTGAGCCACAAGCCAAATAATCCATTCGGCCCACAATGTCCATACTAGCCCTCTGGAAACCAGTCCCTTCAGCCCACAACACCCATTATAGCACTCCCCCCCCCCCCCCCCCCCCACTGGCCACCAATATTGTAATTGCTGGAGAGGTAGAATACCGTGTGATGCTGGTACCTTAATTGGACTGCCAGAGGCCATAATGGAGACTATGAGGTCGGGGAAAAGTTTCATTGGAAACTTAGCCAGACCCGAAATGTCACCCCTTCCTTCTCTCCAGAGATGCTGCCTGTTCCGCTGAGTTACTCCAGCATTTTGTGTCTACCTTCAATTTAAACCAGCATCTGCAGTTCTTTCCTACACATAGGACAGTTCTCCTTCAGTTTTGGAGATGATGAGTAATTTTGTTTCAACAAACACTCTTTCAAGAGAGAGCTAGATAGGGTTCTTAAAGATAGCAGTCAGGGGATATGGGGAGAAGGCAGGAATGGGGTACTAAGTGGGGATAGTCAGCCATGATCACATTGAATGACGGTGCTGGCTCGAAGGGCCGAATGGCCTACTCCTGCACCTATTGTCTATTGTCTATTGTCTATTGTCTATAACAAACTCAAACCAAGTGATTGAATTTGTTGGAGACGCAAGGAACTACAGCTGAATCTTGAGCAAAACACAGTGCTGAAGGAACTCAATGGGTCAGGCAGCATTTGTGTAGAGGATCGACAAGTGACATTTCGGGTTGGGACCCCCTCTTGTCACCAACTTCACGCCCATTGCAGAATCCTCAAAAATTTAAATCATGTTCACTGGGGAAGCTCAGTAGTTCACCAGCCTGATAAAATGACACCCAAGCGACTATAACCCATTCTTTTTCTTCCTGCATAAAGTTACAAAACTTCTGGAGGGGAATATTTGATACCTTTTCCAAATTACTAAATTGGACCCAGATATAAAACTGATCATATTAGGTGTGTCAGAGTCTGGTTCTAAGCTAACGATATTTCAAAGATATTTGCTCAACTACGGCTTACATTTTGGAAACAGACAACAGTCCTTACAGTGAAGATGTGGATTACAGATATGTCCGAGACACTACACTTGGAAAACATTAGGCTTGTCTTGGCGGAAAAAAACATCAATTTCTTAAGACATGGATACCCTTTACTGAATTTTTACAACAATAGAATGGTGAAACACAAATTTAAATTTAAATCCGATGCTACGATGGGTGAGGGGGAGGGGCAAGGTATATCTCCATCTTTTGTTATTCCTGTTTCTCTCTGCTGCACTGCTTTGGTAGCTTATGGGTCTTTTTCTCGTTCATTTCTATTTTATCCCTTCATTTTTTCCTTTCTTCTTTTCTTGTTCTCCCTTTGTTTCCTTATTTTCCGTCTTTTAATTTAGTTTATAAGGTTAATAATGAAGCTAGACAATAATTGTATAATTGAAGATGCCGAACGTTTTATTCTTGCACAATTGCTTCTAATAAAATAAAAATTTAAAATAAAGAAAAATACCACCCAAGACCCAATGCTGGCCACATCTCAATATGACCAGTTCTGCCGATGAGATCATTTTGTGTGACCTCTATGAAACAATTTTTTGATCATCGTCTCTACGCAAACAGAATGCTGTGATATTTGGCCATGTTTGTGTATCGTGTCAACAGTGTTCTTTAAACACTGGCATTGATTTAAGCTGTTTCACTGAAAGGAATAATGTCAGACAATGCACTTTCCAGCCATTTATTTATTTTAAAGAGGAAAAGTAACCTGGGCTTTGTAGTTTCAGCAAAATCATTACGTCTGTTGGAATATTCCTCATTCAACCAGTGCCGAGATCAGCTTTGGTATGTGCATTTCAATGACATGACTTCCAGACTAGATTTGGGATACTGCTTGTCAATTTATAATAGTCGATCACTATTTCACTTACATGGTCTGCTAAGTCCCTCCATTACAAGTGCATGGTGAGACTGGCCTACTGTCTCTGTCATTGTCTCAGTAATGGGTAAGGTAGACAGCAATGTTATGTCTTGTGCCTGGGGAAGAATAAATTGGCCACTTCTAAAAGAATATTGTAGTTGATCAGACAAAATGTGGCCAGATTAATTGGCCTTTAGACTAAATGAGGGAACAATTGGCTCTAATTTATTTTGCAATGTCATTATACAATTGCTGCTGCCAGGCTTGGAGCTCTGGCTTCTGATTGTGCTCAAGACCTTGACAGCAGAACTGTACATTGGAGGCCAAGTATCATTGTCTAAATTAATAGGGATAACACCATGCTGAGTAGATCTCGACTCGTTCATTTTCACCCTCTAGGTAAGGCCCCACTGATTTTAGGATTGCAATTAATCTAATTTGTCGAAACAACTACGCGTCGATTTACTGAAATTTGAGAAAGTCTTAACCAGATTGGACCCGTGAATGAACTCCACAGGACTCTTGACAGAGAACTGGCAATCCACTCACGACATTTTGCCAAATGTTCAACCCAGTGATGTCAATTGTATTCAAACTCGCATTTACATTCCTTGCACAATGCAACAAAGATTCCATTATTAATCAAATACTTTTGCATTTCGGATGACAAAAGGCAGATTAAAAAAAAGAAAAAGTGGCTCTGTTAATTAAGTTTGTACAGGTTAGGTGAATGTTGGAGGTCTTGCCGTTGGAGGTCTATTTTGTAATCGATGTAAATACTGTGATGTCTCTTCATTTCAGAGGTGTCCTTCACTGGGATTGCTATTTTTTAATGAGAAACATCTATTTTTTTAGCCGTGTTAAAGGGTTATTGTTGAAGGTACCAGACTGGCATCCTGAGGTCTGGCACATAAAGAGCCCTGGAATAAAGAGCTCGTAACAACCATGGTGTCGGGATAATTCCCTCGAGACGTGAGTGACTCAAATTGTAGCTACTTTATTCACAATTAAGGGCCTGTCCCACCATGCGAGTTTACCCAAGAGCTCTCCCGAGTTAAAAAAAAAAATCAAACGCGTGGTATTCTACGAACTCCTACGACCTTCCACGAGTATGTTTACGAGCTCCCATGAGTAAAAAGTAACAATTTTTTTCATCACGAGTATTTTTTTACTCGTGAAGTTTTTCAAAAGTTTTTCAAACACTCAAAAATGTCCACCAGTAAAAAAATACTCGTGATGAAAAAAATGGTTTCTTTTTTCTCGTAGGAGCTCGTGAACTTACTCGTGGAACGTCGTAGGAATTCGTAGAATACCACGAGTTTGATTTTTTTTTAACTTGGGAGAGCTCTTGGGTAAACTCGCATGGTGGGACAGGCCCTTAAGCATACGATACTCTCCAGACAAGGAAACCATGTAATCATAATCATAATCATACTCTATCAGCCAAGTATGTTTTGCAACATATGAGGAATTTCATTTGCCATACAGTCATATCAATAAAAAGCAATAGAACACACAAAATACATTTTAACATTAACATCCACCACAGTGACTCCTCCACAAAAAAAAAGTTCAATCTCTTCCCTTCTTTGTTCTCCCGTGGTCGGGGTCCTCGAGGCTTCCGTTGACGGAACGATCTTGGATCCCGTAGCCGGCGGTCGGGGCTTCGCGTCGGGGCGATCAAGCTCCTGCATCAGGGGGATGTCAGCTCCCTGCGCCGGGCGATCTACCCTGGGTCGGAGCTGGTCGAACCTTCTGCAAATTTGGAGCTTCCCGACCTTGTCTCTACCCGAGACTGCGAGCTCCATGATGGTGAAATCCGCAGGCCGCGGTTGGAGTGTCGATCCTAGGCAAGGGGTCGGCTCTGATGGTAAGTCCACGGCCCCGTGGTGGGGCTCAAAGTCAGTCCCGAGCAACACCTCCAGCTCCATGATGTTAGGCCAGAGAGCGACCAAAGATAGGATCCGGAAAACAATTGCTTCTCCGGCAAGGTAAGGGATTGAAATAAAGTTTCCACCAACCCCCACCCCCACCCCCCACATTAAACAAACCAGAGAACATTAATACAAACTTTTAAAACTCACAAAAAATAACAAAATAAAGACAAACAGACAGACAGACTGTTGGCGAGGTTGCCATCGTGCAGCGCCCCTTGGTGGTAACACTAGGCTGCGCTGAAGATTCAAGGCATGTAGTATTTTAATATAATTTTTTAATAGCATAAAAGCAAGGTTGCTCACATAGGCTTGTTCACAAGGTTAACTATTGTCATCCAGCATTCTATAATTTTCGACTGAGAAACAGGCTTCTTTATCTATTTAAGATGATTAGAGCCATCTAGTTGTAACCTCGAGTTCACAAGCTCTTCTTTTGTGACTTGTTTCTGACTGAAGATAGACAAAAAATGCTGGAGTAACTCAACGGGACAGGCAGCATCTCTGGAGAGAAGGAATGGTGACGTTTCGGGATGAGGCAATTCTTCAGACTGTTTCTGACTGTATGGGCCACCTGTACCAGACATGGATAGCCTAGGTTTGAAGGGTACAGTACGATCACTGGACTAACGTTTAATTCCCATGGAGTGAAGTGCTGCGTTGTTAAAAGACAAAATGGAAGAACTGCTCAGTTCTTCCCACAAACCCGCCATTTGTCCTATGAGGGAGATATTCATGAGTTGCATGAAAGCATTATCAGTATTACATTGAAGCATGCTGTGTTGTGGCTCAACTGTGAGACGGGAGCACTGTTTTGATAAGCAGAGTGCTCGGATGAGTCAGTGATAGCTGCAACAGTACATAGATGGTGACAACAGCAGCTAAAATAATAATAGCACATTTTAAAATGGTCTTAAACGTCAGGGAGCCGCCCCCACCAGTCAAAGGGTTTTATTTGCGAGATCTTATGCATGGTGTGGGTATGTTCTTGAGTAATCCTTACATCGGTTTCAAATAATTTATCTCACTTAGAGAAGAAGCATCAGGATTCATTGAGCATTGTACAAACTCTCCCCTGGGCTACTAGGAGAAAGTCTAAAGCCATTCGATTTTGAATAACCATTTTGGAACGGGACTGGGTCTCGGATTGAAGGACCGAAATAGCATCAACCGTCCTGTTCTCTATTTAAGGTCATAAGTGATAGGAGCAGAATGAGGAGGAGAGATGGCGAGAGAGGGAACGCAAAGGTTACTTGAAGTTAGAGAAGTCAATATTCATACCGCTGGTTGCCCAAGCAAAATATGAGGTGCTGTTCCTCCAATTTGCATTTGGACTCACTCGGACAATTGAGGAGACCCAGGACAGAACGTTTTCACCTAGGCCACAGCTAACAATAGCCCGTTTCCTTGAACAATACTACCTTTTTGCACATCTTTCATTAGTTTGTTCTATATCTCTCTACATCCCTGTCTATATTTCTCATTTCCCTTTCCCTTGACTCTCAGTCTGAAGAAGGGTCTTGACCCTAAACGTCACCTATTCCTTCTCTCCAGAGATGCTGTCTGTCCCGCTAAGTTACTCCAGCTTTTTGTGTCTATCTTTGGTTTAAACATATAAGATTATTAAGGGATTGGACATGCTAGACGCATGAAACATGTTCCCGATGTTGGGGGAGTCCAGAACCAGGGGCCACAATTTACGAATGAGGGGTAGGCCATTTATAACAGAGATGAGGAAAACCTTTTTCACCCAGAGTGTTGTGAATCTGTGCAATTCTCTGCCTCAGAGGGCGGTAGAGGCCAATTCTCTGGAAGCTTTCAAGAGAGTTAAAGATAGCGGAGGCAAGGGATATGGGGAAAAGGCGGGAACGGGGTACTAGAAACATAGAAACATGGAAACATAGAAATTAGGTGCAGGAGTAGGCCATTCGGCCCTTCGAGCCTGCACCGCCATTCAATATAATCATGGCTGATCATCCAACTCAGTATCCCGTACCTGCCTTCTCTCCATACCCTCTGATCCCCTTAGCCACAAGGGCCACATCTAACTCCCTCTTAAATATAGCCAATGAACTGGCCTCGACTACACTCTGTGGCAGGGAGTTCCAGAGATTCACCACTCTCTGTGTGAAAAAAGTTCTTCTCATCTCGGTTTTAAAGGATTTCCCCCTTATCCTTAAGCTGTGACCCCTTGTCTGGACTTCCCCAACATCGGGAGCAATCTTCCTGCATCTAGCCTGTCCAACCCCTTAAGAATTTTGTAAGTTTCTATAAGATCCCCTCTCAATCTCCTAAATTCTAGAGAGTATAAACCAAGTCTATCCAGCCTTTCTTCATAAAACAGTCCTGACATCCCAGGAATCAGTCTGGTGAACCTTCTCTGCACTCCCTCTATGGCAATAATGTCCTTCCTCAGATTTGGAGACCAAAACTGTACGCAATACTCCAGGTGTGGTCTCACCAAGACCCTGTACAACTGCAGTAGAACCTCCCTGCTCCTATACTCAAATCCTTTTGCTATGAAAGCTAACATACCATTCGCTTTCTTCACTGCCTGCTGCACCTGCATGCCCACTTTCAATGACTGGTGTACCATGACACCCAGGTCTCGCTGCATCTCCCCTTTTCCTAGTCGGCCACCATTTAGATAATAGTCTGCTTTCCTGTTTTTGCCACCAAAATGGATAACCTCACATTTATCCACATTATACTGCATCTGCCAAACATTTGCCCACTCACCCAGCCTATCCAAGTCACCTTGCAGTCTCCTAGCATCCTCCTCACAGCTAACACTGCCCCCCAGCTTAGTGTCATCCGCAAACTTGGAGATATTGACTTCAATTCCCTCATCCAGATCATTGATATATATTGTAAATAGCTGGGGTCCCAGCACTGAGCCTTGCGGTACCCCACTAGTCACTGCCTGCCATTGTGAAAAGGACCCGTTTACTCCTACTCTTTGCTTCCTGTTTGCCAGCCAGTTCTCTATCCACATCAATACTGAACCCCCAATGCCGTGTGCTTTAAGTTTGTAAACTAATCTCTTATGTGGGACCTTGTCGAAAGCCTTCTGGAAGTCCACATCCACTGGTTCTCCCCTATCCACGCTACTAGTTACATCCTCGAAAAATTCTATAAGATTCGTCAGACATGATTTACCTTTTGTAAATCCATGCTGACTTTGTCCAATGATTTCACCACTTTCCAAATGTGCTGCTATCCCATCTTTAATAACTGACTCTAGCAGTTTCCCCACTACCGATGTTAGACTAACTGGTCTGTAATTCCCCGTTTTCTCTCTCCCTCCCTTCTTAAAAAGTGGGGTTATGTTTGCTACCCGCCAATCCTCAGGAACTACTCCAGAATCTAAAGAGTTTTGAAAGATTATTACTATTGCATCCACTATTTCTGGAGCTACTTCCTTAAGTACTCTGGGATGCAGCCTATCTGGCCCTGGGGATTTATCGGCCTTTAATCCATTTAATTTACCCAACACCACTTCCCGGCTAACCTGGATTTCACTCAATTCCTCCAACTCCTTTGACCCGCGGTCCCCTGCTATTTCCGGCAGATTATTTATGTCTTCCTTAGTGAAGACGGAACCAAAGTAGTTATTCAATTGGTCCGCCATATCCTTGTTCCCCATGATCAACTCACCTGTTTCTGACTGCAAGGGACCTACATTTGTTTTAACTAATCTCTTTCTTTTCACATATCTATAAAAACTTTTGCAGTCAGTTTTTATGTTCCCTGCCAGTTTTCTTTCATAATCTATTTTTCCTTTCCTAATTAAGCCCTTTGTCCTCCTCTGCTGGTCTCTGAATTTCTCCCAGTCCTCCGGTATGCTGCTTTTTCTGGCTAATTTGTACGCATCATCCTTCGCTTTGATACTATCCCTGATTTCCCTTGTTATCCACGGATGCACTACCTTCCCTGATTTATTCATTTGCCAAACTGGGATGAACAATGATGGACTTTGGTGTACTATTGAACTGTTGAACATATCCACCGTCAACCCTTTTAGAATTAATTGCCAGTCAATCTTGGCCAATTCACGTCTCATACGCTCAAAGTTACCTTTCTTTAAGTTCAGAACCATTGTTTCTGAATTAACAATGTCACTCTCCATCCTAATGAAGAACTCAACCATATTATCGTCACTCTTGCCCAAGGGGGCACGTACAACAAGACTGCTAACTAACCTTTCCTCATTACTCAATACCCAGTCTAAAATAGCCTGCTCTCTCGTTGATTCCTCTACATGTTGATTTAGATAACTATCCCGCATACATTCCAAGAAATCCTCTTCCTCAGCATCCCTGCCAATTTGATTCACCCAATCTATATGTAGATTGAAGTCACCCATTATAACGGTTTTGCCTTTGTCGCACGCATTTCTAATTTCCTGTTTGATACCATCTCCAACTTCACTACTACTGTTAGGTGGCCTGTACACAACACCCACCAGCGTTTTCTGCCCCTTAGTGTTTCGCAGCTCTACCCATACCGATTCCACATCCTGCAAACTAATGTCCTTCCTTTCCATTGCGTTAATCTCCTCTCTAATCAGCAACGCTACCCCACCTCCTTTTCCTTTCTCTCTATCCCTCCTGAATATTGAATATCCCTGGATGTTCAGCTCCCAGCCTTGGTCACCCTGGAGCCATGTCTCCGTGATCCCAACTATATCATAGTCATTAATAGCTATCTGCACATTCAACTCATCCACCTTATTACGAATGCTCCTTGCATTGAGACACAAAGCCTTCAGGCTTGTTTTTACAACACTCTTACCCCTTATACAATTTTGTTGAAAAGTGGCCCTTTTTGATTTTTGCCTTGGATTTTCCGGCCTGCCACTTTTACTTTTCACCTTGCTACCTATTGCTTCTACCCTCATTTTACACCCCTCTGTCTCTACGCTCACACATTTAAGAAACCCTTTCCCTTTAACTCCATCCTCCACTAGCCCATTCGTTGTGAATGGTGGTGCTGGCTCGAAGGGCCAAATGGTCGACTTCTGCACCTATTGTTTATTGTCTATTGGCTCGTGGATGCTTCAGGGATCGGGACTAGACCCATTGCTATTTGTGGTTTCTATCAATGATTTGCAAGAGAATGTAGAAGGCAAATTTGTAAGATAACCCTAAAGTGAGTGGCATTGTCGACAGTGAAGATGGTTATCAAATATTACAGCAGGATCTTGATAAGTTGGGCATGTGGGCTGGGGAGTTGTTAATTGAGTTTAATGTAGATAAGAACGAGGTATTGCATTGAGGCAAGTCAAAGCAGGGTAGGACCTTCATAGTGAATGACAGGTCCCTGGGGAGTGTTGTAGTGAAGAGTGCCTGGCCATAGTCCCTTGAAAGTAGCATCATACTTACAATACATTGGTCAGGGTACTCGGTATAGAAGATGGACACAAAATGTTGGAGTAACTCAGCGGGACAGGCAGCAACTCTGGAGAGAAGGAATGGGTGACGTTTTGGGTCGAGACCCTCGGTCACTGAAGAAATGGTGGGCAAGTTGGTACAGTGTGTTTCCTGCAGGATGTGGGAAGTCAGGGACACCGCTGGAGCTTCTGGAAACTATACCTGCAGAAATTGTGTCCAGGTGCAGCTCCTGAATGAACATGCTGGGGAACTGGAGAAGCAGCTGGATGACCTCAGGGCCATCTGGGAAAACGAGTTTCCTGGACAAGACCTACAGTGAGGTTGTCACGCCAAGGATACAGGAAGAGTGAAGGTGAGTGACTGTGAAAAAGAGGTGTAAACTTGGAGTGCAGGAGACCCCGGTGGCTGTACATGATGAAAACGGGTACACCCTCATGAGAGCTGTTGGGGCAGACGACACTTCCAGTCCGAGCGGCGGACAGGTCGGTGGCTTCAATCCTAGCGATGAGACTCGACCGGCGAGACCGACTTCGGGCAGAGCTATAGTGGTGGATGACTCCATTGTCCAAGGAGCGGACAGGAGATTCTGTGGAGGCAGGCAAGACTCGAGGATGGCCTGTTGCCTCCCTCAAATTGTCTCGGACCGACTTCAGAACATCCTCGAGAGAGAAGGTGAACATCCGGCAGTAGTTGTGCACGTAGGCACAAACGACGTTGGGAAGAAGAGGAAGGAGGTTGTGCAATGTGATTTTAGAGAACTAGGAAGAAGACTGTAAAGCTGGACTTCCAGAGTGGTTGTCTCTGGATTGCTGAGGGGCTGGTGCAGGGAGCAGGGATTTACATTTGCCACTGGGATTTCTTCTGGGGTAGGGGTGACCTGTACAAAAGGAACGGTTACACTTTAACTGGAGGGGGACGAACATTCTGGCAGGCAGGTTTGCTAGGGCTACATGTGTGGGTTTAAACTAAATAGTGGGGGGTAGGGATTGACAAATTGGGAGTTAAAGATGGAGTTAAAGGGGAAGTGAATACAGGAAAAGTTACAAAAGACTCCTAAATTAATGGGAAGGAAAGTTCGAGAAGGGATAAGAGAGTAAGGTCAGGGGCAATAGTGGCCGGTGTGAGAGGGGAGGTGAATACCGAAGTTAAAGTGTTGTATATGAATGCGTGAAGTATAAGAAATAAAGTGGAAGAGCTTGAGGCTCAGTTGGAAATTGGCAAGTTTGAAGTTGTGGGAATTACAGAGACATGGCTGCAAGAGGGCCATGGCTGGGAACTGAATACTCAAGGGTATACCTCCTATAGAAAGGACAGGCAGGTGGGCAGAGGGGGTGGGGTAGCTCTGTTTGTGTGTAATGAAATTCAGTCCCTTGCAAGGGGTGACATAGAATCAGGAGATGAGCAGTCAGTATGGATAGAACTAAGGAATTGTAAGGGTAAAAAGACCCTCATGGCAGTTATCTACAGCATGGATATAGGGTGCAAGTTGAATCAGGAGTTTAAATTGGCATGTAGCAAAGGTAATGCTACAGTGGTTATGGGCGATTTCATCATGCAGATAGACTAGAACAATCAGGTTGGTACTGGACCCCAAGAAAGGGACTTTGTTGAGTGCCTTCATGATGGATTCTTACAGCAGCTTGTACTGGAGCCAAGCAGGGAGAAGGCAATTTTGGATTTAATTTTGTGTAATGAACGGGATTTGATAACGGAACCAAGGTAAAGGAGCCATTAGGAGGTAGAGACCATAATATGTTAAGTTTTAATCTCCCATTTGAGAGGGATGGGAAAATTGGAAGTCAGTATTGCAGTTGAGCAAAGGGGACGATGGAGGCATGGGGGACGAGCTGGCCAAAGTTGACCGGAAAAAGACCCTAGCAGGGATGACAGTGTACCAACAATGGCAGGAATTTCTGGGAATGATACAGATGGTTCAGGATCAGTTCATTCCAAAGAAATATTCTAAGGTGAGTAAGCGGCGACTGTGGTTGACATGGGAAGTCAAGGACAGTATAAAAAAAAGTGAAAAGTATAACATAGCTGTCAAGTCTTCTAATGTTTTTGCAGATTCCCCGCTTGAAAGGGATTTGATTTATCTACCCCGAAATGATGAACTGGATTCGCTCAGACCAAACACTTCTTTTCCACCTTTTATTTTCTCCTTCTTTTATTGTGGCAGATTAGTCTTTAGCAGTTTTTTAGCAGTTTTAGTCTTTACCAGTTTTGGTCTTTATCAGTTTTGGTCTTTATCAGGTGAAAAACCGGCTGCCAATCGGGTCTGTAGAAAATCAGTCCTGCTTGCCTTTTCTGGCTATCGCGGCAGTCTTTTCGGACAGTCCTTTTGATTTACTGTTCAAGTTCTCTGCTCGCAAGTCTCTTGTATCTTCTTCACTGGCTTCTGGTGCTGTCTGCCCTTTTGACCCCCAGGCAGAACTCGGCAGGCTGGGGTTCCGCCCACTTTAATCACTGTCTCGTGATTTCAATGTAGCATTTCTCTGCACCTGTTCTTTCATTTCAGTTTGACTTGACACCTCCCACTCGATCTTCCAATGGAACCACTTGGGAGATCGACGCTTTAAAGTCAAACTTTGAAGTCTAGGTTTGAACTTAGTCACCTGATGCATTTCTGTCTTGTTCTTCTACTGGAAGTAAGACAACCAGCCGCCTAACATCCCTGTGAACTATCGTGGCTTGGATCCTCTCCTTCCCCTGAGTGGAATGCCTTGCCCTTCCTTTCAAAGCTTTTGTCAGAGGAATGGAGTAGCTTGGAAAGATCCGTACATTAACGTCTCTCACGATGCCTTTGCGGTCTAGATTGGAGCTGACGACTCTGCCCAGCTTGAATTGCCCCCTCAGTGCATTTTGGTCACTTAACCAGACAATGTCTCCGGCAGTGACATTTCTCTGAGTGGTGTGCCACTTGCTCCTTATAAACAAGTTAGGACCAGCGAGTTGGCTCCAGCTCTTCCAAAACTTGTTCACCTTCGACTAAGTCTTTTGTAGGGGTAGCTGGAAAAGTCAAAAGTCTTGATGTCTCCGCACTGAGATGCTCGGCCAAGCAGAAGAGTATTTGGTGTGATGTACTGAACGCAGTCTTCCCGGCTTTGTATCCTGGCGTCGATTGGACGTTCATTTGACAGGTTGGCTGCTATGTAAAGAGCTGTCTGAAACTCACTATAACTGAGTGACGATTCTTTTCCAAAATTTTGGAGCGCTCTCTTCACAACACGCACAGCAGCTTCCGCAGCGCCATTTCTGTGTGGAGAATCAGCAGGATGGATTTTCCACATCCACTCTGTTCCATTTTAAGCTGCGTTCTCCTCCAAAGCTGCTCTGTCCAGGTTGTCCAAAAACCTATATAGTTCCTCTAAGACTGGTTTTGCGCCAATAAAATTAGTGCCTGGATCTGACCAGATCTTCTTGGGGTGCCCACGGATTGCTGTGAATCTTTGATAAGCCATCAGAAACCCTTCACTTGATAAGGTGTTGACGAACTCTGTGTGGATGGCTCTGCTGGCCATACAGCAGAAGACAACTCCCCAGACTTTGAGTTTTACCCTCTTCTTGACGTCATCGTGTACGTGGTAGGGTCCAAAGAGGTCTACTGTTGTAAACTCAAAAGGAGCAGCAGGTTCAGTTCTTTCAGGCGGCAGATCACTCATTACTTGTTGACATTTCTTTGCTTTTGCTTTCTTGCAGATTATGCAGTGATCAACGACTTTTTGAGCAATTCTCCTTCCTTTTATGACCCAAGCCTTTCTTCTCATTTTAAGCAAGGTCCCAGCCACTCCGTCATGACTCTCCCTGTGAGCCTCCCGAGCTAGCAGCATGGACACCCAGGCATCAACGGGCAGGATGGGAACAGCAACTTTATCCTCTTCAAAGCTCTGCACTCTGCCACCACAAACCATCAGCCCAGAATCTTGGTCTTTATAGGCTACCAGTCGATCTGTTGTGGTGCTTGGGAAAGTTGTGCCCAATTGCGCAGCACAAAAAATGTCTTTTAGAGCATTTTCTCGTTCTCTTACTGTAATGACTCCTGTCAAAGAGATGGCCTCCCACTTTGGATTGTTTAGGGCTTTGTTCTTGCCAAGAAACCTCTTCGCTGCTCTCCAAATCCATGCGACTGTCTTGATCAGTCGAGTTAGAATGCTGAACCGCTTGACATCAACAAGGTTCTGAATAGCTGACCCTGCAGGTGGTCTCTTTGGGCTTGTTGGTTCCGGTTCTTGGTTCTCTACTTTGGCTCTTGATAGTGCTGCAACAAAAGCTTTCTTCTGTAACTTGTTGATGTTCTCTCTGGCAGTGGCAGCCAGTTCTTTAGCTGATTTTATTGGCCACTCACTCACAGGCAATACCAGGAACTTCGGTCCATTTTGCCACTCCGAATACTGATCAAGGTCTTGAGGGCTGGCACCTCTGGTGATTACATCAGCGATGTTTTGTGGGCCAGGAATCCACCTGCCAGTCCTGAATGTTGGTGCTTGTTTGAATCTCTCCAATCCGATTGGCGAAGAATGTCTGAAATCCGTAGCTTTCTCGCTGTATTGCACCAAGGATTGTTTGGCTATCCACAAGATGATACCACTTCTCCACTTGAATTTGACTGTGTAGCTCAAAATACTTCTTTAAGCGTGAGGCGAACACTGCTCCGCACATCTCTGCTTTAACAGCGTCTCCTCTGTGGTCCAAGGGAGTTAACTTGGCCTTGGATTCCACAAGTCTGACAATTGGGCCATGGTCTGAATCCCATCTCAGGTACATCACTGCCCCGTAGGTGTGCTCACTTCCGTCAGAAAAGGTGATTCCCAAGGGTTCAGTTGCGGAGCAAGAGGGAGTCAGTGCCCTGACGAACTTGACTTTTCCAAGTTGTACGTACTCTTCAAAGAGCTTAATTGCATCCTCCCTGAGTCCATCTGAGAGTGCCATGTCCCATGTGTCTCTGACCGAACAGCTTCCCTCTTTTGCTTCTTGGAAAGCTCTGCGTACTAGAATCGCTCCCTTTTGCTTAACAGGAGCCACTATGCCGATGGGGTCATATAGCCCTGCTACCTGGCTGAGAAGCTCTCTTCTTGTTAGGGGATTTGGCGTCTGAGTTTTGATTTGCTCTTGTAGAAGGCTTTGACCAAGCCGCATCTTTTTCTTTCTCTTGGAGAAATTGATTCCCACCATAACGTGGAGCATGTCCTCTTCAACAATGTAGCCCAGACCAAGTGCCTTGTTATCATCATCATGCATTTGGTTTGGTAGGATCATGCTTTTTGTTTTGCTTTTCTTTAAAGCATCATCGTCCTCCTTCCTCCCACTTTGGCCAGACAGAACCCAAGGCTTGAGCTCAAACCCACCAGCTTTCAGGATTCGTTCCACATTTGCTGTGATGATTCTCAACTGGTCGAGGCTGTTGTGAGATGTGAGGATGTCGTCAACATAGCTGTCTTTCTGGAGTACTTGCTGCTCATCCTTGAGGTGGGTAAAAGAAGGAAGATTAGCAGTCTCACGCATTGCCAACTGTGCAATGCACCCCGCAGGTTTGTCTCCGATGTTCACTCTTGTGATAGCATACTCTCCCAGCTCCTCGTCCTCGGAATCTCGCCAGAGGAATCTGTGTAAGTGTACTTCACGGTCCTCCAACCAGACTGAGTTATACATCTTCTTTATGTCTCCCAGAGCAGCATAGATTCCGCCTCTGAATCTGAGGAGGACGGCGCGAATTTGGTTGAGGACGTCTGGACCTTTCATCAGCAAATCATTTAAGCTGACACCATTGCACTTTTGGCTGCTGTTCCACACTAGTCTCACTGGGGTTGTGACAGAGTGGGGGTTTGGAGCAATAAGGTGACTCACATACCACACTGGTCCCTTCCAGTTTGCAATCATGTCTTCGGACAATTTGATTGCAGCCTTTCGGTCCAGCATGTCGTGCACCTGAGCTGTGTAGGCACTTTTCCATTCAGGTTCTCTGGATAGCTGCCTCTCCGTCCTGAGAAATGTGGCTTCCACTGTCCTTTTATTATTTGGTAGAGAAGCTGGGTCTTCCAACCAAGGATAGCTAGCATGCCAATGTGGGTCTTTACTGTGACGGTCTCCTGTTACGTAGGTGAGGCCTTCCCTTACCACTTCGAGCTCTCTCTCTTCAGCAAGAGTCATTTCTTTTCCACCTGGCTGGCAGTTTCCACAGCGGCAACCCCCGCACTTTGGCTCGCATGCTGCTCCAATGCTATCCCACTTCCACCAATCCAAGAAGTCCCGATTGGCGGTTGATGTACGTGACTTCTGAACTTTGACGGCGACCTGTCCGTTTGGTGAAAGTTCCTCAGGGACTGGGGCAGTGAGCTCCTCATACTTTAAAGCAGCTGCTCTCATTGATCTTGCGAAGTGTGTTTTGTTTTGGACATGTGGGCTGACATGGTAAGCTTCTCAAACAGCTCAGGATGACAACCTCCAACAGTTTTTGCATGCTCCCAATTTCTTTACTGCAGCTCTTTTCTCTGTCAGCTTTAGCCCTCGAAACTGCTTGCAGAAGTACAGCTTCCTTTTATGCTTTATGTCACCACAGACTACACAACTTGTGTGGTCATTTTCTGACTTGGTAGACTTGGTTCTGGCATGTCTTGGTTCAGTCCGAGTTTCCTTTCTACTCGGCTCCTCGTCCACAGTTGCTCGAGCTGTTCGTATATGCTCTCCTGCTCTTTGAGAAATGACAAGAGACTGTCAAACCGTTTCTCTGGTGCCACAGCATTCCTCTTGTCAGTTACATAAACCAGCCATTCCTTCTTAAGGGTTTCTGGAAGCTTGGTTTCAATTGATTTTGTCATCAGTGGATTTTTAATAGCGCCTGTGTCTCCGAGATCGCTCAAGTCATTAAGCGCCTTTTCCACAGCTTGAATTAATTCCACTATTTTACGTGGCTGATGTCCTCTGACAGGTGGAATTCTCTGAAGCTCCTCCACTGTCTCAATAGCAATAGCTGTTTGATTTCCAAACCGGTTCTCTAGGACACGAAATATATAATCTGCAGTGTTATAACTTGTGAGGCGGAGGTCTCTTGTAATTTTGTCCTCCAGACTGTCCAGCAATTGAACCTTCTTCACCTCATTTGATCCAGTGGGTTCACCTTGCTTTTGCAGTGCTTCCCAATCCTTCCTCCATCTATAAAAGTCACGCTTGTTTCCAGTAAACTTAGGAAGGGCCGTAGGATCTCAGTCTGATGGCTGGTGAATGATAATTGAAAGCATTCACTGCTTGTGCTAATCCTTCAGCGTCCTTCTTTATTCTTGCCTGTATGAAGTCAGCCTTCCTGGAAACCAGCTTGGGGACGAGAAGCTCGAGTGTTCTTAGGTGTTTCTGGAAGCTCTCTTACTCATCCAGAGGGACCCAACGTTTCCACCGACTGTACGTCTCCTTTGCAGTCTCTACCAGTTTCTGCAGGTGGTTAAGCATGAATTCATATGCTTCTTGGTTGCTATTTGATGGTGCGTTGGCAGCAGCAAGTTCACATGCACCATCTGCTGTCTGCAGTGAGGTGGATAATTCAACACTTCCAAAGTTTGCCCATAGAGTGTCCTGGATGAGCCCTTTGACCTCTTTTAGTTTCGACTCACACTCCTTTGCAGTCTTTGCCAGGTCGGCTTTTTGCTGTTCAGTTAACACAGTTTCTTCATCTGCGTCCAGCTCCGCCTCCAGCTCTGCAATGAGTCCAGCCTCCACATCGTCATTGGCTTCCATGACTTTTTCGGCCTCCTGCATGAGTTTGTTGAAATTGTTCCTGAGCTCCTCTTCAGACATTTCTTCATGGTTCCTAATGATGCTGTTAACAAGACGAGAGAATGCCCGTTTTGCTGTTGTCCTCTCCACCTTGAGCTGCTCAGCTGACTTTCCAGCAACTTCATCAGCCATGTTTTATCTTGACTTAACTGTCTCTTTTCCAGGTTTCCAGATCTCCTGGCCCCGCCCGGTTTTTCACTGGAGTCTCCTGGTCACAGCGGTTTTTCACTGTCAAGTCTTCTAATGTTTTTGCAGTTTCCCCGCTTGAAAGGGATTTGATTTATCTACCCCGAAATGATGAACTGGATTCACTCAGACCAAACACTTCTTTTCCACCTTTTATTTTCTCCTTCTTTTATTTTGGCAGATTAGTCTTTAGCAGTTTTTTAGCAGTTTTAGTCTTTATCAGTTTTGGTCTTTATCAGTTTTGGTCTTTATCAGGTGAAAAACCGGCTGCCAATCGGGTCTGTAGAAAATCAGTCCTGCTTGCCTTTTTTGGCTATCGCGGCAGTCTTTTCAGACAGTCCTTTTGATTTACTGTTCAAGTTCTCTGCTCGCAAGTCTCTTGTGTCTTCATCACTGGCTTCTGGTGCTGTCTGCCCTTTTGACCCCCAGGCAGAACTCGGCAGGCTGGGGTTCCGCCCACTTTAATCACTGTCTCGTGATTTCAATGTAGCATTTCTCTGCACCTGTTCTTTCATTTCAGTTTGACTTGACAATAGCAAAGATGAGCGGGAAGCCAGACGATTGGAAAACTTATAAAGAGCAATAGAAGATAACTTAAAAGGCAATACGGGGAGGAAAGATGAGGTACGAAGGTAAGCTAGCCAAGAAATTGTGGACGCATTGCTGATCATTTTCCAATGTTCTATAGATTCAGGATCAGTTCCTGTAGATTGGAGGGTAGCTAATGTTATCCCACTGTTTAAGAAAGGAGGGAGAGTAAAAACAGGGAATTATAGACCAGTTAGTCTGACATCGGTGGTGGAGTCAATTATAAAAGATGAAATAGCAGCACATTTGGATAGCAGTTACAGGGTCGGTCCAAGTCAGCATCGATTTACGAAAGGGAAATCATGCTTGACTAATCTTCTGCAATTTTTTGAGGATGTAACTAGGAAAATGGACAAGGGAAAGCCAGTGGATGTAATATACCTGGTCTTTCAGAAATCCTTTGATAAGGTCTACACAGGAGATTAGTGGGCAAAATTAGAGCACATGGTATTGGGGGTAGAGTGCAGACATGGATAGAAAATTGGTTGGCAGACAGGAAACAAAGAGTAGGGATTAACGGGTCCCTTTCAGAATGGCAGGCAGTGACTAGTGTGGTACCGCAAGGTTCGGTGCTGGGACCACAGCTATTTACAATATACATCAATGATTTAGATGAAGGGATTAAAAGTAACATTAGCAAATTTGCAGATGACACAAAGCTGGGTGGCAGTGTGAACTGTGAGGAGGATGCTATGAGGATGCAGGGTGACTTGGACAGGTTGGGTTTGTGGGCAAATGCATGGCAGATGCAGTTTAATGCGGATGAAGTTCAAATTCAAGTTACATTTATTGTCACATGCACCGATTGGTACAGTGAGATTTGAGTTACCATACAGCCATACAAATGAAAAGAACACAACACATGATAAACATGAACATTTATCATAAACATACCCCCACATCAACGTTTCCCACTGTGAGGTAAGGCAATAATCCGATCGGAAAGGATCGGAACACACTTGTTGGTTGGAGTTTCCGGATTGGCCGCCTCCTACCAGAGACCGCCTCCTACCAGAGAGCTTCTGAGGTCCACAGGCTGAGCTGGACGGAGCTCCAACACTGGCGACCCGAGGCAAGGGATCCCAGACCTCCACGATGTTAAAGTCAGCGGCGCCAATGGCTAGAAGCTCCGCAAACCAGAGCTCCACAATGTTAAAGTCAGCAGGCCCAACACTCTGGAGTTCCAACACCGCTCGGCGATGGTAATTCAGCGCAGCACCCGCTGCTGAAGCTCTGGCTGATCACGGTAGGAACGGCCGCGCCAATCCATTTGGTAGGCCGCGAAGGGGGGGTGAAGATGTGACTCGGAGAAAAGACGCATCTCTGTCCAGGTAAGTGACTGGGAAACGGTTTCCCCCTATTCCCCCCACCGCCCCCCACATAAAAAAGACTAAGAAACCTGATGTTATCCTCTTTGGTGGTAAGAACAGGAAGACAGATTATTATCTTAATGGTTTCAAATTAGGAAAAGGGGAAGTACAACGAGATCTGGGTGCCCTTGTTCATCAGTCACTGAAAGTAAGCATGCAGGTACAGCAGGCAGTGATAAAAGCTAATGGCATGTTGGCCTTCATAACAGGAGGAGTTGAGAAGAGGAGCAAAGAGGTCCTTCTGTGTTGTACAGGGCCCTGGTGAGACCACACCTGGAGTATTGTGTGCAGTCTTGGTCTCCAAATTTGAGGAAGGACATTCTTGCTATCAGGCATGTGCCATGAGTAATTAGTCAGGGTAGGCAGTGGCTTTTAAAAACTTGGAAACCGCGCATCAAGTAATTTGTCTTCAATAGGTCCTATCTTTTAATAAAATATTTAAAAACATGTAGCTCAAAGAAATTTACTTACCATATTATTTGTACATGAAATCCATTCTTCTCTCTTTGTTTCCTGTTGTACCAAGATGTTTTAAATGTTCTAATTATTTTTGTTCCTTTGCGCTGTTGAAGTTCTTTAAGTTCCGGCATTGGTCTGCCATTTTTAATTATTTTGGTCTTTTCCTTGTAAGTTTGCTTCAAGAAACTCTTCAGGTAATCACTATCCATCTTTGAAAAACCCATCAAGAAACTTGCGCATGCGTAGTGCACGCAGTCCACGGTGTAAAGGCAGAATTTACACGAGGAAGGGGCGAAGATGCGGCCTGGAGAAAAGCCGCATCTCCGACCAGGTAGGGACTGAGAAAAACAGTTTCCTCCTTCACCCCCCCCATAAAAATGTTTCAAAAAGGGTGAAAGGAATAACAGCTGTTGGCAGGGCAACCATACTCGACGGCGCCCCCTGAATGAGATGATAGTCCACCAGTCTAAATTCATTAGCGTAGATCCTAATTTCTGTTCCAATGATGGGTGCACACATTTCAATGTAATTCCAGTTATTCACCTGTCCCACTTAGGCGATTTTTCAGGCGAGTCAAGTCGCCGGCAGTTGCCTGAAAAGCTAGAGACTGGAACGGCGACTGTCAGAGGGGAACACACACACACACACACACACACACACACACACACACACACACACACACACACACACACACACACACACACACACACACACACACACACACACACACACACACCCCATTATGCAGGCGGGGGACAGGGCAAGTGGGGGGGAGCATGTCTGAGTGAAATTCACGCGGTGCAAAGCCAAGGTGATACAGGAAGGTTAATGCTGGAATTAAGGCGGTGAATGCACAGTGTACGGGAACTGTCACGTAAGTCCTTTAAAAGAGGGGGAGAAGGGAGAAGAGGAGACAACTTTTAAGAAGCCAGAGATACACGGTTGTGAAGCTCGGGGGACATTTAACATTACCGGCCGGTCATCCTTGGTTCTGAAAACCACTGCTTACATCTTTTTTCCCCAATGAGCCAATGGAATTCACCGGTCGGCACCGACTACACACTACGAGAACCTACGATAACCTTCGACCTCCTGACAACCCACTACCACTGCACCAATGGCACGGGAATGTTCCCAGAATGTGGCAACTCCTCACGACCATGAAGGCTACTACCCCGCAAACATGTGATGACCGTGTGGCGACCGCATAGTCTTCTACAGTCACCTAAAAAGTCACCTGTGGGGCAGGTCCATTAGACTTTGTCTGCAATTTCTCATCATCACATTAGCATAATCCACATCCTTATTTACTAATTATTAGACCTCACGATTGTTTACCCTACAACAGTTTGCGTTATCGTGACGATAAATGTTGTTCTGACAGTAAAAACAGTAAAGCCGTTCCTTATCCAATGTGGAGAGAGAAAGATGCAGCTCAATGACATATCATCAACATGAAACACTAACTCTCTCCCCCCCCATAAATGCTCTCTTATCTGCTGAGTATTTCTAGCATAATCTATTGTTATTTCATCTGTATCTTTTGCATTTCTTATCAAATGTAATGTTTTAGAATTTTGCGTCCATATTTTTTTGCATTCACAAGTTAGAAACAGTTAGACAGGTACATGGATAGGACAAGTTTGGAGGGATGTGGACCAAGCACAGGTAGTTGGGACATGTTGGCCGGTGTGGGCAAGTTGGGCCGAAGGGTCTGTTTCCACACTATATTTAAGTGGTAAACTGTTTTTATGAAGTCCTCTGATTCCATGTATTGTAATTTAAGGGGCTGTCCCACTACGGCGACCTAATTCAGGAGTTTAGAAGAGTTTAGGAGAGTTTAAAAAAAACATCATGTTGAAGACCTCCTTCAACTATGTAGAAGACCTCCTTCGACTATGTTCAAGATTAGCGTCGGGAAAATTGGACACCGAATAGTGGAGAGTGAAGACGACTTTCTTCCATCTCCTTCGACCTCCCTCCGACTATGTTGAAGACTATTTACCTTTGACTACCTTTGACTACCTCGATTACCTACGAATAACATGCCGAGCTTACTACGACCTACTTCGACTAAACCTACGAGTAAAAAAAAATAGATATTTTCGGTGGCGACCATTTTTTACTCGCGGGCATTTTTCAACATGTTGAAAAATACGCCGCGACCCAGCTAAGGCCTCAAATACACGGGGACAACTCTCGAGCATGAAGGAGAGTTACAAAGACCTCCCAGGACGATGCTGCGAGTATGAGTCGAGGGCAAACTCGCCAGAACTCGCGAATTAGCTCTCCGCAGTGGGACAGCCACTTTAACTCCTCACAAAATGGCACAGTGCAATAAATAATATTGTTTTTTCTGCTTATAATAAAGTCTTACAATTGTCAATTGGAAGCACTCTTTGACTTGATATACTTTGGGGCAATATTGAGCCCGATTCCCTTTTGGAATTTTGGTATGAAGAATGAAACTTCCTAGATCTGTTCCAAATTATGGCCCTGCGGGCAATCCTTACAATTATGCCTTTCTCAGTCTGGGAAATTTTTGTCCCTCTTTAATTAAATTGCCAAACATGCATCCTTTTCAGATGTATTTAAAAATGGGGGCTGATAACTTGTTCCAATAAATGTAGTTTGTGGCCCTCACATTGATTTATTCTCAAATATTGTTTGAGATTAGTGGCAAAAGAACAACACATCTCGTCTCAAACGCAGCAAATCTCCACTAGAGAATCCAAATAGACCGTGTCCCTTCTGGGAATCCAAATAAACACATCAGAATCTGGCCCCTGGTGTTGCATGAGATTGTTATTCATGGTAATGCAAGGAACAGTTCGTAAACAAACAATGTAAGGCTTGCAGAGATGGCTTTAGAAATTACTTTTACTGAAATAACTGGAAGAGAAATACAACACAAACAGGTTGTGTCGCATCCCAGCATGTTATCTGCCCATTTCCCTACACAGATGCTGCTTGACCTGCTGAGTTCCTTCAGCGCTTTGTATTTTGTTTAGTTCTTTGGCTTCCAATTTAATGCTGATGTCATTAATGACAGTAGTGTAAGAATGTGAGACTGTTTATTTCAGTCTGAGAAGGACATTTTAGCTCACTGAAAGATAGACACAAAATGCTGGAGTAACTCAGCGGGTCATGCGGCATCTCTGGAGAAAAGGAATAGGTGACATTTTGGGTTGAGACACTTCTTCAGACTGTTTCACTCCTAAAAGCAACCTTCCACAATCACCCTCCACTTCCTTCCAAGAAGCCAATTTTCTCTCCATCCAGCTATCTCTCCTTGGATTCCAAACACTCTGACCTTCCAGAGGAGCCTACCATGTGGAACCTTGTCAAATGCAAGGACTATTATTCGACCTAATAATAAAGAAAAATGCCATTTTGTGCAATAATGACAAAGGCCTCCTCATTCTCCTTGCTTTGTCTGCAGCCACAAGACCATCGACAAAGCATAATTCCTTATCGTGAAAACACCTTTTGTTGGCTATGGAGAAGAGATTCATCTGGTTCCATTTTATATCTTCAATTATAAACAAGTAATGCCCATTCATCCCAACCCTGTGTCATAATCTCTGGTGATTTGAAAGATCTCTCCTCGGCTCCCTCCCTACCTGTTTCCCCTGGCACTATCATCCAAAATCACACTGGATGCCACAAGCACTTTAACAACATCCAGCTAGAACTCACTCACCAGCTTCTTGATACCACCCTAATTGCCATAAGATTAGCATGGTGATCTGACTCCCAGGACTGAATGAGCACAAAGTTCTTTGAATAGTATATTGGGAAGATTGAACCGTTTGGACCACCGTGTGTTAATGGTGAACAGCGGCATTGTAGGGAGGCATTAGCATGCTGCATTGTGGGTCAAGATGTGTTCCCGTGTCAAAGCCTGTGGAGAGATGCCAGGTCCGTGCTCAGTATACACGAGCGTGTTCCAGCTGAGGACTTGTCCAGAAGTACCAGCAAGCTCCGGTGCATGTTGTAGTGTCTTTAGACTGCAGAACTTGAAGAGAAGTGCAGAATTGGAAGAACTCCGGTAATCACCACCTGTATACTGTAGCAGTGAAATCGAGGTTTGCTCAGATTAATGCATAGGAATGAATCCAGGGAGACAGTAGTGAGTCCGTACCAGCTACTCTTCATGGCCTTCTTCGACCTCACTATACCTCTTGATTCCGTCAATAAGCAGGGACTGTGCGTCACTTTCTTCAAATTTGTATGACCACAGAAACTATTGTCCATCTTACGTTTGCTTCATGATGGCATCATTGGCATGATACAAACCCACTGAACCAATCTAGGTCACGGTGGCGCGGCGGTAGAGTTGCTGCTTTACAGCGAATGCAGCGCCGGAGACCCGGGTTCGTTCCCGACTATGGGTGCTGTCTGTATGGAGTTTCTACATTCTCCCCGTGACCGTGTGGGTTTTCACCGAGATCTTTGATTTCCTCCCACACTCCAAAGACATAGAAACATAGAAAATAGGTGCAGGAGTAGGCCATTCGGCCCGTCGAGCCTGCACCGCCATTCAATATGATCATGGCTGATCATCCAACTCAGTATCCCATCCCTGCCTTCTCTCAATACCCCCTGATCCCTTAGCCACAAGGGCCACATCTAACTCCCTCTTAAATATAGCCAATTAATTGATCTCAACTACCTTCTGTGGCAGAGAACAGGCCCCTCATCTGTGCTGGACATGACGCCAACTTAAAGACTTATCTGCCTGCACGTGATCCAATCCCTCTATTCTCTGCATATCCACATGCCTATCCAAAAGCCTCATAAACGCCACTATTGCATCTGTCTCCATCACCACCCCTGACAGCACGTTCCAGGCACCCACCACCTTCTGTGCAAAAAAACGTTCTCCGCACAACTTTGCCCCTCTCACCTTAAAGACGAACAGGTTTGTAGGTTAATTGGCTTGGTAAATGTAAAAATTGTCCCTAGTGTGTGTAGGATAGTGTTAATGTGCGGGGATCGCTGGTCTGCGTGGACCCGGTGGTCCGAAGGGCCTGTTTCCGCGCTGTGTCTCTAATCTAAAGGTGAAGAGCAGTACCGATGTCCCATTACACCGCACCTTCTATAATCTCCCAGTAGGAGTGGATCTTCAGAGCTATAGTGAAACCTTTCAAATGGGCCTGTCTCACTTAGGCGACTTTTTAGGCGACTATAGGAAACTACGGTGACAGATACCGGCGACTGAATTGTCTTGCCTTATCGTAGCATGTCGTAGGTTGTGGTCGTAGGTGGACGTCCTAATGGCTCGCCGGTTGTCGGTAGCTTGCCAAAGCTGGACGTCGACTAGGTGGTAGGTTGTTGTAGACATTGTCGTAGACCTGCTACGACTATGGCAGTCGCCGAAAAAATCGCCTAAATGGGACAGGCCCATTGGTGTATGGGGTGATAGCAGGTCGGTGCGGACTCGCTGGGCTGAAGGGCCTGTTTCCATGCTGTATCTCTCTAAACTAAACTTTTAAATCATGCAAGGTCTCCCCTCTCCATATATTTTATCGTCTACACTTTCTTGATAGACCTCTGGAATATCTGTGCTTCTATGATTGGGGTCTTTTGCCTCAAACTCAATTGTTCCACTTTTGGTGACAGACCTTCAACCATCATAGGCCTGAGCTATGAAAGCTTTCTCTTTCATTCCTAAGGTATTAGTTAAAACCTACCTAGTTTTTCATCTGCTCCAACATTTTCTTATGCACCAGCATATTAATTTTTCGTTTCAGGCAATGATAAAAGCACAATATAAACTAGAAGGCTTTGAAGAAGGATTTTGACCCAAAATGTTGCCTATTTCCTTCGTTCCATAGATGCTGCCTCACCCGCTGAGTTTCTCCCGCATTTTTGTCTGCCTTCCATTTTCCAGCATCTGCAATCCCTTCTTAAACATAAACTAGAATCTGTCGTTAAAAGAGCATGGTCAGATTAGTACAATCTTACAGAGAATGAGAATTTGACAGTTTTCTCCTCGAAAGTGTACAGTGACTCGCAGAACGGAACAGCGTTGGCAAACTGATTCTTTGCTTCCTGCAAACGCTGCATGTTGGCTGCTACACTGATCTAAGTTCTGTTTTTGCTTGGAAAGTCCTTTAAAACTATAGTTTTAGTGTTTAAAATTGGCCAAACTGGCTTGCCACTCCCGCTATGCTTTGACAGTGTCTCTCTGGAGACTGAAATACCATCCATCTGGCAGACAGCCCCCAAAGGTCCAGCAGGAATATTGACATATGCCTCTGGAATTAATCTGAAGCTGGAGAGATACCATATGAAGCTGAACGAAATGGACACCTTGCAAAAGTGTGATGATAACATCTGTATGTAGAACAGATTATTTTGACAGGATTTTGATATGCCAGACTCTAAAACCTTTATCCAATTATGAAGCACAAATACGGCCAATCCACTGTACTAGTTGATTTCACTTAACATTAAACTTGGTCCTCTGAGTTTGCAGTTATACATTTACTCACACACTCTTTATTTTAAGGCCTCTTCACTTATTATCACTGCATCGAGGATAGTACTTTCACACTTTCAGCCACACTGATGTCACTATTGAAAATATGTTCATAGTGGATTAATCATCTTCATGTCAGCCTCACATTTGAAAGACATCTGGATAGGTACATGGATCGGAATGGTTTAGAGGGATATGTGCCAAATGCAGCAGGTGGAACTAGTGTAATGGAGCACCTTGGTCAGCAAAGGCCCATTTCTGTGCTGTGTTACTCTAGATATTTTCTTGGGTTCAGTAGTAGTGGTCTCTTCCATTGTAGTCCTTGTGCTTACTTCAGAGCCAAGATTTTGTATGATATTGACTCTTAATATATTACAACTTACATATTGATGGAATTTTATGAAGGTAGGGCAATCATTCGTGCCCAAGAAAAGTAGTCTACCACTCAGCCTTGTCTGGTCATTGAAGTACATACTCTAGTCTTTATTCCAGGTTACCTTCTTAACTCAGAGGACCTGTTCAATCCTTGGATCTTTTATTGTTTTCCTCCTTCTGACCAAACTCCATGACCATTCAAGAATTCACCAGCAGCACTCTGATTATATCAGCCATCATCATCTCAATGCGTTGCTCCTAACGTGTGGTCTTCCTTCCACGTAAATGTTGTCACTTAATTTCTAATATAAAATTGTCACTCACTTATGTTCCCTGCAGATGGTTGACTTCTCCTTGTTTCACACTGTTTTACAACATATCGTACAAAGATCCGCCTCATGACAAGATTATCAGAAACCCTGAAATGTTTTGATCAAACTGATGTCTAATGTAAAAACAGGATATGCTGGAGATACTTAAGCAGGTCAGGCAGTGTCTGAAGAAAGACAAATAGAGTTAACATTGTACACCCACGACTGTGCAGCCATGTGCAAATGCAATTCAATTAACAAATTCGCAGACGACACCACCGTTGTGAGCTGGATACCAAATAATGATGAGGCGGAGTACACGAAGGAGGTCCTGGTGTCCTGGTGTCAAGATGACAACCTTTCTCTCAATGTCAGCAAGACAAAGGAGATAGTGTTTGATTTTAGGAAGCAAAGTGGTACGCATTCCCCAGTTTGCATTGATGGCACTGAAGTAGAGATGGTTGAATGTTTCAAATTCCTAGCAGTAAATATCACCAGCAACTTATACTGGACCACCCATGTTGGAGCAATGACCAAGAAAGCACACCAACGCCTCTACTTCCTTAGACCGCTCAGGAGGTTTGGCATGTCCCCAACAACTCTCAGCAACTTCTACAGATGCGCCATAGAAAACATTTTATCGGGATGATTCACAGCATGGTTTGGAAACAGCTCCATCCAAGACCACAATAAATTGCAGAGAGTTGTGGACGCAGCCCACAAAGCAACCTCCCTTTCATTGACTCCATTGATGCCTCACGCTGACTCAGCAGCATAATCAAGGAAGAGTCGCACCCTGGCCACTCCCTCTTCTCCCTTCAGGCAAGAAGTACAGAAGTGTGAAAACGCACACCTCCAGCTTCAGAGACATGGTCTTCCCAGCTGTTATCAGGCACCTGAATCATCCTCCCACAACCAGAGAGCGGTCCTGAGGTACTATCTACCTCATTGTAGACCCTCAGACAATTGCTGGTTGGACTTTACCTTGCACCAAACGTTACTCGCGTTATTCCGTTTATCATGTATGTGTACACTGTGGATGGCTCGATTGTAATCATTTATTGTTTTTTCACTGACTGGTTATCATGCAACAAAAGCTTTTCACTGCACCTCGGTACATGTGGCAATAAACTGAACTCAACCAAGCATTTCAGATTCAACCCTTCATCAGAACTGGGAAAGAGATTTTTAAAAAGGGTAGTTTAAAACTTCTGTGAAGGTTGCTGGAAGGATGGGAGGACAAAGGGAATGTCATCGACAGGGTCAATCCAAGTCAAACACATTTAGGGAGCAGGGTATGCAGGAAGGAACTGCAGATGCTGGTTTAAACCAAAGAGAGACACAAAATGGTGCAGTTAGAGGATGATTTTGCTTTGTTGTTTTATGGTTTGCTAATGTCATGGGTGTAGAAATTCCCCAGCAGAATCAGACTACACTATTGGAGTGAAAGAAAATCCAGCCAAAATCACCAATTAATAACTGAAAGCAGAAAAGGTCTATTTTACTTTGGAGTCACGTGAGTGACTACGTGAAGAAGGGCCGTCCGTCTGCGTGCGCGTCATTACGTCTGAACGCAACGCGCGAAGGACTGGCAGGCATTGTGTCCTCCCAGTCTGTCAGGATGGGCAGGTAAGGAAAGTTGAACTACTTACCTGCGTTCTTTCAGGCTTGAAACGTTTTGTAGTTTCAGGGCCCAGATGTCGAGGAGACGGTCCGCGGGGAAGTCGGCTGCTGAAGACCGCAGCATTTCCAGTAGCGGGCGACTGTGTTTTCCGACATTTAGCGCCGGAAGCTGAACCGGCAGGAGACTTGTTGCAGGAGGGAGCTCCGTTGGTGGTCCTGCAGTACGAGAAAATCCACCCGCAAGTCAAACAACCCGTTGACTCAGATGAGTCCGGGGGGAAAAGGGATACCCTCCCTCAACGGAGAGCGTCTGAGGACGACTCTCCCACATAGGAGCAACTTTTTGGAGAAGTTGCTCCAACAATGACCTGCTCTAAAGGAGAGAGCTGTGTCAGCCCGGGGCCTACAGCAGTGCCGGTGCCGGGAGCCTCGCACAATGGGGCAGCCCAATGTCTTCCCCATTGGAGGGGGAAGTACATATGGAAGAAACCACTCTGAATCAGAGTACAAAAGCAGGGGGGGGGGGAAACCTTCCCAGGGACAAGCAGAAGAAAGGAAGTAAGTAAGTAACTTTTACTTATCTAGCACTGTTTTAAGTTAACTTGCATTGACACCAAAATGCTTTACATAAAATAAATAATAAGCGCAAAAGAAAATAAATACTTATGCAATTATCCAGGTTCCACTGGGTGCTTCCCTGGATAGAGATCTAGCAAATGTCTCCTGCTCTGAGGAGAGGAGCATTCACGGTCAGTTTCAGTCTGACCCAAAGCAAGAATCTCATTTAGGCCCGCTGGAGGGGCCATGTCAGCGCAGGTATCCTCAGGGGCCTGTGGCAGCACCTGTTTTCAGGGCTGCCTACAAATCTCACTCTCAGTGGGGGGGAGTGTGAGTGATCAGTAGGTAACTGATCTCGAATTACAATACAATACAATACAATACCATTTATTTGTCATTTGAACCTCACATGATGTTCAAACGAAATTTGGTTTCGAGATCAGTAGGTAACTGATCTCGAATTAAAGTATGAACATACTGAAGCACATGCATATGGCCTCAAGAGACTGCAGTTGGCAGAATACCCGCACAAATGCCGACAAGGGAACAGCGCTATCAGGGTGACTTTGGAGAAACCAGCCGCCGAATCCTCTCTTCAGGTTAGACCAGAAGAAGGAAGCAAAAGCTGTCGTACCAACGACAAGCAAACTTCATCAGTAGGCGACAACACACCCCACACCTCCATAGGGGGTAAGCCGGTGGTAGCTTGAAAGCTGGGCACGGAAATATGATCAGAGTCGTCTTTCAAGGCAGACTCAGAATTATGGCCAGAATTGTCCTACAAGGCAAGCTCAGTATGATGAGGTTTTCAGACCAAGACCCAACCAGAGGTCAGGAGAAACATGGAATCCACACTTCCTACCAGTCCTACTCCCAATCAAGGAGAGAAAAGGAACCCGCATCAGGGGCCTTTGGGCTTACCACAAGACCACCGGTAGCCATGGATGTAGGTGGGTCTGGGTTTACTGAAACAAGGGATTGTGGACCAGTTACATGTTGGTAATTTTACTCTTGTGTTTTTGTTCAAAATGACAATAACATGAATTTCAGATCCGGTTTTAAAAAACAGATAACAACACGTGATTATTTTTTACTGCACAACATACATAGGTTCCAAGCAGACTTGGAACTCGGACCGGAATTGTCTTCAAGGCAGGCCCAGTATTTTGGGCAGGATTGCCTTCCAGGACAGGTGACAGATGGAGGATGTCACTTCATCCAGGTTTAACTAATTTGTGCAGTACAGACTTTCAGAAACAGCAATTTTTTGTTACGGTCTAACTACTGTTTTATAGGAGCTTCCTATAAAATGGTCACATGGCATGCATCGACCTCAAAGATGCATACTATTCGGTGTCTATTCACTAAGGACAGGAGATATTTGAAGTTTAACTGGATGACATGGCTCTGCCAAATGGGTTGACATAAGCTCCTAGACTATTGACTAAACTACGGAAACCAATTCTGGGTCTACAAAGGTCTCAAAACCACATAGTAATGGCATATTTGGAGGACATTTTTATTTTTGGAGTCACCAAGAATTGGCAGAAGCATCAGTCAAAGCAAACCAAAACCCTGTTTGAAAGAATTGGTTACCTCATCCATCCAGTTAAATCAAAATTGACACCTACATGGGTAATTGATGACCTAGAATTTACTATCAAAAACAGTAAATATGTTGGTAACTTTGCCTAGGGGCAAACGACAATATTAATCAAGCCTGCTATGACCTGATAGTCAAATACTAGCCATCTATCAGGCAAACAGCGAGTGTAATTGGCAAATAGTAGCTGCATTCCCAGCAGTACGTCACGGGCCTTTGCATTACCAGAATTTACAGCAAGCAAAGGAACGAACACTCAAATTACATGCAGGCCGAATTGGCAAACTATGGATTGCCAGCAGAGGCCATTGTTGATTAACTATGGTGGATAACGAATGGGAGACAGCTCAAGGGAAATTTTGCTCAAAAGCCATCGAGGGTTCTTCAGACCTATGCTAGCGGCTAAGGATGGGGAGCCACTAACACAGTCTAGAGCTGTGGGGGCAGATGGAATGAGCAGGAGTCTGTAATTCCCCAACACATGGACTCAATTACCCAGAATTGTTGGGGGCACAATATGGACTCAAGGTTCTCTGTAGCGATATGCAACCGGTGCTTGTTCAAATTCAGATTGATAACACCACTGCGGTGGCATATATCCATTAACAAGGGTGGTGTAAAATCTGTATCTTACGACAGACTGTCGAACCTCATTTGGCACTGGTGTATCGAGAGGAATATTTGGGAAATCTATGAGGTAGATATAACACGGTGACAGATGCTGGATCACGAATGTTTAATAACAACACAGAATGGATGTTGAATCAGACAGTATTTAACGAAATAACTACAAGATTTGGCATACCAGATGTTGATCTGTTTGCATCTAGACTAAACCATTAGTTACCCAGATATGTGTCCTGCGAGCTGGATCCAGGAGCAAGGCAGTGGATGCTTTCTCCCTCAATTGGGGAGGAATGTTTATGTATGCTTTCCGCCAATTTGTCTCACAAACCGATGCTTGACCAAAATCAAGCAAGACTAAGCCATAGGCATATTGGTAGTGCCAGATTGGCCTACTCAAGCCTGGTCCCCAAAAATTTTGGGAATTATAGTCCAGCCAGTTATGGCTGTACCCAAGAGCAGGGACCTCCTAGTGAACCCAGTTACAGGGAGCAATCATCCACTACATGAACGTATAACTTGTTGGTCTACAGATTCTGAGAAGGCCATTTCAAGGCATAGGACTGTCCGAACAAATACAACACAGTTCGGATAACGGATGTCTTGGAGTTCCTATCAACTCTGTACTATAACTATAAACAAAGTTATAGTGCAATCTATAGTGCCAGAGGCGCACTCTCCTCCTATCTGATGCCGGAAGCAGGGCACGGTTCGATAGGAACGCACCCCTTTACAACAAAATTCATGAAGGGAATTTACAATTTAAAACCTCCAAGGCCAAGGTACACGGACACATGGGATGTGAGCGTGGTACTAACCCTACTTTGACAGTGGGGACCGCCTATAACTAACCCTGAAGGTGGTATGCTGACAAAGAGTCCAGACACTGCAAAAGCTACGGTTGGACTACATGACCACCAACATAACATTCCTAATCAGGAACCTGATAAAACAGAGCAGGCCAGGAATGCCAGGAATGGAGATCCAGTTCATGGCATATCCAGAGAACCAACGGTTGTGTGGGTGGTAACATACTAACACCACTCTCTGAGAGTTACGGAGAACCTCAGAGGCTCAGAACTATCAGTCCTCATCAGCCATAAAAAATAATATTATTTTTTTAAAAACCACACCAAAAGGTGTCAACTCAAACCATCTCCAGGTGGTCAAAAGAGGTAATGGCGGTAGCAGGAGTAAACATTTATATGGTTAAATCTCACTCCACCAAGGCTGCATCTACGTCGGCAGCAAGAGCTATGGACGTGCCCCTTGACGACATCCTAGTGGCTGCAGGATGGACGAATGAAATAACGGTCCACCGGTTTTATAACAAACCCATAACCGGACTGGGGGTGTTTGCACGTACCATTTTAAGTTCTGTCCCTTAGTTTCCCCCCAAGGTTGGGAGGGGGAACTTTTTTTTAAACGTTTCTTTCATTTAAAGCATCAGTGTCTTTACTTAACTACGTAATGTCTGAATGCTTTAATGATTACAAGCATCCATGGTCAATCCATTCAGTGTGTGACGCCTGGATTCGTAACCGGCGTAAAATCACAGAGCTTTGAAATCTTCACGTAGTCACTCACGTGACTCCGAAGTAAAATAGTAAGATTAAACGTGAACTTATCAGTTTGAAGTTTGATCTATATTTTATGAGGAGTTACGATGAGCGATTACGTGCCCACCGCTCCCACCCTCATACTATCAAGGTCATATGGAAGTTCTAGTTTCTTCACAATCTTACTATTCTCAGGTCTTCTTTTTATCTGTGATTTAACACCGCTGCTTTGAAGAATGACGCGCACGCAGACGGACGGCCCTTCTTCACGTAATCGCTCATCGTAACTCCTCATAAAATCAAGATCAAACTTCAAACTGGTAAGTTCTCGTTTAATCTTACTATTTTAATGCTGAGAGCGAACTACCTAGAGTAGGAGAAGTCAAGATTGTGCCAAAGTGGCATAAATCTGCAAGGCTATGGAATTATCCGTGACCATTCACTTATTCTCCATGAATAAAGCAGTCTTGACATGTGAACCTGCATTTGAGTTTGCAGAGGATTACAGAGGTTAGTGAAGGCAGTCTTGTTGAAGCCTGGTTTGAATCGATAACGGTCCTCAGAGAAGTCTGGATATGACCGTATGCTCAGTTCAGGTCAATTTAGTTTCCTGTCATGTGTACCAATGTACAGTGAAAAACTTCTGTAGCATGCTAACCAGTCAGTGGAAAGACAATACATGATTCCAATCGAGCCATTACAGTGTGTATAATGGTGGACTTCAGGAGGAGAGGAACACCTCTGCCCCCTGTCTCCATCAATGGTGTGGATGTGCAGTTTACATAGAAATATAGAAACATAGAAAATAGGTGCAGGCGTAGGCCATTCGGCCCTTCGAGCCTGCACCGCCATTCAATATGACCATGGCTGATCATCCAACTCAATATCCTGTACCTGCCTTCTCTCCATACCCCCTGATCCCTTTATGCTTGACTAATCTTCTGGTATTTTTTGAGGATGTAACTAGTAAAATGGACAAGGGAGAGCCAGTGGATGTAGTGTACCTGGACTTTCAGAAAGCCTTTGATAAGATCCCACATAGGAGATTAATGGGCAAAATTAGGGCACATGGTATTGGGGGTAGAGTGCTGACATGGATAGAAAATTGGTTGACAGATTGGAAACAAAGAGTTGGGATTAACGTGTCTCTTTCAGAATTGCAGGCAGTGACTAGTGGGGTACCGCAAGGCTCGGTGCTGGGACCACAGCTATTTACAAAGGTAGACATAAATGCTGGAGAAACTCAGCGGGTGGGGCAGCAGCTATGGCGCGAAGGAAATAGGCGACGTTTCGGGTCGAGACCCTTCTTTAGACTGATGTGGGGGGGGGGGGGATAGGAAGAAAGGGGCGGAGTCAGTGGGCTGAGCTGGGAAGGGGAGGGGAACGAGGGAGAAAGCAGGGACTACCAGAAATTGGAGTAGTCAATGTTCATATCGCTGGGGTGTAAACTACCCAAGCTAAATATAAGGTGCTGCTCCTCCAATTTGCAGTGGGACTCACTCTGGCCATGGAGGAGGTCCAGGACAGAAAGGTCGGATTCGGAATGGGAGGGGGAGTTGAAGTGCTGAGCCACCGGGAGATCAGGTTGGATATTGCGAACTGAGCGAAGGTGCTCGGTGAAGCGATCGCCAAGACTACGCTTGGTCTCACCGTTGAAGAGCACCTGACACCGAGAGCAGCGTTTGCAATAGATGAGGTTGGAGGAGATGCAGGTGAACCTCTGCATCACCTGTAAAGACTGCTTGGGTCCTTGGATGGAGTCGAGGGGGGAGGTAAAGCAACAAGTGTAGCATTTCCTGCGGTTGCAAGGGAAAGTACCAGGAGAGGGGGTGGTTTGGGTGGGAAGGGACGAATTGACCAGGGAGTTACGGAGGGAGCGGTCTCTGCGGAAAGCTGAAAGGGGAGGAGATGGGAAGATATTGCCAGTGGTGGGATCCCGTTGGAGGTAGCGAAAATGTCAGAGGATTATCTGTTGTATGTGACGGCTGGTAGGGTGGAAGGTGAGGACAAGGGGGACTCTGCCCTTGTTACGAGTGGGGGGATGGGGAGTGAGAGCGGTTGCGGGGTATAGAAGAGACCTTGGTGAGAGCCTCATCTATAGTAGAAGAGAGGAACCCCCGTTCCCTGAAGAATGAGGACATCTCCAACGCCCTGGTTTGGAACACCTCATCCTGGGTGCAGATGCGGCGTAGATGAAGGAATTGGGAGTCGGGGATAGAGTCCTTACAGGAAGCAGGGTGGGAAGAAGTGTAGTCCAGATAGCCATTGGAGTCAGTGGGTTTGTAGTATATGTCGGTCAGTAGTCTTTCACCTGCGATGGAGATAGTGAGGTCTGGAAACGGTAGGGAGATGTCGGTAATGGTCCAGGTGTATTTGAGTGCCGGATGGAAGTTGGTGGTGAAATGGATGAAGTCATTGAGTTCTGTATGGGTGCAGGAGGTAGCACCAATGCAATCATCGATGTAGTGGAGGTAGAGGTCGGGGATAGGGCCCTGGTATGCCTCGAATAAGGATTGTTCGACATACCCTACAAAGAGACAGGCATAACTTGGGCCCATGCACATGCCCATAGCAACGCCTTGGATTTGGAGGAAATGGGAGGAGTTAAACGAAAAGTTGTTACGGGTAAGGACAAACTCCGCTAGGTGGAGGAGAGTATCAGTAGATGGGAATTGGTTGGTTCTGCGGTCGAGGAAGAACAGAGGGCTTTGAGACCCTCCTGGTGGGGGATGGAGGTGTAGAGGGACTGGATATCCATGGTCAAGTTGAGGGAGCGGGGGCCTGGAAAATGGAAGTAGGTGAGGCGGCGAGGTTCGGCGGTCCCGTTTTGGTGGTGATAGTCGGAGGAATCGAGGAGGCAGCGAGGGTCGGCGTGATGGGTGATGGGGCGATACCAACTACAGATGTTAAGCTCACTGGCCTATAGTTCCCAGCATTTTCCCTGCAGCCCTTCTTGAAAAGAGGCACAACATTTGCCACCCTCCAGCTTTCTGGCACCTCTCCTGTATTTAAGGACAACTCGTAAATTTCAACCAGGGCTCCCGCTGTTTCCTCTCTAGTTTCCTGCAATGTCCTCGGATAAATCAGATCAGGCCCTGGAGATTTGTCTACCTTCAAACACGACAGTACCTTCTGTACTTCTTTGACGGCAACCCTGACAGCTCTCAAGACACTTCCAGTGACTGTTCCAAGTTCCTCCGTCCCACTGTCTTTCTCCTCGTTAAATACACCACTATGGCTCTGCCTGACGTCACTTTTCCCCGTTGAGCCTCGGCACCAGGGTTGGAATTACAGCCGTGGCTACCACTCAATCCTGTTGTGACGTCCGCTCCGACAACTCCCAAGAGAGTGTACCTGTTTTCAGTAGGTACGGCCACCTGGGGGGGGGTCTCCTGCACGCCACGTTTACTCCTCTTTCTCATAGTCACCCACCTTCGCTCTTCCGGTATCCTTGGTGTGACTACCTCACTGTAGGTCCTGTCCAGCAAACTCACGTTTTGCCGGATGGCTCTGAGGTCATTCAGCTGCTGCTCCAGTTCTCCAACACGTTTATTCAGGAGCTGCACCTGGACACAAATTCTGCAGGTGTAGCTGTCAGAAGCACCAACAGTGTCCCTGACTTCCCACATCCTGCAGGAAGCACACTTTACCAACTTGCCTCAAATCAAGTGACCCCCAGGAGGGCCGGGGAGATGGTTGCCCTGCTGGCAGTCTGTTCGTATTTTCTTTCTCTTTGTTATTTTTTAGTGCGTTAAAAGTTTGTTTTAATGTTCTTCGGTTTGTTTTATGTGGGGGGAGGGGACCGGGGGAGATTTTTTTTCAAGCTCTTACCTTCCCGGAGATGTGATCAATTTTCCAATCACATTCTCCGGGCTCTGCGTCCTACTAAAGATGGAGCTGGAAGCCTCCTCGGACTGTCGTGAGCCCCACCGTGGACTTAACATCGCAGCTGATCCCTTGCCTGGGATCGCTCCCATCGTGACCACCACGGAATCAACACCAAGTAGCAATGTAACAAAATTTTGAGATTTTAAAAATCAAGTCTGCAATTTATCCCATCAGATAAAGCTTAAAAATAAGTTTAATTAGACACCTAATTCACTTTCATATCTTCAGTATTAGAAATGTTATGGCCATTTTCATACTCAGAAATTAGCATCTTGTTCCCTATTGATTTTCCATTGACTTAACACAAAAGTTGTGATCAAGGACCGTGAAATGGCCATAACTTTATTTAAAATTAAGAGAACTGAAAGACATTTTCAGTTATTATAGATAGAAGCATTCTGAAACAAATATTAAACAATCTTACTTGGATGACCTGAAATTAAAGCATATAATTAGTTAGTTACCCAATTGTAGCTAATTCCAAAATTCAATTACTAGATCTAAACATCTATCCATTTCTTAAGAAAAGATTAACATTTTTAAATAGCCTAAGTGTCCAAAGAACATTCACACAAGAATTCACAATAAAACATGATTTTTAAATCTCATTGACATTAATTTATAGGCCAAATGGAAAGGATTTAGTGTTCAATTGCTGTAAATTAATAGCCATTTAAATGAGCTTGCAAGTGGGATTTTCTCGAACGCGCTGGTTTAGAACGCTGCCATTGCGGTGAATTTGAAGCCCATATGGCATGAAAAACACTGCGGGATTGAAAGGGCCCCCAAGTCACGTATTCGCAACTTAAAATTTTGAATAAAGGGATCTTAAGAAGCCCTTTTTAATGTAAAAATAAACAACCTACCTTGCCTTGTCCCCTACATGTGATCCGTCCCGTTGTCGGGGTTTGCGGCTTTAGAGGATGATTTTTAATTTACTATAACAATTAAATAACCCAATTGAGTTTAAAATAACTGCAGCGAACGAATTTCGCAGCGATTTTTCGTCAGCAATTAAACAGGCTGATGAACATCGATTTCAACAGCCTAGAGAAAATTGCGTTTTAAACCCGCCCCCCTATCATAGGCGCCAAAGTTGCGCACACGGGCAGCGGCAGAACTGCAGCGCCGCTGAAGATAAGTTTTGCAACATACTGTACCTACACCAAGGGCTCGCAGTCTCTGGTGAAGCCGAGTCTGGAGCTCTAACGTCATGGAAGGTTTGACCAGCCCCAATGCGAGGTTCAATTGCCTGGCGCGGGGAAGCTGACATCCCCCCAATGCGGGAGCTTGATCGCCTCGACATGGAGGGCCCGAACGCCGCCGGCTACGGGAGTCAAGATCATCCCGTCAACAGGGGCTCGAAGCCCACGACCGAGGAAGAACTAAAAGAAGAGACTTTAACTTTATTTCGCCTTCCATCACAGTGAGTCACTGTGGTGGATGTTCATGTTAAAATGTTTTTTTTTGAGTGATCTGTTACTTGTAATTGTATGACTGACCTGGCCAATGAAATTCCTCGTATGTTGCAAAACATACTTGGCGAATAAAGTGTGATTCTGATTCTGATGATTCTGATCAAGTGTAGCGTCCTTGCCTCAGCTTCCACGCCAAAGACTATTGAGCCAAAGACTCACACTTTACTCACAAAGGCATTTCAGCTCAACAAGGCTGCTCCCCCTAGAACAAGCCCTACTTTTATTTGCTGTTCAATTAACAAATCTTACTAATTAGCCAATTTACACATTTGCTGATATAGATTCCGCAGCCTAGCTTTAATTTCTGCAGCCAATCCCTGTACACTCCTTCACCTGCAGCTTCTCAGTCGACCTTGAAGGGAAATGGGAAGAATGGATAGACCTTGGGCTTGCATCCATTAGTGAGAGAATCTAGTGAGGGGACACAGTTACAAGATTAGGGAGAAGTCACTTAAAATTAAGGTGTTTAGGAACTACTTCTTGTAGAGGGTGGTGAAGCTCTGGAATTCTATACCCCAGGGGTTGCAGATCAGGGAATTGGGGGCCCTGGTGAACTGGAATGATAGAGGGACACATAATGCTGGAGTAACTCAGCGGGGCAGGCAGCATCTCTGGAGAGAAGGAATGGGTGACATTTTGGGTCGAGACCCTTCTGGTTTAAACCAGCATCTGCAGTTCCAATTTTCTTATGTTCTCATTTCCTTGTAGTTGAGTTTCGAGAAGGAATTTTTAACCTTACACATCCAGAATCTGACAGAGCTGATCTCCTGTTGACCATGAAGTAGTTGGCGGCATGCCCTCAGAATAGTGTTTCTTCCCGTGAGGTCTCGGGGCAGTCTCACCACAAGCCTGCTTCCTAGCTGAGCAGGGAAGTCTGGAACAATGCAACGGTACTCACAGCTTCCCTCAGTTTAAGTGGCAGGCAGCACTCTTGGAATAATTCTCTTAGCAGCCGTCAAAATTGTCTGTAACATTGAATGTTTATGGATGTCTTTCACATTTACACATATTCAAAGAAAGATCTTAGAACGATTAGAAAATAAAAATAATGTTGAAAGTATTTATTTGTTTTGAATTAAAATAAAATTCAAATATGTCTCAAATGCAGTTGCCGGGACTTGTGCCCAGCTAGTGAGCAGGTACGCATTAGCCTTCCATCCAAAATCATGACCTCCACAGTTTACTGCATAAAGGAGCTGATCTGATTTTTAACCACTGAATGAAGGAGGCAATTTCCAAGTCCACGGAGCCCGTGTTTACCTGGAAGATTTATTAACAGTATTTCCTCTTCTTTACCTTTGAAATCATTTATTAAAGATGTCTTATCTTAAGCTTGAGTTCATTGGGGACTGTGAAATATATAGAACATGTATTACACAGTACAGCACAGGAACAGGCCCTTTAGCCCACCATGTTAATGCTGAACATAATGCTAAATTAAACTACTACTTTCCTTTGCCTGCACGTGATCCTTATCCTGCACTCACTGCAAATCCGGTTGCCCATCTAAAAGCCTCTAACAATATTATTATCAGTCATTCCTCCTTGGTTCTGCCCAGAAATACATGCTCCTTTTTCTCCCCACCTGTTTTTAATACCTTGTATTCAATAAAGCATAAATTTAAAACGTGAGCGAATCTTGAGGTTATTAAGAATCTGAGGTGTTGGAGGTGATGAACGAAGGAAGGGTGGTGGATGTCGACACAAATGTTAGTAGGGAGTTTGATGAAGTCAACCAGGGTGGGCTCATGTGGGAGATTAGGATGCATGGGATTAATAGTGACTTGGTCATATGGATGCAGAACAGGGAAGTCAGAGGGTTGTGGTGGGAGGACAATATTCAGGGTGGAGGTTTGTGACCAGTGGAGTTTCACAGGGATCTGTGCTGGTACCTCTGCTGTTTGTGATATATCATCTATATATCTATATTATTATCAAACTCTGATCTTGGATGTTTATGTACTTGTGTGTTTGCTTGTGCGTTTGATTACCTTTTACTGTGATTCACATCTCCTTGAAAACCTGACGCGCTAACGGTGAAATATTTACATATTCCGGTAGAGATTTTCCTCATGATCTCAAAAATCGCCTCATCTGAAAAATGGATTAATTTTTTCTTGAATTATTTCTTCAAATTCATCACAAATCGGAAATCTTTTTTAATTCTAATGCGCTGATGACGTCACAATGGCTCCTCTCACTCGCAGTCGACCGGCTGGCCGTCAGAAGTGCTCCACCCCGCCCGAAGCCCAACCATCCTTCCCCCCCTCCCCCGGCTCTGGATTGAATGCCGAGTTTCCTTCACCCCCCCCCGACTCGCAGTCATTTTGTCACCTACCGATTCGCAGTTGACTCGCAGTCGGCCGGCCGTCCGCAGCGCAGCGCCCCGCTCCGCCCCGCCCCGCCCCGCCCCGCCCCGCCCCGCCCCGCCCCGCCCAGGGCTCTGGATTGAAGCCACTGAACACGCAGTATGCTCACGCCTCAACTTGGGTTTCCCGAGAGAACCCGAAAGATGCCGAGGAGGACCCGAGTGTGGCCCCGCCCCGCCCACAACCCAGCAGCTCAGCAGCCCAGCAGCTCAGCAGGCCCCCCCCCCCAGTGCGCTGGATTGAAGCCAATGAACACGCAGTACGCTTGCGCCTCGGCTCGGGATTCCGGAGTGAACCCGAGTGGAGCCTTGGAGCACCTGAGTGATGACGTCGCAGAGCGAGCTTTCATTTCCAGAACATTCTTCACCGCCCCGCACCGCCCGCAGCCCAGCAGAGGTCCCGAGAGCTGCTGAGGCCTGCCGCCCCGCTCGCAGTCAGTCCTATCCGCGCCGCCCGTTCGCCGAGTTCAAGTCCACACTCTCCCTTTTCCCCCCTCCCCCCTCCTATCCCCCTCCCACTCCTCTTCCCCTCTTCCTTCCTCTCCCCCAATCCCCCCTCTCCCCCTCCTCAACCCCTTCTCTCCCCCCTCGTCCCTCTTCCTCTCCCCCTTCCCCTCCTCTCCCCACTCCCCCTCCTCTGCCCCTTCTCCCTCTCTCTCTCCCCACTCTACCTCTCCCCCCTTCCTCTCTCGTCCCCCTCTACCCCCCTCCCCCCTTCCCCCCTCCCCCCCCCCCCCCCTCCCCCTCCCTCCCCCTCTCTCCCCTCCACCATCATACACCCTCTCTCCCCCCTCTCCTCTCTCTCCCTCCCCATCCTCCTCCTCCACCCCCCTCTCCCCTCTCCCCCCCTCTCCCCACTCCACCTCCCTCCCCCATCGCAAAGACCGACACGCAGTTCGCTCGTGCCTCGACTCAGGTCTCCAGAGAGATGCCGAGAGCATTGTACTGGAGTCGGGCCCTGTACTAGAGCTCTCTCTCTCTCTCCTCGGGCTCTCTCCGCTTTTCGCAGCGTGCTTGCTCGCCCAGCTCCCCTCCCCCTCTTTCCCTCCCCCCTTCCCCTCTCACCCCCCCTCCCCCCCACCTGTGTCTGTGGGGGGTGGTTAGTGTGAGTGTGACGCTGCAGGTCACTCCCCCCCCGCAACCCAACGGGTCCCCCTTGGTCTAGTATATCTATATATATGTGATTTGTAAATATATATATATCATATCTATATATTTTAAAGTGTCATCTTGACCACTTCCTGTCTGCTCTTTATATTGATTTTAGAAAAAAACGCTACCTTGTATCGCTGTGATTTTTGGCCATCTTACTCACAGTTCTCCTCTGCTGAGGAGAAGGGGGTGGGGGTAGCAGGACTATAAAACCCTGGATGCCTGGACGTGACTCAGTCTCTCTGCAAGATCGTGAGCGAGAGACAACGACTGTCATTCTGCTGTGAGCCTACAAAACACTGTGAGTCTACTGAACTGTGAGTCTGCCCATTATGTGCTTTATGTGGTTATGTGCTTTATGTGGTTATATGCTATATGTGGTTATGTGCTTTATGTAGTTAATCTTTTATGTGCTTGCAATAAATTATTTGTTAGCCAGCAATGTGCTTGCAATGAATGATGATTTTTTAACCCTTAATGTGCTTGCAATAAATTATTTTTAGCCAGCAATGTGCTCGCGGTGAATGATGCTTTGTTAACCCTTTATGTACTTGCAATAAATGATTTGTTAGCCCTTAATGACAATGCCATGAGTTGTTTGGCCTGCTGCCCTGCCTGTGCTTGAAACTGCAATGCCTTATTAGGTCCGACTGTGTTTGGAAGGAATAAATGTTTTATTATGTCCGAATGTTTGGAAGGAATAAATGCTTTATTATGTCCGACTGTGTTTAGAAGGAATAAATGCTTTATTAGGTCCAACTGTGTTTACTCCAAAAGTCCCACTCATTTAGTGACTTCTGCTTAGTTGACAGGTCGCGCTGATTGCATAATTTCCAGTGAGTGCAGAGATTGCGCTGATTGAGTAATTTCCGGTAATTCAGCTCACAACACCCATACTAGCGCTCCAGAGATCCATGCAAGGATAGACTTTTCTACTTCATTGCTGTGATCTGTAAAAAAAGATGAAAATGCCTACAATTGATTCTCCACCCTCTCTCCCTTCTCTCTCACAGAGTCTGTCTCCTGTTTTCAGCAGAATTTCTGGCAATTTCTGAGCTGCCAGCCCGCCAGGCCTGAGTGACTGAGCTGCCAGCCCAAGAATCCATTCGGCCCACAATGTCCATAGTAGCGCTCTGGAAACCAGTCCCTTTGGTCCACAACACCCATGCTAGCGCTCCAGAAATCCCCCCCCCCCCCCCACTGCCCAGCAATATTGGAATTGGTGGAGAGGGGGAATATTGCGTTGGGGGACCAGCCCTCCCGTGTAAACATGGGACCAAATGGGTCCCACTTAGTCAAGCATTATATATAGGTGACTTGGATGTAACTGTGGACGGGTGGTTTTGGAATCATCAATTGGGATGAGGATTGGTAGAAGGGATGGAATTAAGTGGAGTTGCTGGAAATCAAATTATTATTATGGGCCTGTCCCACTTACACTATTTTTTCAGCCACTTGCCGGCTCCCGTCATAGTTGCAGCAGGTGGCTGAAAATTCTCAACACGTTGAAGTTCCAGTGGCGACCAGAGAAAGATACAACTCTTTTGGTGACTACGCATGACGAAACAGGCGTGACCACATCGGGGTGACACCTGTATGGTCATGAGTAGTCGCCCAAAGAGTCCTACCTTTTTCTGGTTGCCGCTGGATTTTCGACATGCTGAAATTTTTCGGCCACCTGTTGTGACCAGAACGGGTGCTGGCAGTCACCGAAAATATGGTGTAAGTGGGACAGGCCCTTTATAAATTATATTCCATTGAAATTTGAACTGTTCAAAAATGTAATCCAAGGTCAGGACATTTATTTCTTTCCAAAACACCGCAGCATTCTTAACATGTATTAACTTCAAATTGGTGCCAAATGTTAACACAACCTGTCCCACAGACAGTGGTATGATGATTGAGAAGCCTTTTTGTAAATGGGAGGATGGCTTAAGAGGGCAACAGGAACAGCGTCTGGTCTACAAATAATTCCAGAATGTTTTTAATGTTCACCTGTCAGGATATACTCACAATCTATGCATTGATCTCTGCTTCTCTGGTGCTCATATAGTTATTTCTATTGTGGGAAGGAACTGCAAATGCTGACAAGCAGCATCTCTGGAGAGAAGGAATGGGTGACGTTTTGGGTCGAGTCCCTTCTTCAGTTGGAAGACACTACAACATTTTGTGTCTATTGTGGACCTTCCTATTTCTCTCTCCTGTTCTGTTTAGAAGTTTACTCTTTAAATGTTGTGATCATCCTCATGCTTTCAAATAGCTCACTTGCTTCCCCCTCTGTTGCCAACTGAGTGATAGTTTTTTGTTGTTGTTTCTTAGTTGTTACCTTTCATTTTTACTTCAATTACTAATTTCTCAAGAGTTAGATCGGGGTTTAACTTTGAGTACTTGCATGGCCTGTTGCAGTTTGACATCCTGCAGATTACTACAGCCAGCACATTCACCCAGACAGCGGCGAGCGGGAACAAAGCCGCCTATGAATTCACTTTCTTCCTGTTCATTGATTCAATTTATGTTTCGCAAAAATCTGGTTTCCATCTACACAAAATACATGCCTATTCTTTCTAGCATTGCTGTATAATTTCCTGGGTCACTCTGAAACACTTCTAATGCGCACCAAATGTTCTCCATTTCCTTGCTTATCAGAAAAAAAAGTGTTCATCTGCTTCATTTTTATGTAAGCCAAACCAATTCTAAATCTTTTAAATTGTCTCGTCTATCCAGGCCATACGTTTGGCTGATTGGAATCAGGTTTTTTTTCTGGTGGGCAGGAGTGTTGAAGGCTCGGCTCTGCTGCTTTCGAGCTGGATTTTCTTGTGAACTAAAATAGCTCTTGCTGTCTCCTTTCTCACCCAGTCGCTCACCTTTCTTCTCAAAAATAATTCAGAGCGGATAATAAATGCCCAATTTCTTCACCTTCATGTTGTATCAGGAAGGATCAAAGCACAATGGTATAACAATGGTATACTGCACTTGGAGCTATCTCCCTCATGCAATCTTAATGTCCTTTCTCCTAACTAATCTGCACTCGTTTGCCCAGACTCTGGTTATTCTCAGTAGTTCACCTCCAGTCTGTTCTTGACATAGCCTTGTTGCATAATAAGATAACTCTAACCTTCCTGATAATATTTAACGTGCTTAACATGACACCCTGCTGCTTTCTCTGCTGATGTATTTTGGATGTCATCTCAACATCTTCCACCATAAAAAGCCACACTCCACAAGTACGAAGATTTACTATCTCAATTAAAAATCTGGCTTCTGTGACGTCTTTGCAAAAGGTGACAAAAGAAAAGGGGCTGTCCCACTATACGAACTAATTCAAGAGCTCTCCCAAGTTTAAAAAAAAATCAAACTCGTGGTAAGCACGTAGAATGTATGTTGCGGGTACGTCAGAGCTCGAGGACATCGCTTAGGGGCTCGTAACATTAACGACAGGTATTCGGGAAACGCGGTAAGCTTGTGAAGACTTGTGAAGATTTTTCAACATGTTGAAAAATGGCCACAAGAGCCCCGAGTACCTACGAGTGGCTATTACCGTAATTCTCCGAGTTCGAATTGGGGAACTCGGGATAACTCTTCAATTAGCTCGGACAGTGGGACAGCCCCTTAACAGTATTTCTCTTCAAATCTGTTACGAATAATTAATGCTAAGCAAATATGCCACTGCTGAACCATTTTTTGTCAACTCATTCCCAAACCTCCCTGTGACGATATTTAATAACGTATTTACATCTTAGCAAAAAGGGGTGTGTCCCAGACCAGAAATGAGGCACCTGAGAAGTTGAGAGTAAATAGAGTTATCAGAGAGGGAAAGTTTAGTAGACAGGGCAAAGAGAGAGGAAAGGCTGGTGATTTGCTGGTAACAGGTAGGGCAGACAAATGTGAGGTGTGTACTGGCTCAGGTGATGAGGATGTTATGGTCATAACATAACATGGCTGAGGGAAGGGCAGACCAGGCAGCTCAATGTTTTGGCGAGATGTTACTGGCGAGATGGAAGGGGAGAGGGGGCTGCCTTTTTGCTGATGGAAGACATAGCAACTATGCTTAGAGAGGATGGCTTGGGGATATCATCCAGTGTGGCCATTTGGGTAGAATTTAGAAACATGAAGAGGATGATCACTTGGGACTACATTATCGGCTCTCAGATAGAAAGTAGGATTTATAGTTTTAGTTTTTAGTTTTGAAATCCTCTTGCTTACCAGCCATCCCTTTACCTGTAAACAGTCTAACCCAATTGACACACTGCAAGTTCCCACAGTCCAATCTTTCTCCATAACATTAATTTATAGTTACAGCGTGACAACAGGCCCTTCGGCCCACCGGGTCCACAACGACCCATGCTCCCCACTTAATAACGCTACCCTACACATACTAGGGACAATTTACATTTATACCAAGCCAATTAACCTACAAATCTGTAAGTCTTTGGAGTGTGGAAGGAAACCGAAGATCCTGGAGAAAACCCATGCGGGTCACGGGGAGAAACGTAAAACTCCGTACAGACAGCACCCGTAGTCAGGATGGAACTCGGAGTCTCTGGCGCTGTAGCAGTAGCTTTACCGCTGCGTCTAGAGCTAGAAGTAGAGGAGCCGATACATAGGCAGGGTGCAGATAACTGTAAGAATAATAAGGTGGTATTAGGAGATTTTAATCTCCCTAATACTGACAGGGTCACCCATAGATGGATGGAACTTGTTAGATCTGTCCAAGAATTCTTCCGTTACAAATATATTAAGAGGCCTAATCGAGCGGGTGCAACACTTGACCTCCTCTTATGGAATAAGGTAGGGAAAGTGACTGAAGTGTCAGTGAGGACGCACTTTGGGACCAGTGATCATAATTCTATTAGTGTTAAAATAGTTGGGCTGCAGTGGTACCAGAGACCCGGGTTCGATCCCGACTACGGGTGCTGTCTGTACGGAGTTTGTACGTTCTCCCCGTGACTTGCGTGGGTTTTTTCCGAGATCTTCGGTTTCCTCCCACACTCCAAAGAAGTACAGGTTTGTAGGTTAATTGACTTGGTATAAATGTAAATTGTCCCTAGTGTGTGTGTGTAGGATAGTGTTAGTGTGGGGATCGCTGGTCAGTGTGGACTCAGTGGGACAAAGGGCCTGTTTCCATGCAGTATCTCTAAACTAAACTAAATTTATGGAGAACGATAGGACTGGCCCACTAGTTAAGGTCCCAAATTGGGGCAAGGCCAATTTTGGAGGAAATGCATGGGAACTTACAGTGGTCAATTGAATGAATGAAATAATTAATGTTATTGGTCAAGTATGTACACATACAAAGAATTTGCCTTGGTGCTCCGCGACATACGACACGACATACAGTAAACAATTAAGAATAAAACAATGAAACATTACAGTTTTATGAGGAGGAGGGAGTCGCTGGCGATGATGGACGCAAGGAGTGGGTGGATAAGGGTGGGTCTGGTGTACTCAAGGTTGGCTGCAGGAGTTGCCCCCCCCCCCCCGGGGCACAGAGGCGGTCAGGGCGAGGAGATGGACGTTGGTTGGCGGGCCGAGCCCATTGAGTGCGACGGAGGAGGCCCTGCAGCAGCCTGGGGCTCACCTGGATCAGAAGTCACTCCAATACATCCAGCGTGTGGATGTACTGGACTTTGGACTTTCCCTTTTGTAAATGGTGCCAAAATATGGCGACCTGTGCAAGGATTTCACCGTGCAGTGCATTTGTGACAATAAAATATCGGCATAACATTATCTTTGTAAGCTATCAGATTGTCTACTGCAAAACCCTATCCATGTTTTGTTAGTCAATAAACTTGAAAATTGAATGGCTTAAGCCCCTCACATAAACTGGTAATGGATTGAGGAAGAGGAATTAATTCAGTTTCCTTGGAAACTCTCTGAGGCACTGTTAGATTCACAATCTTCACCAATTAAGATTTCAACCAGATGTCATGCTCAGACTGACTGCTTAGAAACCCAACTCTTTTTTCAAAGATATGTCTGTGAGAAATGTTGATATTTTTTTTTGAACATCAAGATAAACTTGCATTTGATTAACACTATTCACCTTTCTGGACATTGTCTCAATCAGGTTAGTGAGGCTGGGCCCAGTGCTTCCTTTAGTCATTTTAATTGTTGCCATACTCTCCAAGTGATCACATATCAAATCTGCAAAACATTTTCTGCCCTATAGAGGCCGACCTTATAAACCCATCATTTCTCAGGGTGAAGTAATTTTATTCCTATGTAAAGGAAACTGCATGTTGGTGCAATTGTTACACAACTCGATTAATAGTCCAAAACCCCAAGTACAAATCCCACCATGGCAGCTGTGGAAGTTAAGTTAATTTAATAACTTGGAATAACAAATAAACTGGAAATTAATGGAGATGACCACAAAACCATTGAGCTTGAGGGGGTGTAGGGAGAGGGGGTATGGGGGAAAGGGGAAGTTTGAGAAATGGGGTGAGTGGGGAAGGGGGGGGGGGTGTGAGGAAGAAGGGTTGTAAGGAGGGGGGGTGGTCGCAGCAGGACAGCTCGCACTCTGCTGACCCCGCACCTTCAGCTTTCGGCCTCACGCAGTAGATCCCGGTCCCACTCCGGCTTCACTCGAAGGCTTCCAGTTCAACTCAGCGGTCAAGATGAGAGTTTTAGATAGATGGATGGATGGATGGATGGATGGATGGATGGATGGATGGATGGATGGATGGATGGATGGATGGATGGATGGATGGGTGGATGGATGGATGGGTGGATGGATGGATGGATGGATGGATGGATGGATGGATGGATGGATGGATGGATGGATGGATGGGTGGATGGATGGATGGATGGATAGATGGATAGATAGATGGATAGATAGATGGATAGATAGATGGATAGATAGATGGATAGATGGATAGATGAGTGATCGATGGCAGTCACAGACTCAGTGGGCCAAAGGGCAAGTTTCCATGCTGTGTTTCTAATCTAAACTAAACTTGAAACATGCCAAATTGGATAGACCAAGAACAAATCTGGAAGTGCTAAACTGGGAACCTCTGAGGTTTTAGTTTTTAAAATATTTTGTTTAGTTTTGAGATACAGCATGGAAACAGGCCCTTCGACCCACCAAGCCCGCTATCCCCACACATTAACACTATCCCACACACACTAGGGACAATTTTTACATTTACCGAGCAATTCAACCTACATACCTGTACGTCTTTGGAGTGTTGGAGGAAACAGAAGATCTCGGAGAAAACCCTCGCAGGTCATGGGGAGAATGTACACACTCTGTACAGACAGCACCCGTAGTCGGGATCAAACCCGAATCTCCGGCCCTTCAAGCGCTAGAAGGCAGCAACTCTACCGCTGCACCATCGTGCCACCCTGGTGATGTGGTGAGGTTACGTGAGGCAAGAAGTAATGTACACTAACACAAACTTTAATCTGCTGATCAGCATATTCCTCGCTCTGGTAATATGACCAAAACAAAGGATTAACACTGGAGCAATAAAAATAAAAGAAAGGCGCAGCACTTGGAATAGCTAAAACTGTAACATAGTACCATGCGCTTGCCAAACAGCAAAAACAACATGTCATGGATTGATCAGGACAAGTAGGGAAAAGTTAGCGACCAAAAGGCGAAGACATCAATTATACCTCAGTGCAGCAGAAAAGGTATCGGGAATGCTGATGTGAAAATGGTGGAAACAAACATTAAAGTGATTAATTCAGTCACTGATTCTAATCATCTGTCAAATGCCATTGATACCTCACGCTGCCTCGGCAAGGCCACAGCATAATCAAGGACGAGTTGCACCCTGGCCACTCCCTCTTCTCCCCTCTCCCATCAGGCAAGAGGTACAGAAGTGTGAAAACTGCACACCTCCAGATTCAGGGACAGTTTCTTCCCAGTCGTTATCAGGCAACTGAATCATCCTACCACAACCAGAGAGCAGTGCTGAAATACTATCTACCTCACTGGTGACTTTCGGACTATCCTTGATCGGATTTTGCTGGCTTCACCTTGCACTAAACGTTATTCCCTTATCATGTATCTATACTATAAATGGCTCGATTGTAATCATGTATTGCCTTTCCGCTAATTGGACAGCACGCAACCAAAGCTTTCCACTGTACCTCGGTACATGTGACAATAGACTAAACAGAACTGAACAGAACAGCAGCACGAGCAATATTCAATATAGTGACATCATGAATAATTGCCATGTTTTGTTTACATGAACAATATGTGACTATTGTTCGGTTAGAGCATGCCAATGTAACAAGGCCAATCTTTAATAACTGTGATGGACATACAGCATGGAAACAGGCTTCCTAAAGCACAGGCCCTCAATCACCGATTCACACTCATTCTGTGCTATCACACTTTTGCATCCATTCTCGTGGGGACTACAGAGGCCAATTAACCTACAAACCCATACATCACGGGGAGAAAGTGCAATCCCCACCAGTGACGGCACCCGAGGTCAGATTCAAACCACGTTTCTGATGTTGTGAGGCAGCAGATCTATCAGCTGCACCACTGTACCATCTTGGATAGATTGGACGTGGAGAGGACGTTTCTACTAGTGGGAGAGTCTAGGATTAGAGGTCATAGCCTCAGAATCAAAGCACTTCCTTTAGGAAGATGAGGAACAATTTATTTATTCAGAGGGTGGTGAATCTGAGGAATTCTTTGTCGCAGAAGGCTGTGGAGGCCAAGTCAATGGATATTTTTAAGACAGAGATAGATAGATTCTTGATTAGTACCGGTGTCAGGGGTTATGGGGAGAAGGCAGGAGAATGGAGTTAGGAGGGAGAGATAGATCAGCCATGATTGAATGGCAGAATAGACTTGATGGGCCGAATGGTATATAATTCTACTCCTATCAGTTATGACCTTATGATCCTTACATTGATTAATTACCCTGATTGATTGTGAAATTGTTTTCAGAGATAGTTATTAGGCAAAGAGGAGCAATAGTTCCAGACTGGAAGGGGAGTCAGAGGAAAGCATCTCGAGTTGGAACAGGACTGCAAGAAGAATGGCATGTTAGAAGCAGCACTTGGGATACTTAAAAACTGTAACATAGTACCATGTGCCCGCCAAACAGCAAAATCAATATGCAAACAGAAGTAAAAGGAATGCCAAATATTAGAAACTACAGCATCATGGAGAACAAATATGGGGAGAGATCTTCAGACATAGCAACAGAATGAAGCCATTCAGCACATTAAGTCTGCTCCACCATTCAATCATGACTGATGCGGCATCAGAGACGATACCATGATTCAACAGTGACCACACCAACACTTACAGTAGGGTCAACTAATCTGAAATACAAGGATGGAGTTAAAGGGAAAGAGAGTATAGGAAAAGTTAAGAAATACACCAGAATTAATGGGGCAGAAAGCTCACGAAGGTTAGGAGAGTACAGCCAAGTGAAATAGGAAAACGATGTGAAAGGTGAGGGAGATATCAGATTAAAAGTACCATATATAAATGCACAATGTATAAGAAATAAAGTGGATGATCTTGAGGTTCAGATAGAGATTGGTAGATATGACATTATGGGGATTACAGAGACATGGCTGCAGGAGGATCGGGACTGGGAACTGAATATTCAGGGTTATACGACCTATAGAAAGGACAGACAGGTGGGCAGAGGAGGTGGGGTAGCCCTGTTGGTGAGGGATGAAATTCAGTCCCTTACGAGGCGCGATATAGATGAGGTAGAGTCGCTGTGGATAGAATTGAGGAATTGTAAAGGTAAGAAGACACTAATGGGAGTTATCTACAGGCCTCCAAACAATAGCCTGGAAATAGGGTGCAAGTTGCAGCAGGAGTTAAAATTGGCATGTAACAAAGGTAATGCCACTGTGGTTATGGGAGATTTCAATATGCAGGTAAACTGGGAAAATCAGGTTGGTTCTGGACCTCAAGAAAAGGAGTTTGTAGAGTGCCTCCAAGATGGATTCTTAGAGCAACTTGTACTGCAGCCTACCAGAGAGAAGGCAATTCTGGATTTAGGGTTGTCCAATGAACCAGATTTAATAAGGGAACTCAAGGTAAAGGAACCGCTTGGAGGTAGTGACCATAATATGACAAGTTTTTTCTTTTATTTATTTATTTTATTTAATTTATTTATTTTTTATTTTGAAATCTTTTTATTTGAATTTCACATCAATTTGCATACATACAATGATAACAGACAGTGACACTCAAGGCATAATTGTGCAACATGATTTAAGCGGCCCTCAAAGCCCTTACCCTTACCCACCTTCAACCCACCCGAATCAGGTTGGAACCAAACGGGGACAAACAACCCTCACATACGTACACATCCACACAAATACGTAGAGATAAACAAAACAAAATGTACTGGGGAAAAAAAAGAAAAAAAAGTCACTAATAACAGTAAATAAGTAGGTGATTAAATAAATAAGTGTGGGTGGGGGGGGGGGGGTTAAGGAGGGAGCAGCCGCAGTAAAGCAGGACAGTGATGGAAAGCACTCAGTCCTCTTCCGAATCCGGGGACAAGTTAAGAGAGTTAACAAGTTCCAGGAAAGGGTTCCATGTGTCTAGGAATGTCTTGGTAGAGCCTTTGAGAGAGAACCTAAGTTTTTCAAGCTTTAAATTGTAGAGCACCTTGATCCAGCGGGTGTGTGTCAGGGGACAGGTGAGCCTCCAGTTAAGCAAGATCAGTCTCCGGGCTAACAAGGTTGTAAAAGCCAGGACCCGCTTCAACGCAACAGAGAGGTTGGTGTTGGGAGGAGTACCAAAAATGGCTGACAGTGGGTTTGGAGGAATAGTCTGGCCATAGGCTCTGCTTATCACGTTGAAAGCACTCCTCCAAAAGGCTGCTAGCTTAGGGCAAGACCAGAACATATGGCTATGGTTGGCAGGGGATTGATTACATCTGTTGCAGGTGTCCCTAACAGCGGGGTAAATTCTAGATAATCTTGCATTTGTGTAATGGACTTTGTGAAGGACTTTGCATTGGATTAGGCCATGACGGGCACATATGGAGGAAGAATGGATCAAATCCAAGGCAGAGTCCCATTGCTGATCTGTTAGTTTCGTATTCAGCTCGCCCTCCCACGCAGCTTTTAAAGAGGTATGAGGTTTCAATATAACCGACCCTAACAAGTTATACAAAACAGAGATGCATTTCTTCCGGTTGGGGTCTAGCGCTAGGATGGTATCGGTCAGGGTTTCAGGGGGGCGATTTGGGAAATGGGGGAATGTCTTCTTCACAAAATCCCTAATCTGGAAAAAACGAAATAGGTGGGAGTTTGGGAGGCTGTAGTTGGACGAGAGCTCCGCAAAGGACGAGAAAATGCCATCCTTGTATAGGTTTTTGATATTACTGATACCGTTACCATGCCAAGTTTTGAATGCGGGGTCTGTACTTGAAGGTTTAAAGATGTGATTTTTAAGCAGTGGGGTCAAGAAGGTTTAAAGATGTGATTTTTAAGCAGTGGGGTCAACCAAAGTTTTTCCTGAGTTGGCGCCATATCTTGAGCGAAAGGGACGCGATTGGGCCTGCACCCACAGATGTTATAGGAAGGGGTAGTTGGGAGCATAGGACAGACCGCAACGGGAGATGTGAACTCGCCTTTTCCATGTGTACCCAGGTCGGTAGGTGGTCGCAATCGTCATTCATCCAATACAGGAGTTTTTGCAAGTTAGCTGCCCAATAGTATCGTCTGAAGTCATGAAGTGCCAGGCCGCCGTCACTCTTAGGAGACTGTAGTATCGCCTTTCGGATTCTAGCCGGTTTGCTACCCCATAAAAATTTAGATATTTTCCTTTCTAATTTATCAAAAAAAGATTTAGTGATAAGTATAGGGACATGCTGAAAAAGATACAGGAATTTGGGTAGGACGACCCAAGTTTTAATATAAATCACAATCACAATAATACTTTATTAGCCAAGTATGTTTTGCAACAGTACGAGGAATGTTAAAATCTCTCCCCTTCGTGTTCTCCTCCGTTGACGGGACGATCTTGACTCCCGTAGCCGGCGGTGTTTGGGCCCTCCACGTCAGGGCGATCAGCTCCTGCATCGGGGAGGCTGTCAGCTCCCCTGCACTGGCGATCGGACCCCAGGTCGGGTCTGGTCGAGCCTCTGCGTCGTTGGAGCTTCCTGACTCGACCTCACCCGAGACTGCGAGCTCTTGATGGTAAGTCCGCAGGCCACGGTTGGAGCGATCCCAGGCAAGGGATTGGCTCCGATGTTAAGTCCATGCCCCACGGTGGGGCTCATGTCAGTCCAAGGAGGCCTCCATCTCCATCGATGGTAGGCCGCAGAACGACTGGAGATGCGACCCGAAAATTAATCGCATCTCCGGCAAGGTGAAAGCCTGATAAAAAGTTTCCCCTGACCCCCTCCCTCCACATAAAACAAACCATAGAACATGTACACAACCTTTTAACACACACTCAAAATTTAAAAAAAAAACGAAAAAGAGTGGTGGAGCTGCCAATCGTGCGGTGACCCTGGTGGTATCACAATCTGCAATTTGAGATCAAGAAGGTTAAATCAGTAGTGTCAGTGTTGCATTTGAATAAAGGGGACTATGAAGGCATGAGAGAGGAACTGGCCAAGATTGACTGGAAAAGGATCCTAGCAGGAATTTCTGGGCATAATCCAGAAGATGGAGGATCATTTCATTCCAAAGAGGAAGAAAGATTCTAAGGGGAGTAAGAGGCAACCGTGGCTGATAAGGGAAGTTAGGGATGGAATAAAACTAAAAGTAAAGGTGTACAACATAGCAAAGAGTAGCGGGAAGCCAGAGGATTGGGAAACATTTCAAAGGACAACAGAAGGTAACAAAAAGGGCAATATGGGGTGAAAAGATGAAGTACAAGGGTAAGCTGGTCAAGAATATAATGAAGGATAGTAAAAGCTTCTTTAGGTATATTAGAGAAAAAGATTAGTAAAGACAAATGTGGGTCCCTTGAAGGCAGAAACAGGTGAAATTATTATGGGGAACAAGGATATGGCAGAAGAGTTGAAAAGGTACTTTGGTTCTGCCTTCACTATGGAAGATACAACCAATCTCCCAGAGGACAAAGGATCGAGGTAGAGAGTGGAACTGAAATAAATTTGCATTAGGCGAGAAATAGTATTGGGTAGATGATAAATCCCCAGGGCCGGATGGTCTGCATCCCAGGGTACTCAAGGAGGTGGCTCTAGAAATTGTGGACGCATTGGTGATCATTTTCCAGTGTTCTATAGATTCAGGATCAGTTTGTGTGGATTGGAGGGTATCTAATGTTATCCCACGGTTCTTTGGCTTCGACTTGTTTGCTTCGGCCTCTCGTCCGTCGGCGCCACGTCCGCACACGAGGTTATCCACTTTGGTGGAAGATTATTATCCCAATGGTGTCAGATTCTGAAAACCTTGTACACCAGTCATTGAAAGTAAACATCCAGGTACAGCAGGCACTGAAGAAAGCTAATGGCATGTTGGCCTTCATAACAAGAGGATTTGAGTATAAGAGTAAAGAGGTTCTTCTGCAGTTGTACAGGGGCCTGGTGAGACCACATCTGGTATTGTGTGCAGTTTTGGTCTCCTAATTTGAGGAATTACCATTGCTATTGCATCCTTGCTATTGAGGCAGTGCAGCATTGGTTCACGAGGTTAATCCCCAGGATGGCGGGACTGTCATATGAGAAAAGATTGGAATGACTGGGCTTGTATTCAGTGGAATTTAGGATGAGAGGGATTCTTATAGAAACATATATAGACTAAGTGGGACCTGTTGGGTCCCATGTTCACACGGTAGGGCTGGTTCCCCAACGCAATATTCTACCTCTCCACCAATTCCAATATTGGTGGCCAGTGGGGGAGGGGGGGGGGGGGCTTTCTGGAGCGCAAGTATGGGTGTTGTGGGCTGAAAGGACTGGTTTCCAGAGGGCTAGTATGGACATTGTGGGCCAATTGGATTCTTGGGGTGGCAGCTCAGTCACTCAAGCCTGATGTGCTGGCAGCTCACCCACGGCTGGTGGGCTAGCAGTTGACTCACGGCTATTCCATTGAAATTTCATTTCAAGCAGGGTGCGAGGCCACCAAATTCATGTGCAGTTTCCTACCACTTCAAGCCGGGTGCAAGGCCAGCAAATTCAATAGCAGTTTCATACCACCTCAAGCAAGGTGCAAGGCCACCAAATTCAGGTGCAGTTTCCTACCACTTCAAGCAGGGTGCAAGGCCACCGAATTCAAGTGCAGTTTCCTACCACTTCAAGTAGGGTGCAAGGCCACTGAATTCAAGTGCAGTTTCCGACCACTTCAAGCAGGGTGCAAGGCCACCGAATTCAAGTATAGTTTCACACCACTTCAAGCAGGGTGCAGGGCCACCAAATTCAAGTGCAGTTTCATGCCACTTCAAGCAGGGTGCAAGGCCACCCAATTCAAGTGCAGTTTCATGCCACTTCAAGTGGGGTACAAGGCCACCAAATGCTAGTGCTGTTTCATGCCATTTCAAGTAGGGTGCAAGGCCACCAAATTCAAGTGCAGTTTCATACCATTTCATGCAGGGTGCAAGGCCACCAAATTCAAATGCAGTTTCATACCATTTCATGCAGGGTGCAAGGCCACCACATTCAAATGCAGTTTCATACCATTTCAAGCAGAGTGAAACCACCATAAAACCACCATAAAACCACACCAACCACCACATGAACACCACATTCACAGTTCAGTAGAAATTCAGTGTGTTCAGTTGATTCACAGCTCAGACAGAGTTGTGACCTCTCCCTCCCCCATCTTGCAGAGACTGAGCCACACCCACACTTCCGGGTTTTATAATCCCTCCCCCCTCCAACCGGAAGGGGTATGGCCTTCATGGCGTGATTGACAGGAGAGATATTCTCAACATTTTTTTAAACACTAATAACACTTTTATTTTTCATTGATGGGAAGAATCATCTGCACCTGATGAGCGGCGGGGGACTGAGTAAGATGGCCAAAAATCACAGCCGTAAGTGATAGCGTTTTATCTAAAATCAATATACAGTGCAAACAGGAAGATGTCAAGTTTCCACCAACAACCATTTTGTCAGTGCAGCATTTCAATGCAGTTACCACTACCAACAACAACCATTTTTGCAGTGCAGCATTTCAAAGCAGTTACCACTACCAACAACAACCATTTATGCAGTGCAGCATTTCAAAGCAGTTACCACTACCAACAACAACCATTTTTGCAGTGCAGCATTTCAAAGCAGTTACCACCACCAACAACAACCATTTTTGCAGTGCAGCATTTCAAAGCAACCACATTTTCATTTTCAAACCACATTAAGGGACCTCACAGTTGAGTAGACATGTGTTCAGTGTTATTCACAGCTCAGAGAGACATGACCCTGTCGCTTCCTCTGTCTTGCAGAGACTGAGTGAGGCACATCACTTCCGGGTTTCATAGTCCCTCCCCCCTCCTACCAACAGGGGCAGCAGAGAGAATGTCAACATTTTAAAAACATTAATAACTCTTTTATAATTCATCGATGGGAAAACCCTCTTGTCCTGCGCAGCTGAGGGGGACTCTGAGTAAGATGGACAAAAATCACAGCCGTAAATGGCAGCGTTTTTTCAAAAATCATGAAACAGAAAAACAGGAAGTGGTCAAGATCTTAATTTTAGTAATATTTAGATAAAAGAGTGAACAAACTTGATGCAGGAAAAATGTTTCCAGTGTTGGGGAATCCAGAACCAGAGGTCACAGTCTCAGATTAAAGGGGAGGCCCATTCACAATTGAGATGAAAAAAACTTTTTCACCCAGAGAGTTGTGAATTTGTGGAATTCTCTGCCACAGTAGGCAGTAGAGGCCGATTCACTGGATGAATTTAAAAGAGAGTTAGATAGTGCTCAATAGGGTAACGGAATCAAGGGATATGGGGAGGAGGCTGGCACGGGTTACTGATTGTGGATGATCAACCATGATCACAATGAATGACGGTGCTGGCTCGAAGGGCCAAATGGCCTCCTCCTGCATATTTTCTATGTTTCTATGTTTCTATGATTTATTCTATTTAGTTTTATTTTTTTTAGTTTAGAGGTACAGCATGGAAACAGCCCCTTCAACCCACCGAATCCACCAACCAGCAATCCCCGCATATTAACACTATCCTACACTAGGGACAGTTCTTATATTTATACCAATCCAATTAGCCTACAAACCTGTACGTCTGTGGAATGTGGGAGGAAACCAAAGTCTGTGGAGTGTGGGAGGAAACCAAAGTTCTCAGAGAAAGCCCACACAGGCCACGTTAAACTCCGTACAGACAGCACCCATAGTCAGGTTCGAATCCGGGTCTCTGGCGTATAAGTGCTGTAAGGCAGCAACTCTGTCACTGTGCCACCATGCCGCCCTAAATTTATAGTGGTACGAAAAAGCTAGGATTGCCTGTGGGAACTGTTCCTTGCCACCAGAGTGCATGTGTGATGACATTGGCAATCTCAGGCTTGTACCTGAAGCTTTGTCCTGATCTTCAAATGAGGAGGTGTGGCAATCTCAGAATTATTTCTGAAGTTCATCCCTGCAGCAACAGAAGTGGTTGAAGGTATTGTATGTGTGTGTGTGTGTGTGTGTGTGTGTGTGTGTGTGTGTGTGTGTGTGTGTGTGTGTGTGTGTGTGTGTGTGTGTGTGTGTGTGCATGTGCATATGCGTGTGCGCATGTGCATATGCGTGTGCATGCATGTGTGCGTGCGAGTGTGTGCGTGTGTGTTTGTGTGTGTGCGTGTCTCTGTGTGTGTGCGTGTGTTTGCGTGTGTTTGCGTGTGTGCGTGTGTGTGTGTGTGTGCATGCGTGCGTGCCTGTGTGCATGCCTGTGTGCGTGCGTGTGCGTGTGTGTAAGACATCTCAGGCTTACCCCAGCCAATAAGTCAGGGAACACAACTAAAATATAATAATAATAATAATAACTTTATTTATAGAGCACTTTAAAAACAACCGCTGTTACAACAAAGTGCTGTACATGACTAATCATGAACAAAAAATTATTACAAGACAATAAAAACATTAAAAAAGAGAGTAAAAACAATAAAAAACATTAAAAACACTAAAACAGGAGCAAAGTCTCATGTAGGGTCAAAAGCCAAGGAATAGAAAAGGGTTTTAAGACTGGTTTTGAAGATGGACAGTGAAGGGGCCTGTCTGATGTGCAACGGCAGAGTGTTCCATAATGTCGGAGCAGCAACAGAGAAGGCTCTATCCCCTCTGAGCTTCTATCCCCTCGGTACCTCCAGGAGCAGCTGATCAGCTGACCTGAGGCACCGGGCAGGAGCGTAGGGATGAAGGATGAAGCAGCTCAGAGAGGTAAGGCGGGGCGAGACCATTTAAAGATTTAAAAACAAATAAAATAATCTTAAAATGAACTCGAAAGTACACCGGCAGCCAGTGGAGGGAGGCCAGAATTGGCGTTATGTGCTCCCTCTTTCGAGTTCCAGTTAAAAGGCGAGCAGCAGCATTCTGAACCAACTGGAGACGAGCCTGGGAAGATCGAGTAACTCCAAAATAGAGTGCGTTACAGTAATCCAGCCTAGACATGATGAAGGCATGGATTACTGTTTCAAAATGCTGCCGCTCAAGAATGGGCTTCACCTTTGCCAGCTGCCTTAAATGAAAGAAGCTGGACTTAACTACTGCGCCTATTTGATGATCTAATTTAAAATCACTGTCCATCTTAAAACCCAAGTTTAAAACTGTTGGCTTCACATAAAGTGCCAGGGGACCCAAGTCAACAGGGGGAGGTTCACGGCAGCCATTGGGACCAAACACTATCACCTCTGTCTTCTTTTCATTAAAACCTAGAAAGTTTAGGGCCATCCAGGATTTAATGTCATCAAGACATAACAGAAGTGATTTGACAGAGAAAGCATCTTCCTTCCTCAGCGGCATATATAGTTGGCTATCATCAGCATAACAATGAAAAGAGATGCCATGCTTTCTAAGAATGGAACCCAGAGGAAGTAAGTACAGTGAGAAAAGCAGGGGCCCTAAAATTGAGCCCTGTGGAACCCCATATGACAGAGGAGCGGAGGAGGATTCAAAACCAGCAAGGCTTACACACATAGTTCTGTCTGCCAGATAAGACCTGAACCATTCCAGGGCACTGCCACAAAAGAGAGGGAACACACTATATTCCTCCTTCCCCTTTCTCTCCCTCAGAATTGGATGCCTGGGTTTTATAACGAATAGGCTGACAGGTTGAAGTGGCCCACCAATAGCAATAATACTGGGAATTGGTCGCTCGGTGTGTCAGCCAATTTAAAGTGATCAGTGCAACACCCAAAGGAACAGATTGCTGTCACACTAATCTATTTCCCCTCTCGACCTCATTCTCCTGCCTTTCTCCTGTAACGTTAGACACCATTACTAATCAAGAATATATCAACCTCTGCTATAAAATAACCATTCAGGTTAACCTGGCTAATGAAAATCCTCCTCATCTCCATTCTTAAGGTACGCCCTTTTATTCTGAGGCTGTGCCCTCTGGTCTGAGACTCTTCCACTACTGGAAATATTCCCTCCACATCCACTCTACCCAGGTCTTTCATTATTTGGTAGGTTTCTATGGGACCACTCCTCGTCCTTCTAAACTCCAGCGGGTACAGACCTAGAGCCATCCAACGCTCCTCATATGTTTGCCTAATAATCCCTGGGATCATTTACTCTACGTTTAAGCAGGAACTTCAGATGCTGGAAAATCGAAGGTAGACAAAAATGCTGGAGAAACTCAGTGGGGGGGGTCAACATCTATGGAGCAAAGGAAATAGGCAACGTTTCAGGTCGAAACCTTTCTTCAGACTCTATGTATCAGACTCATTTACTCTATGTTGACCTCCACTGGACGTTCTCCAGCACCAGCGCATCCTTTGTCAGATGTGGGGCCCAAAACTGCTTGCAATATTCCAAATGTAGCGATGTTACAATACTTACCTTCAACGGCGCTGCAGTTCTGCCACTGGCCGTATGCGCGACTTTGGCGCCTTTGGGGGGGGGGGCGGGATTAAAATGCCATTTTGTACTGCCTATCAGAGGCGGACTTCCTCGGGCTGCTAGCTGCTGAAGAATAATCGATCCAACCCATTCGAGCTAGACAATTTAATATTTGGATTCAAATAAAAAGCAACTTCGAACGCCCTCACGCCTACAAAGTGATGGATCGCAAGAACGGGACGAAACAAAGTGTAAATCGTTTATTTTACAAATAATCTTGCTTCTTGGGATGGCTTTAATCTAATTTTACGTTGTAAAAATATTATTTGGGCCCCATACGGACTGGCAGTGTTTTTCCTGCCGATATGGAGTTCAAATTCACCGCAAATGCAACGTTCCTATCGATCGCGTTCCAGACACAAGATGATTAAAATGCCCATTTTCTTTTGGACAATCATACCATGTCGTCTAAATTGTCTATATTTTGTGTTATTCTCTCTCCATGATCATTATTTTTAAACTAAATATTCACAACAGTTTGTCACATATATTGTGCAAAAACAATAAGTGATTATATTTTTAGATTTATGGGAACTAAACATTAAATTCCTTCCATCTGGCATTTAAATTCATGACAGTGAGATTTAAAAATAATGTTATATTGTGAATTCTTGTGTGAATGGGATTAGTTTGTTATTTGGATACTTAGGCTATTTAAAAAAATTATCCTTTTCTTAAGAAATTGAATCTACAGGACATTCTTAATGGGAAAGTGATGGGCAGAAAGGCATGTCATGTGTGGTTTGAAGAGCAAAAACTTGTAGTTTACAATGCCAAAATTGTAAAGTTGAGGAAAAACAAGATGTACAGAGTTGCTTATTGGTTACATGATGTATGATGATGCTACTGATTATGATATACCAATGTACCAGCTAGCAACTGATCTTCTCCATAAAGACTCAGTCTATTGCTAGAAATTGTAGTGTATTTACCTATCTGTTATGGACTTACAGCATATTATACAATAATATTAAAGTTCTGATCTTGAGAATATCACATTTTTGAATTTTCAAGGCAGTCTGGGTGTTTATTTCTATTTCTGTCAAAACGGTCAATTTTGTAATTAGCTACAATTAGGTAATTAACTAATTATATGCTTTAATTTCAGGTCATCCAAGTAAGATGTTTTATATTTGTTTCAGATTGCTTCAATCTATAATAACTGAAAATTTCATTCATTTCTCTTCATTTTTAAGAAAGTAATGGGCTTTTGACTGTTTCGATCACTGCTTTTGTGTTAAATCAATGGTAAAGCAATAGGGAACAAGATGCTAATTTCCGAGTATGAAAAGGTCCATAACCTTTTTAATACTGAAGATATGAAAGTGAATTAGGTGTCAAATTAAACTTCTTTTTATGCTTTATCAGACGGGATAAATTGCAGACTTGATTTTTTAAATCTCAAAATTTTGTAACATTCCTACCAAATGTGGCCTGACCAGCACCTTATTGAATTGAATTGAATTGAATACCTTTATCGTCATTCAGACCTTACGGTCTGAACAAAATTTCGTGCCTGCAGTCATACATACAATCATACAATACTAAACAACAATAAACACAAATTAACATCCACCACAGTGTATCCTCCAAGCACCTCCTCACTGTGGTGGAGGCAAAAAATCTTAGGGTTACTGTCTCTTCCCTCCTCTTCTCCCTCTGCGCTGAGGCGATTCCCCACCGGCGATGGCACAACAGTCCCGCGGCTCACCGAACCCCGCGAACGGGCCGGCTCAAACACCGCGGCCCGGGGTGGTTGAAGCTGCCGCACTCCAGTCCAGCGTACACAGCCGCTGGCCCGCGGCTGAACCCAGGACTCAGGTCACCGCCGCCAGAACGCTGTCCCAGCCACCGGAGCACCGTTCCAGCCCCGAGCCGGATCGTCCTAACGTGCGTGCCGTTCCTCCCTCGAGCTGGGCCACTCCGATGGGAGCGCCATTCCACCCTCAGGCTGGGCCACTCCGACGGGAGTGCCGTTCCTCCCTCCGGCTGAGCCACTCCGACGGGAGCGCCATTCCACCCTCGAGCTAGGCCACTCCGACGGGAGTGCCGTTCCTCCCTCGGGCTGGGCCACTCCGACGGGAGTGCCACAGCCCCTCACGGGAGAGTCTCGGGCCCTCGCCAGGCCGTCCTCACGGGAGCGCAGTTGCAGCCCCGAGCTGGGCCGCCCTCATGGGAGCGAGCTCAGGGCGAGTCCTGACAGGCTGCCTCCGGAGTCCCGAGGTCGCCAGCTCCGCCATTAGGCCTCAGCGCAGACGGAGGCAGAGAGGGGGGATACGACGAAAAAGTCGTATTCCCCCCAAGGGAGAGACAGCAAACCCCGTTTCAACCCCCCCCCCCACATAAACACAACCTAAAAACCAAAAACACAACTAGACAAAACGAAAAAAAACGACACAAAAAAGTAAAGACAAACGGACTGCAGGCGAGCCGCAGCCGTTCCCAGCGCCGCCACTTCCGGCCTCAGCATTACATACTTGCTTTTATATTCTCGTCCACTCGAAATACATGCTCACATTGCATTTGCCTTGGAGTGCAGCTGTAAACTTTTACATTTTTATTTTCATATGTCCTATTTTTAACAATATAATAGGAAACTTACCCCTGACATTTGTGTAACTTTATTACTGTGTTTTAGTGCCAAAGTGAATGAGTAATATATGAAATAGAAACCGTTTGAGGGCTGAGTCCCACAGGCCTAGAAAAATAGCACAAGGATTGCAATGTATGAGTAACACACATCCGTTTACTGTACAAAGGGAGTCGTAGTTGACAGGCAGTACAAACTATGCTGTTAACTCTTCACGAGGTAATAGTGGACTGTACATGGACCGCCGTTCACCACTGCTCTCTGGTCCAGTGTCCGCCACTGCTAAATCCAGAAGAACAATGTGGCTACAGGAAGAGACTTATACCTCCCTATACCTCCTCCCTCGACTCTGTCCAGGGACCCTGACAGCCCTTTCAGGTCAGGCAGAAGTTCACTTGCACCTCCTCCAACCTCATCTACTGCATCCGTTGGTCAAGATGTGGAATCTTATGCATGGTCGAAACCAAACGTAGACTGGGCGATCGTTTCGCTGAACACATTCGCTCAGTCTGCCTGGACCTACCTGATCCCCCACTTTAACTCTCCTTCCCATTCCCACACTGGCCTTTCTGTCCTATGCCTCCTCTGTTGTCAGAGTGAGGCTAAACTCAAATTGGAGGGACAGCATCTCATATATCGCTTGGGCAGCTCACAGCCCAGTGGTATGAAATTATTTCTCTAACTTCAAGTAACCTCTGCATTCCCTCCCCCACCCAAGTTGCACCAAGTTCCCATTCTCACCTAACAGCTAACAATGGCCTGTTTCCTTTGTCATTGTTACTGTTTTGCATATCTGTTCCTCATTTGTTCTATATCTCTCTACATCACCATCTATATCTCTCATTTCCCTTTCCCCTGACTAGTCTCAAGAAGGGTCCCGACTCGCAACGTCATCCATTCCTCTCTCCAGAGATGCTGCCTGTCCCGCTGAGTTACTCCAGCATTTTGTGTCTATCTTTGGCGACAGGATCTGTTCTTCATTTGTTCTATATCTCTCTACATCACCGTCTATATCTCTCATTCACACAGAGAGTGGTGAATCTCTGGAACTCTCTGCCACAGAAGGTAGTTGAGGCCAGTTCATTGGCTATATTTAAGAGGGAGTTAGATGTGGCCCTTGTGGCTAAAGGGATCAGGGGATATGGAGAGAAGGCAGGTACAGGATACTGAGTTGGATGATCAGCCATGATCATATTGAATGGTTCGAAGGGCTGAATGGCCTACTCCTGCACCTATTTTCTATGTTTCTATGTTTCATTTCCCTTTCGCCTGACTATTCTCAAGAAGGGTCCCGGCTCGAAACATCACCCGTTCCTCTCTCCAGAGATGCTGCCTGTCCCACTGAGTTACTCTGGCATTTTGTGTCTATCTTTGGCAACAGGAAGAGCTGGCAGGTATTCTCCATGTGACGTGACTCAGGAAACTATGACAGATGTCTGGCAGTAGACAAGTACTGGGTTCACTGTTTTCAGACAAACCACTAGTGGTCATGCAGGAGACAGTGGGAAGTATGTGAAAACCTATGTATCTATAGCAGGCCAGGAGGCATTCCAGACACAACCACAGGAAGTTGTGGGAACAGATAGCCCAGTAAGATAATGTCACGAGTGTTGCTCCAAATTCTTGGACATTGAATCTTAGGAAGTTTACTGACTTCAAATATAGCCAGCAGTGAGGGTTGAGACATTGAGTTCAGGACGTTTTTATAGCTACCTACTGCTCTTCAAGCCCTATCTACTACTAAATCTACACTCTTAAGTTGTTTAGAGTGGAATATGGCCTAAATATGCACCTCGTACCTCTCTCTCTCTCCTTGAATATCAGCCCTATCTTTTTCCCTTTTTCAGTTCAGATATGCAAGAACTGTAAAATAGATAGATGAAACCAAAATTGGTGGAGTTGCAGACATTATGAAAAGCTGTTTAAAGTACGTAGGAGGATGTCGATCAGCTACATAAATGGGCAGAGAAATGGCAGATGGAGTTCATCAAGCGTGAGGTGTTACACTTTGGGTGGAATTTGAGGGAAAAGTATACAGTAAATGGCAAGATGATTAACAGCATTGATATACAGACGGATCTTGAGATCCAAGTCTGTAGTTCATTGAAAGTGGCAATGCAGTGGCAAAGAAGGTGTATGGTATTCTTTCTTTCATGGGTTAGGATATTAAGTAATGCAATGGAAGACATTTAAAGACTGCATGGATGAACTACAAAAATTGTTCATCCCAGTTTGGCAAAAGAATAAATCAGGGAAGGTAGTGCATCCGTGGATAACAAGGGAAATCAGGGATAGTATCAAAGCGAAGGATGATGCGTACAAATTAGCCAGAAAAAGCAGCATACCGGAGGACTGGGAGAAATTCAGAGACCAGCAGAGGAGGACAAAGGGCTTAATTAGGAAAGGAAAAATAGATTATGAAAGAAAACTGGCAGGGAACATAAAAACTGACTGCAAAAGTTTTTATAGATATGTGAAAAGAAAGAGATTAGTTAAAACAAATGTAGGTCCCTTGCAGTCAGAAACGGGTGAGTTGATCATGGGGAACAAGGATATGGCGGACCAATTGAATAACTACTTTGGTTCCGTCTTCACTAAGGAAGACATAAATAATCTGCCGGAAATAGCAGGGGACCGCGGGTCAAAGGAGTTGGAGGAATTGAGTGAAATCCATGTTAGCCGGGAAGTGGTGTTGGGTAAATTAAATGGATTAAAGGCTGATAAATCCCCAGGGCCAGATAGGCTGCATCCCAGAGTACTTAAGGAAGTAGCTCCAGAAATAGTGGATGCATTAGTAATAATCTTTCAAAACTCTTTAGATTCTGGAGTAGTTCCTGAGGATTGGCGGGTAGCAAACGTAACCCCACTTTTTAAGAAGGGAGGGAGAGAGAAAACGGGGAATTACAGACCAGTTAGTCTAACATCGGTAGTGGGGAAACTGCTAGAGTCAGTTATTAAAGATGGGATAGCAGCACATTTGGAAAGTGGTGAAATCATTGGACAAAGTCAGCATGGATTTACAAAAGGTAAATCATGTCTGACGATTCTTATAGAATTTTTCGAGGATGTAACTAGTAGCGTGGATAGGGGAGAACCAGTGGATGTGGACTTCCAGAAGGCTTTCGACAAGGTCCCACATAAGAGATTAGTTTACAAACTTAAAGCACACGGCATTGGGGGTTCAGTATTGATGTGGATAGAGAACTGGCTGGCAAACAGGAAGCAAAGAGTAGGAGTAAACGGGTCCTTTTCACAATGGCAGGCAGTGACTAGTGGGGTACCGCAAGGCTCAGTGCTGGGACCCCAGCTATTTACAATATATATCAATGATCTGGATGAGGGAATTGAAGGCAATATCTCCAAGTTTGCGGATGACACTAAGCTGGGGGGCAGTGTTAGCTGTGAGGAGGATGCTAGGAGACTGCAAGGTGACTTGGATAGGCTGGGTGAGTGGGCAAATGTTTGGCAGATGCAGTATAATGTGGATAAATGTGAGGTTATCCATTTTGGTGGCAAAAACAGGAAAGCAGACTATTATCTAAATGGTGGCCGACTAGGAAAAGGGGAGATGCAGCGAGACCTGGGGTCATGGTACACCAGTCATTGAAAGTGGGCATGCAGGTGCAGCAGGCAGTGAAGAAAGCGAATGGTATGTTAGCTTTCATAGCAAAAGGATTTGAGTATAGGAGCAGGGAGGTTCTACTGCAGTTGTACAGGGTCTTGGTGAGACCACACCTGGAGTATTGCGTACAGTTTTGGTCTCCAAATCTGAGGAAGGACATTATTGCCATAGAGGGAGTGCAGAGAAGGTTCACCAGACTGATTCCTGGGATGTCAGGACTGTCTTATGAAGAAAGACTGGATAGACTTGGTTTATACGCTCTAGAATTTAGGAGATTGAGAGGGGATCTTATAGAAACTTACAAAATTCTTAAGGGGTTGGACAGGCTAGATGCAGGAAGATTGCTCCCGATGTTGGGGAAGTCCAGGACAAGGGGCCACAGCTTAAGGGTAAGGGGGAAATCCTTTAAAACCGAGATGAGAAGAACTTTTTTCACACAGAGAGTGGTGAATCTCTGGAACTCCCTGCCACAGAGGGTAGTCGAGGCCAGTTCATTGGCTATATTTAAGAGGGAGTTAGATGTGGCCCTTGTGGCTAAGGGGATCAGAGGGTATGGAGAGAAGGCAGGTACGGGATACTGAGTTGGATGATCAGCCATGATCATATTGAATGGCGGTGCAGGCTCGAAGGGCTGAATGGCCTACTCCTGAACCTAATTTCTATGTTTCTATGTAAGTATAAGAGTCAGGAAGTAATGTTATATTTTTAAGGGACTTCTGTTAGGCCGCATTTGGATGTGCAGTTCTGTTTGCCCCCTTACAGGAAGGATATGGGGGCTTTGGAGGGGATACAGAGGAAGCTTACCAGAATGCTGCCTGCATGAGAGAGTATTAATTATAAGGAGGGATTGTACAAACTTGGATTGTTTTATCTGGAATTTGGGAGGCTGATAGAAGTATATAAAATTATTGGAGGCATAAATAGGATAGATAGTCAGAAGTTTTTTTTTCCCAGGGTGGAAATATCAAGGAGTCAGCAAGTCATGCTGCAACTTTAAGGGACTTTGTTGAGACTGCATTTGGAGAGTTGCGTGCAGTTATGGTTGTTCCAGCAAGGATGTGGATGCTTTGGAGAGGATGAGGAAGAGGTATACCGGAATGCTGCATGGACTAGAGATCATTCAGCTGTAGGATGGACACGCTTGGATTGTATTGCCTGGAAATCGGAAGTTATGGGGAGACATTATAGAAGTAATAAGAAGATAGAATTCTGAGAGGTATTGATAGGGGAGACAGTCAGAACCTTTCATCCAGAGTGGTAATGTCAAACACTAAATTGCATAGCTTTAAGGTGAGAGTGGCATAGTTAGAGATGTATAGGGCAATTTTCTTACAATGACAGTCCTGGGTGCCTGAAATACATTGCTGCGGGTGCTGGTGGTGGAGGCAGATACAATAGTGGCATTTAAATGCCTTTTACTTAGGCACGTGGATATGCAGGGAATGGAGGAATATGGATCACATCCCTGGCAGAGGGCATTAGTTTGACCTGATATCGGCTTCGGCACGGACATCGTGGGCCGAAGGGCCCATTCCTGTGCTGCACTGTTCAATGCCCTACTTATAGCAGGTGGATGGACGGTGAAGCCACATCAGTATTTGATTTCAGTCGCTAGCTACGAACTCTGAGAAAGAACATACAGGATTAAGAGGGTGGCATAGAGTAAACCCCTGTCTCACTTGTACGACCTAATTGGCCGAATTTGCCCTTGACTCATACTCGCAGCATGGTCGCCACGAGGTCGTAGGAGGTCTTCCTAACTCTTCCTCATGCTCGTGAGTGGTCTTCCTCATGCTCGTGAGAGGGCTCTGGCCTCAAGTAAGTTTCGGCGTTTTTTCCAACCTGATAAAAAATGTCCACGAGTAAAAAAAGGTCGGCATGGAAAAAATCGATTCTTTTTACTCGTTGGTAGGTCATAGGTAGGTCATAGTAGGCCGTGAAGCTAGTCGTAGGAGGTCGTAGACATAGTCATAGAAGGTCATAGACATAGTCGTAGGAGGTCGTAGGATGTCTTTTACTTCGACCTTGACATTTTTTTCAACTCGTTTAAAGGTCTTCTAAACTCGTGGATTAGGTCGTCGAAGTGGGACTGGCCCATAAGGACCTAAATGTACTGAGGCACATAATGTGTTGCAGAAGACCTTGATGAGGATGAGATTACCAAGTGTCACGTGGCAGAAGGCTCTTACATTGTGTCAAGGAATGTAGAGCATTCCAGTGTCGACTTCACACAGGGTTATGCTCTTTCCAATGCTAGCTCACTCTTGGACCCTACAATGATGGCCAATGTTGCCGCAATGCAAATTCAGATAACTATCTCTCAGGGTCATTTGGCTCGCGTGTAAGCTCAGTAATGTCTCGATCACAGTCGTGAATTATAACTTAAATGTGAGAGAAATCCTGGAGTCGGTCTTCCAAAAGGTTACTGGTATGATTCCTGATGTCTTACAGCTTGTTGCTCGCTGAGGAACAATACAGGAAATTGTCTTTCTGAATGAATAAGGGGCTTGTGCTGGGATCCTCTGCTGTCCTCCTGGTCTACATGGAGTCCACATTCCCTCAGCATCCTATACCGTATCCATTCAACCGGTCTTCAGCATTTGGGGCAGAACTGTTGGTAGACTTCTGCAACTTGAAACAATACAGACAGCACTTATTCTGAAGAAGAGTCTCGACCCGAAACGTCACCTATTCCTTTCCACCAGAGATGCTGTCTGACCCGCTGAGTTACTCCAGCTTTTTGTGTCTAGCTTCAGTTTAAAGCAGCAACTGCAGTTCCTTCCTGCACAGACAGCACTAATTGTCTGGAGGTTTACCGTGTCTGCCAGATTGAGTGAGTAGTGCAGAAACTGGAGTTCAAATTCCACCTGGAGCAGCTGTGGATATAACCTGGATTTAACAAAAAGAGTCACGGATAATAACAATTACAGAATCACTGGCTTTCACCATGATTACGTCTATGTTTATATGGGTGCCACAGTGGCACAGTAGTACTCTTCTCCCCTCTCCCAGCTATCAGGCATCCTACCACAACCAGAGAGCAGTGCTGAACTACTATCTACCTCATTGGTGACTTTCAGACTATCCTTGATCGGACTTTGCTGGCTTTACCTTGCACTAAACATTATTCCCTTATCACGTATCTATATACACTGCAAATGGCTTGATTGTAATCATGTTTTATCTTCCGCTGACTGGATAGCACGCAACAAAAGCTTTTTACTGTACACGTGACAATAAACTAAATTGTAAACTGTAGTTGCTGCTGCCTCACAGCTCTCATGTCCTGACCTCTTGATGCTCCGGTGCTCCTTGTCTGTTTTCCCTGTGATTGATTGGAATTGTCCCTGCCTGGTTCCTCCCACATCACAAAGAGGTGCTGATTGCAAGTCAATTGACTGCTATCAACTTTCTCTACAGTGGGAGGCATGAGAATCATGGGCAAGTGAGAGAGTATAGGTGCCATATTTCCTGGCAATGAAGACACACCTGCGTCGAAGACGCACCCCACCACCTCCACTGGTTGTGCCTGTGCCGAAGGACACCATGGCTGGCTGGCGGGCTGGCCGGCAGAAGGCGCTGAGGTGGCGGCCAGCTCCACTGTCCTGTCCCGGCGGCCACTCGCAGCCACCCGAGCCGCTTCCCTCCTCGGCCACAATGCGGTTGCTCCGTGCCTGCAGCGCGGCGGCAACGGTGAGTGAGTGAGTTGCTGGCATGATCTCCGACCCCCTCCTTCTCAACGCTCCTGCCCTCCCCGCAACTTTACCCCTGGCGGCCCAGCCAAGTTTACTACTTTGTGCAGCCCAGGCCGTGCTGACCCGGGCCAGATTCCCCACATGCTGCGGAAAGGAACTCTCCCCCACCCCCAGCTGCGCTGTCCTTTTACAGCCGCTTCCAACTTCACACAGTTCTAGGGCCGAAGGCGTGGCAGGTTCCACGGAGCAGTCGCTACAAGAGTGGCATTGCTCAGCCTAACCTTCGGCTTCCAAGACGCAGGTAAATTTTCGGGCCTTATTTTAGAGTAAAAAATAGCGGCTTGGAAGCCAGCAAATATGGGGTAATTATGAAAATATGGGGATATATGGGTGACGACGGGACAGTTCTGAGAGGTGGTAGAGACTTGATGGGACATTTGATCTCCATCATGTCATGAGAAATATGAGAAATGCCTTATTGTACCAAAATACCAACTAAACAGTGGGTCTGACCAATTCATACGTTCTTAAGGCAAGGCAAGAAATGATAAATTGATAATCTTTCATTTGGTTTATTGATTTATTGTAATGTTCCTTCACTATTTGCTGAATGGAAATTATGCTTTAAGCACACCTTCACATTGCTGAGTGCCTTGAATAGGCCGGTCAGATGGTCCTTTCGCTACAGTCTCGTGTACCTCCTGCCCTGTCCTCCTCAGCCCTGAACATGCGCTCCTTCCTCTAAATCATGAGAGGAATAGATCGGGTAGATGAACAGAGTCTCTTGTCCAGTATAAGTGAATCGAGGACCAAATAGGTTTAAGGTGAAGGGGAAAAGATTTAATAGGAACAAGCTGCCAGATGAGGTGATTGAGGCAGGGACTATCCCAGCGTTTAAGAAACAGTTAGACAGGTACATGGATAGGACAGGTTTGGAGGGATATGGGCCAAACACGGGCAGGTGGAATTAGTGTAGCTGGGACATGTTGGCTGGTGTGGGCAAGTTGGGCCAAAGGGCCTGTTTCCACACTGTATCACTCTATGGCTCTATGACTAATTCTGTGAATGGTGAAAATGTGATTTATATAAAAAGTTGGGTAATGACCAATTATGTGATATTTAATTCCGTGTTAAATGACTCTAGCTTTCTTCACATAAATCACGGGGTAAGAGAAGGAGAGTAGTACTTTGAGAGTGAGTGGATCTATCTCTGCCACAGAATGTATGGACCCAGATCTCAATAGATTCAATGGATCTACAATAGGATGTTTCTATGCTTATGGATGTTAAAATGGACATGTGGGACAAGCCCGTCACAAACATTTGATAACACGTTGCAAAGACATTCTCATGACATAGAGCAGTGATTCACAAAGTTTTGATACCCGTGTACCCCTTTGTAAATTTCCATAAGCATCTTGTACCCTTCATTTAAAACAATCGTATTTAATTGTAAAAGTCGATAAAAATTGTCGTGTGGGAGTCTGCAAACAAGTCCAATGCAGCAAATATCACAACTTGAGTAGGAGAATTCATACGAAATATATAATTTATTTGCAAATATGTATGTATAAAATAATTCGTAACAACAGTATTTTTTCTAATAATTAATCTATGTTTCAGTAATACATAGCTGAAAATTGCTGCGTACCCCTTGAAGACCTTCCGCGTACCACTGGGGGTATGCGTACCCCACTTTGGGAAACACTGAAGAGAATGGTCGGAGGAGAGCGACAGTTGAGAAATTTTACGGGAGCCTTCAGGAGGTTTTAAGGACGGAGACAGTGATTACTACTTCAATGCAAGCTTTGATGTTTAGCCTGGATGTCATGTTTGCAGAGAACTGCCAGGACCCATTTGGAAATACTTGGTGACATCTGCTTTTGAAAGATAGTATTGCTGCCACTGTCATGCCATCATTTATACAGTGGCATTTGGATTTTGAATACAAATTGGGAGAAATTCAGCAATACCGTTAGATACACCCACCTGCTGCCATATATGTGTGATAGAATTGTCATGAAGGGGAACATTGTTATTTCTGCAGTCTTCTTCTTCTTGCGTATGGCGTGCACAGTCTAAAGTTGTAGAACAACTTGTTCTATTTGATCTTATTTGATTGTGCACGCCAGGTTGATTGCATTTGTCAAAACAGGGCGGACCGCATGCAGGTTGCAATCTCCCATTTCTGCAGTGAAATTGTAACGCTTTTAAAATATACAGTGATTTAAGAGATGAAGATTTCATTGCTCATTTACTGCTCTTCAAAAACTCAGTTTGAGGAAGAATCACGATGATAGACACAAAAAGCTGGAGTAACTCGATGGGGCAGGCAGTATCTCTGGAGAGAAGGAATGGGTGACGTTTCGGCTCGAGACCCTTCTTTAAGGAAGAAGCATTTTCTTGCACAACTGCAATCCCAGTGGTAGTGGAGGGATGAATGTTTAGGGTTGCAATATGACCTAGTGGGCTGCATTTTCTTGCATGGCATTGAGCGTGCATAACTTTGGAGATGCACTCAAGCATGTTAGTGGAGTGATTTCTATCACACTGCTGACGTGTGCTTATAGATGGTGGAAAAGCTTCAGGGAGTTAGGAGGTGAATTATTTGCCACTGATATTAACCTCTCACCTGGTCTGTAGTCTTATCACTGCCCTTTAACTGCTGAAGTCAAAAGTGTTTTATTGTCATATGTCCCAGATAGAACAATTAAATTCTTACTTGCTGCAGCACAACAGAATATGTAATCATAATAAATAATATAACAAAAACTCAGAAAAAAAGAACAAACAATAACAATGCAATTAATCTATTTTAGTTCATAGCTTATGAGTTGTAGTGTTTAATAGCCTGATGGCTGTAAGTAATAGCCAATTTTCCAAGATAATAATAACCTTGAACTGGAAATACTTTTATTAATTTTTTGATTGATTGAATTGAGGAGCCACCTCTTGATTGAGAGATACAGCATGGACACAGGTCCTTAAGCCCACCGAGTCTTCGCTGACCAGCAACCACCCGTTAACACTAGTTCTATGTTATTCCCCTTTCACATCCACTTCCGACACATTAGGGGAAATGTACAGTTAACCTACAAACCACATGTCTTTGGGATTTGGGAGGAAACTGGGACATCCGGAGGGAACCCACAAGGTGACAGGGTGAATGTGCAAGCTCCACATAGTCCAAAGTCAGGATCGAACCTGGGTCTTTGGTGCTGTGATGCAGCAGCTCTACCAGCTTTGCCACTTTGTCAACCAACAGTATACAAATGTTTCCACACGTGTTCTAATCTTTGGTGAAGAATTTTTCAGTGACTTTAATCAACCAGCTTCAAGCTTCACACGATTAGTTTGTATATTCATTTGGCAATGATTTATTCATTGTACTTTCCTTTCCATATTAAACAACGTTCGGTCAATCATGTCATTGTAAGATATTTGGGATTCATTTTCCTCTTGAATCTTGATTTATTCCACTGATCTTTGTTCTTCTTTTCTTCTTTGGGCTTGTAGTTTGGCCCAGTTGAGAAGATGTGATAACAACTGGCCTTCATCATCATTTACACAAACACATTCATCCCTTCCTGTGGGCACAATCTATGATCAATAATAACTGAGATAATCTTACCAAAACATGCTTTGACCAAGTTTGAGCCATTAGCCTATAGTTGGAGGCATTTCTAAACATTGTACAAAAAGTGAAGAGTAATTGCTAGGAATAGTTTGTCCAATAATTGAGTCAATTTTAAAAAGAGGGGAATTGTACAACATAAAGTATAAGAAACAAGTGCATCATTTCCTGTTTATTTAACTTTTTGCTCTTTATTGAGAAATTAGGATTTAAACCATGAATTTCACCGAAGAATGTCCAAGCGTAGTTCATTGGAAAGCAGCTAAAATGATTTCTACCTGTGTTCTTTTCCTGGAATTTAAAATTATGTGGACCTTAATATGCGAATTGTGTCATTTTGACACATTTTCTTACGTCATTTAAAATATTGCAGGAATCAGTATTTTGTGCCCGTTTCCATTGACATAAATGCTTGGCAGCAGTAAAAATTGAAACAAGTGATTAAAGTCATTAATCAGTCTCGGGATCATGTTAGAAAAATAAAATCCAGATTTATTTTCTCTGAAAAGAGAGTCTGGAGTGTGTGGTTTGTGAGATTACAGCAGATTGTATTCAACCTTTTGAAGAGGACTGCAGAGGTGTGTACTTGTACTGTGTCCAACCACATTGTTCTGCATCAGCATTCTGAATGCCAAACACCTTGTACTTGAGCAAGACTGACACAATGGATCAATCAAAAGCAAAAATGTACAATTTATTTAATTTGCTCACGGTCATGACAAGAGGTCGGACAGTGTTTTGTGGCTCTTATGGGAATGAACGACCAATAAATCATTTATAAAAGACATCTCCCCTGTGTCCTATAATATACATTCCATGGTCCTGTACTCTGCTAATTTTCATGTTCTAAACTTTTTGCAGTTACACATTTTCAAAATACATTAACAGGAAAGCAATGAGAATTACATTTATTTTAAACAACTTAGTGCGCAGTCCTTTGACTCACGACCGTCCATCTTCCGAGACATTTCAAAGCATCTTAATAAATTCCTGCTAATCTTTGAAAATGACCGTGATAAGTCAGGATGGAGAGGACAAAATATTCGGAGCACTCGTCGTATAATTGTGCCAACTATTCATATTGTTTGGAGAGGTTCCAGCTCTGCCAGTGGAATTAGCATATGGTGACTTGTAGGAATCATCTTCCTCTTGCTTAATGCTTATTCATAATAGATGCTGCTGTACGATGAAAAGATTCATCAATTTACCAGGCATTGAGCTAACACAAAGTAGATTAGAATTTGCAATTGCAGTCAGAATTACGAAGCGCTGAACACCTTTCAATTCTGGCAGATGCTGGAAAAATCGAAGGTAGACAAAAATACTGGAGAAATTCAGCAGGTGAGGCAGCATCTATGGAGCGAAGGAATATGTGACCCTTCTTCAGACTGATGTGGGGGGGGGGGAGGGGGGCGGAAAGAATAAAGGAAGAGGCGGATTCAGTGAGCTGTGGGAGAGCTGGGAAGAGGAGGGGAAGGAGGGAGAAAGCAAGGACTACCTGAAATTGCAAGGCCACCAAATTCAAGTGCAGTTTCATACCATTTCAAGCAGGGTGCAAGGCCACCAAATTCAAGTGCAGTTTCGTACCATTTCAAGCAGGGTGCAAGGCCATCAAATTCAAGTGCAGTTTCGTCCCATTTCAAGCAGGGTGCAAGGCCTCCAAACTCAAGGGCTGTTTCGTACAATTTCAAGCAGGGTGCAAGGCGACCAAATTCAAGTACAGTTTCGTACCATTTCAAGCAAGGTGCAAGGCCATCAAATTCAAGTGCAATTTTCTACCATTTCAAGCAGGGTGCAAGGCCACCAAATTCAAGTGCAGTTTCATACCATTTCCAGCAGGGTGCTACAATACAATACAGTACAATATTTATTACATGTCATTTGAACCTCAGTGAGGCTCAAACGAAACTCCGTTTCCACAGCCATACAAACAAAGACAATTTCCTACAGACATACACACAATTCAATTTACAGAAACATCCATCACAGTGAACCTCCTCCTCACTGTGATGGAAGGCAAAGTCTTTTCTCTCCCCTGTTCTCCATTTTTCTCCCGATGTCGAAGCCCCAGGCGGGCGATGATAAGTCCCACGGCCATTTTAGGCCGTGCCGGGCGATGTACGGCCCAGCTCCGGGTCGTTCCAACCCCGCGACATGGGCTGGAGAAGTTGCGTTGCGGGAGCTCCGGAAAGCGGTCTCCACCTGGACCGATATCCCGACAGTCCACAGAAGCTGCATTGCTGGAGCCTCCGAGATCCAGAGACGGGCCGCAGCAGCGAGCCACCACCGCTCCCCATGCTCCGAGGCCGGCCAGCCCCACAATGGTAAGTCATCAGCTCCGCAGGCTCCATGACTGGAGCCCCCAGGTCGTTCCGGCTGGAGGCCGCTCCACGGTGCTAGGCCCCAACGACAATGGAGACCCGACAGGGAAAAGGTCGGGTCTCCCGTGCAGGGAAGATATTTTTTTTAAGTTTCCCCCACCCCCCACATATACACAGTTAAAAACACTATTAAAAACATGAACAACTACATTTAACTAGACAAAAAATAAAAAAAAGACAGACAGTAGGGGCCGCTGCAACAGGTGAGTCGCGCCGCCCGCCGATCACTATGGAGATGGTGTAACTCAGTGTCTGTGGAAGGACACCAAATTCCTACAATTTCAAGCATGGAGCAAGGCCGCCAAATTCAAGTGCAGTTACATACCATTTCAAGCAGGGTGCAAGGCCACCAATTTCAAGTGCAGTTTCCTACCATTTCAAGCAGGGTGCAAGGCCACAAAATTCGTGCAGTTTCATACCATTTCAAGCAGGGTGCAAGGCCACAAAATTCATGCAGTTTCATACCATTTCAAGCAGGGTGCAAGGCCACCAAATTTAAATGCAGTTTCATGCCATTTCAAGCAGGGTGCAAGGCCACCTAATTTAAATGCAGTTTCATACCACTTCAAGCAGGGTGCAAGGCCACCAAAGACCGAGAGTCGTGACCTCTTCCTCCCCCATCTTGCAGAGACTGAGCCACGCCCAAACTTCAGGGTTTTATAGTCCCTCCCCATCCCACCGGAAGGGGCATGGCTTTTATGACATGATTGGCAGGAGAGAGATTCTCAACATTTTTTAAACACATAACCCTTTTATTTTTAATTGATGGGAAAAACCCTTGGCACCTGATAAGCAGAGGGGGACTCTGAGTAAGATGGCCAAAAATCAAAGCCGTACGTGGTAGAGTTTTTTCTAAAATCAATATAAAACGCAAACAGGAAGTGGTCAAGATTAGATTTTCAATAAGGTGAAGGCAACACCACTTTTCAATAGGCAAATGCTACACCACTTTTCAATAAGGCAAAGGCAACACCATTTTTCAATAAGGCAAAGGCAACACCATTTTTCAATAAGGCAAAGGCAACACCACTTTTCAATAAGGCAAAGGCAACACCACTTTTGCATTTGCAAACCAACGCCACTTTTGCATTTGCAAACCAACGCCACTTTTGCATTTTCAAACCAACACCACTTTTGTATTTGCAAAATAACACCACTTTGGCATTTGCAAATCAACACCACTTTTGCATTTTCAAACCAACATCACTTTTGCATTTTCAAACTACATTTTGAAACTACATTAAGGGCACTCACGGGTCAGTAAAACCAATCACAGTTTAGTAGACATGTGTTCAGTGTTATTCACAGCTCAGAGATTGAGGCAGTCCACACTTCCGGGTTTTATAGTCCCTCCCCCCTCCCAACAGAAGGGGCGTGGTCTTCATGGCGTGATTGACAGGAGAGAGAATCTCAACATTTTAAAAACATTAATGTCTATTATTTTTCATTGATGGGAAAAATCCTCTTGTCTTGCGCAGCGGAGGGGGACTCTGAGTAGGATGGCCAAAACTCACAGCCATAAGTGGTAGCGTTTTTTTCTAAAATCAATATGCAGTGCAAACAGGAAGTGGTCAAGATTTGAGTTTTAGTTATGTAGATAGTGTATAGTGCTGGGGTGATTGCTGGTTGGCGTGGAGTCAGTGGGCTGCAGGGCCTTTTTCTATGCTGCATCTCTAAAGTCTGTGTCTGGGGATATGGATTGTGTGCAGTTGGTTTCACAGAACTAAAGCAGTATTAAATATGAAGGTTACTGTATTTTGGAATCATGTCATGACCCAGATTTGGAGCACTTACCCATATGTTTTACTCTAAAATAGCTTAATGCATGTAACAGAAGGTTTTTTTTTTACATTCCAATGTAACTTGACCATTTTTGAATTACTTAGCTGTTTTTTCTTACTTCCTTTATGCATTCATGTCTTTATGAACTGAGAGATGTAAAAGATTATTTTATTTCCACTTGGTCTGGCTGCCCATTGCAAATAGCCCAATTGTTGTGAATTAAAATCCCAGCAACATTAATCTGTTAAATTAGGGTCAAACACCAGGAACATTTTAATGAGGGTTTATGGATTGTTAATTGGTTTGCTAATGATCTGGATTTTGCACCAGTTATTAAATCATTGATTGTTGAAAAGCGGCACAAATCTGTTGTGGATTTAGTATAGATTTGCTTGAAATCAGTGTTTGATCCATTATAGATAAGCAGCAGATGTTCAGTCTGGAAATACATTTAATTAAAGTCATTTAATTAAAGGCTGCCCCATTAAAGAAAAGATGTGGAGACTTTGGAGAGGGTGCAGAGGAGGTTTATCGGAAGGAATGGGCAACGTCGCCCAGTCCTTCTATCCAGACATGCTGCCTGTCCTGCTGAGTTACTCTAGCGTTTTGTGTCTACCTTCGATTTTAACCAGCATCTGCAGTTCTTTCTTACACAGATTTATCAGAATGCTGCCTGGATTACAGGGAGAGGTTGGATAGACTTGGATTGTTTTCTCCAGAACGTCGGAGATTGAGGGGAGACTTGATAGAGGTATATAAAATTCAGTCGTAGATAGGGTAGACAATCAAGAACATTTTTCCCAGTGTGGAAATGTCCAATACTAGAGGGCATGGCTATAATGAGAGAGAGAGAAATTTGAATTGAGATGTGTGGAGCAAGTTTATTTTGTACAGAGGGTGGTGGGGTCTGGAACACATTGTCAGGGGTGGCAGTGGAGGCAGATATGATAGAGGCATTTAAGAAGCTTGTAGATAGTTTTTTTAGTTTTTAACCATCCGCGCCGACTCGCGATCCCTGAACATTAACACTATCCTACACACATCAGGGACAATTTACAATTATACCAAGGCAATTAACCTACAAACCTGTACGTCTTTGGAGTGTGGGAGGAAACTGGGGATTCCGGAGAAATCCCACACAGGTCACAGGGAGAACGTATGAACTCTGTACAGTCAGCACCCATAGTCAGGATCAAACCCAGGTCTCTGGTGCTATAAGGCAACAACTCTACCACTGCATCACTGTGCCACCCATGGATATGTGGGTAATGGAGGGCTATGGATCATGTGCAGGCAGATCAATTCAGTTCAGCTAGGCATCATGTTTGGTGTAAACACTGTGAGTTCCTGTGCTCTACAGTTTCTATGTACATTTAACATAGAGAAAATACATGAGGTTAAAAGAGAGGAATAAAGGAGAGAACAATTAAAATAAATACCTTTTATATTTTTCAAATGTCTCTTTTTAAATAATTTCTGAATGAAATTAAAATAATTTTGTTTAGGATTTGAGTGGTTGTTTACTTGAAGTGTCATTATTTTATTTCCATTATATTATCATGGATCTGGCTGTCTAATGTACACAGCCCATTGTTATAAATTAAAATCCCAATCAATATTGACTGTTAAATTGGAGGCTATCACCAGGAAAATAACTACAAGAGTTTATGGATTGTTATAAAAATGAATTGGTTTGTTAATGAGTAGGAAGGAACTGCAGATGCCCTTCTACAGACTGAGCTGACGTTTCAGGTTGAGACCCTTCTTCAGAACCAGTCTGAAGAAGGGTCTCGACCCGAAACGTCACCCATTCCTTCTCTCCAGAGATGCTGCCTGTCCCACTGAGTTACTCCAGCATTTTGTGTCTATCGTTGGTTTGTTAATGACTAGGACTAAATGATGTGAGTCTCACTGCTGCTCATTGATAATTAGCGCAAAACTATTGTGGACTTCTCAGTATAAATTTACTCCAAACCATAAATGCAGCAGCAATTACTTTTTTTTACCTATTCATAGCGTGGAATTAAAGGGCAAGTGCCCCAGGTCTGGGTCGTGACAGTGATTTCAATGCTGCTTTTGTCAGTGAGGACAGTTACAGCACAGAGGAGCAGGGAATCTGCATTCTGAATTTCCACGCTCAACTGCATACACCAGCACTTCAAAAGTTCCATTTATATCCTTCATCATAATAGACGACCACCGTGAGCCCCACCCATTAATATAGCCACAAACTATAGATCAAAGATATCTCTAGGGAAGGAAACTCATTCACATATAACGTGGTCTGGTCTACATATGATTTCAATGGTACACTACATTATTTGATTATTCATATGTAAAGGGCAGACAGGCGTTACAACTAATCTGCAGCATCACCCATCATTCAGGAACAGTCGAAATGCAAATAATTATTTAAATTGCCCTTTGTGGCTTGGAGACCTTTTGCCTTTCTCTTTTCCTATTTATATTTTTAGATGTTAATTTTCATGGAAGTTTCATTGGTGTTCCAGGAGGAGCAGATTTGTATTTGAAATTATGCAAATACAACTATCAAGAAACACTCATCGCAATTGGAAATATTTTGTTTGAATCTAACCCCTAATATTCTCTGCAAAGGGGGAAATGCAGTGCTTCCCTTTCTACTACTTCAGCAGGTCGAGAAGTATTCTGATTCTGCAAATGTACAAAATGGTCAGAACATTGTTAGGCCTTTTGTTGTTTCTATATAAAATGCCATAATGTATTGATTCATATTTATGAGGGTGAGAAGTGACAATTTGCTGTTCACTGTGTTTTTATCTCCTTTTGAGAAGTAGCATTGATAGTAAAGGTTTGAAAGATGTTATAAAGCAAGCAAGGTATTTACATACAATTTGTATATTAAATAACAACTTTGGCTGCTGGATCAGGTTTGGCACGTTTAAAAGGCATTGAGGAAGGTATGACTGAGGCCCAGCTAGGGTTAGCTTTCAGATATAGTTGATGTATTTATGGCAGAGAGCGGAACAGAAAGTTATAATTCAGGTATATAAAAGGACTCAAATAATGCAAGCCAATAAGTAAACATTACAGTCCATGACATTCATTGTAATCCCTGGATGATAGCAAGATATAAAAGTAAACACTATTCAACCAGAAGTGTGAAACATCACCAGGTTTACATGGATGTGTTTATTTCAAGTTGGTGTCATTTAAATAAAATTTAACTCTGAATCTGAAACTAAATCGGAGCTACGGTATCATTGTCCCATTGAACCAGCAGGATTAATCCCCGGTGCAACGAGGGCCATTTGCAACATAATGGCATCATATCGGGGAGAAAGAGGGAGAATGCCATTAGTTCCCCCTGCAAAGTAGTTGGGAAAGATATTGATGGCTCCTTGCCTTAGCCAGAAAGGAATTCTGTCAAACCCTCTGAATGTTTCCAATGCTCAAAAAACAAACAAATATTATACATGATAGCAACTAATAGAAAACATTGTAAACATTAATAAAATTTACAAAAAACAAATACTTTGAAAATTTAAAGCTGCTCATAGAACATTTAATCATACTCAGCCAATTGCAAAAAATCTAAATTTTTTCCTGTTGTCACTCTTTTCCATTTAAATTAATTAAAGTGACATCCATTGAAGAGCTGGACCTGTATCAGGATGTTCATGCAGATTTTACTTCGGAGTCACGTGAGTGACTACGTGAAGAAGGGCCGTCCGTCTGCGTGCGCGTCATTACATCTGAACGCAACGCGCACGATGGACTGGCAGGCACTGTGTCCTCCCAGCCGTCGGGATGGGCAGGTAACGAAAGTTGAACTACTTACCTGCGTTCTTTCGGGCTTGAAGCTTTTTGTAGTTTCAGAGCCCAGATGTCGAGGAGACGGTCCGCAGGGAAGTCGGCTGCCGAAGACCGCAGCATTCCCAGTAGCGGGCGACGGTCTTGTTCCCGACATTAGCGCCGGCAGCAGAATCGGCAGGAGACTTCATGCAGGAGGAGGAGCTCCATGGTGGTCCTGCGGGACGTAATACCACCCGCAAGCATAACAAACCCGTTGATTCAGATGAGTCCGGAGAAGAGGGATACCCTCCGGTCTATCTGGATGGCATGGCTCTGCCAAATGGGTTGACATCAGCTCCTAGACTATTGACTAAACTACGGAAACCAATTCTGGGTCTACAAAGGTCTCAGAACCACATAGTAATGGCATATTTGGAGGACATTTTCATGTTGGAGTCACCAAGAATTGGCAGAAGCATCAGTCAAAGCAAACAAAAACCCTGTTTGAAAGACTTGGTTACCTCATCCATCCAGTTAAATCAAAATTGACACACACAAGGGTAATTGATTACCTAGAATTTACTATCAAAAACAGTAAATATGTTGGTGACTTTGCCTCGGGGCAAACAACAATATTTAATTAAGCCTGCTATGACCTGATAGTCAAATACTAGCCACCTAGCAGGCAAACGGTGAGTGTAATTGGCAAATAGTAGCTGCATTTCCAGCAGTACGTTATGGGCCATGAGGTAGCTATAACACGGTGACAGATGTTGGATCACAAATGTTTAATAACAACACAGAATGGATGTTGAATCAGGCAGTATTTAACTAAATAACTACACGATTTGGCATACCAGATATTGATCTGTTTGCATCTAGACTAAACCATCAGTTACCCAGATATGTGTCCTACGAGCTGGATCCAAGAGCAAAGGCAGTGGATGCTTTCTCCCTCAATTGGGGAGGAATGTTTATGTATGCTTACCGCCAATTTGTCTCACAAACCGATGCGTGACCAAAATCAAGCAAGACTAAGCCACAGGCATATTGGTAGTGCCAGATTGGCCTACTCAAGCCTGGTTCCCAACATTTTTGGGGAACTATAGTCCAGCCAGTTATTGCTGTACCCAAGAGCAGGGACCTCCTAGTGAACCCAGTTACAGGGAGTAATCATCCACTACATGAATGTATTAACTTGTTGGTCTGCAGATTCTGAGGAGGCCATTTCAAGGCATAGGACTGTCCGAACAAATACAACACAGTTCGGATAACGGATGTCTTGGAGTTCCTATCAACTCTGTACTATAACTATAAACAAAGTTATAGTGCAATCTATAGTGCCAGAGGCGCACTCTCCTCCTATCTGATGCTGGAAGCAGGGCACGGGTCAATAGGAACGCACCTCTTTACAACAAAATTCATGTAGGGAATTTACAATTTAATACCTCCAAGGCCAAGGTGCACGGACACATGGGATGTGAGCGTGGTACTAACCCTACTTTGACAGTGGGGACCGCCTATAACTAACCCTGAAGGTGGTATGCTGACAAAGAGTCCAGACACTGCAAAAGCTACGGTTGGACTACATGACCACCAATATGAACAACATAACATTCGTAATCAGAAACCTGATAAAACAGAGCAGGCCAGGAATGCCAGGGATGAAGATCCAGTTCTTGGCATATCCAGAGGACCAACGGTTGTGTGTGTGGTAACATACTAACACCACTATCTGAGAGTTACGGAGAACCTCAGAGGCTCAGAACAATCGGTCCTCATCAGCCATAAAAAACCACACCAAAAGGTGTCAACTCAAACCATCTCCAGATGGTCAAAGGAGGTAATGGCGGTAGCAGGAGTGAACATTTATATGGTTAAATCTCACTCCACCAGGGCTGCATCTACGTCGGCAGCAAGAGCTATGGACATGCCCTTTGACGACATCCTAGTGGCTGCAGGTTGGACGAATGAAATAACGGTCCACTGGTTTTATAACAAACCCATAACCAGACTGGGGGTGTTTGCACGTACCATTTTAAGTTCTGTCCCTTAGTTTCCCCCCAAGGTTGGGAGGGGTAACTATTTTTAAAAAACTTTTCTTTCATTTAAAGCATCAGTGTCTTTACTTAACTACGTAATGTCTGAATGCTTTAATGATTACATGCATCCATGGTCAATCCATTCAGTGTGTGACGCCTGGATTCGTAACCGGCGTAAAATCGCAGAGCTTTGAAATCTTCACGTAGTCACTCACGTGACTCCGAAGTAAAATAGTAAGATTAAACGAGAACTTACCAGTTTGAAGTTTGATCTTGATTTTATGAGGAGTTACGATGAGCATTACGTGCCCACCGCTCCCACCCTCATACTATCATGGTCATATGGAAGTTCTAGTTTCTTCACAATCTTACTATTCTCAGGTCTTCTTTTTATCTGTGATTTAACACCGCTGCTTTGAAGATTGATGCGCACGCAGACGGACGGCCCTTCTTCACGTAATCGCTCATCGTAACTCCTCATAAAATCAAGATCAAACTTCAAACTGGTAAGTTCTCGTTTAATCTTACTATTATCTGCAGTAGATAGTAAAGAAGTTAGCTTTGGAGGGTAACTGTAAGCAGCTGACCACAGTATGGAACTTATATACTGTATTTGCACACATTTCCATAGATAGTGGACAGTTAGGCAGGGAGATGTCAGCGGTCAGATGAGTAAATTAATGGTAAATTACTTCAGTGCAATGAGCACACAAAGATAACATTTTTGGGGGAATTTACATATGTGGTTCTCCGTGGATTGTCACCTTGTCGTGGTGGAGAAGCTTGTGTGGACCTGAGATCCTGTGAGCGATGCCATCTGGAGCTATGCTCCTTGTTGGGCCACCCATGGCGGTAAGGTCGAGGGGGAGGTCCCTGACAAAGAGCAATCCAACCAAGACCTCAACGGTGGAACAGGCGGAGGACGATGGCTGACCTTAGTGGAGCGTGGGAAGGTGGATGAAGGCTGCAAAAGAAAAGGGTCTCTGGTCATCTTGGACTCCATGCCACTGGATCCGACCCAGATCTGTCAAGGACTGTGTGGTGGCTGTCTGTGCACCAGTCTCCCCACTTTAAATAAAGTCACGCACAGGCGTCCTCCATATAGGGAATAACACCCTGGAGACACCCAAGGTCAGCCATGACCGAGGGGGGCCTAAGAAGGTTCAATTTAACCTCCGTCTAATAACGGGTAATCAGATCCATCAGCAGTCTGCCTCTGCATCGATCATGAGACCGACCGAGGGGAAGAAGAAAAAGATCATGTCCTGCCATAGAATATTTCATGAATCAAAGCAATTTACGGATTATAAGTGTAGGAAGGAACTGCAGATGCTAGTTTAAACTGAAGATATGCTGGAGTAACTCAGCGGGACAGGCAGCCTCTCTGGAGAGAAGGAATCAGCCTATTAAATACAACTTCAAACAAACTCTGAACTATAACAGCCTATTGCACTTTATCTGTTTATTGATGTGTGAATATATATATTCTATGTTATATACACTCACTGATCTGATCTGTATTTATGCCTACTGTTGTGCTGCAGCAAAGCAAGAATTTCATTGTCCTATCTGGGACACATGACAATAAACTCTCTTGAATCTCTTGACTTGAATGGGTGACTTTTCGGGTCGAGACCCTTCTTCAAACTCACGGATTATTGATCCAGAAATATAGCTGGTTTATTAAGAAGGCAAATGTGGAAGCTATTTTGGAATGTTTTTTGATTGTGTTGAAGTATAAGTTGTTTCAGAGGACAATTGTTTTCCGATAGTGTTTCGGAGTGTTTTACATCCATTAGAAAGTTGGATCTGGTCTTGATTCAACAAAATGTGCTGTGAAAAGCAACAGCTTGACGTTGTGCTACTCTCACCACCTAAAGTGTCTGCCTCAATTATGTTCTCAAGTTCTGGAATGGAGCTTGAACCCATGACTCTCTGACTGGGAGACTGACACACCACTGCTGAGCCAGGTTAATTTAAGTTATATGTGCTCTGTTCATTTTTGGAAGATAGATTTTTGTTTCAGCCCTCCCTGCACACCACTGTCCCTGCTGTCCACGCAGTAAATCCCCATCCTCAGCCTGTGAGCAACAATGCAGGAGATGTAACGGTGTCTAATTTAAAAAAGTGTTTGTTTCAATTTTCTGGATTGAATCTTTGCTATCAAAAATACATTGCTAACCAATCCTCATTTTGAGTTATCTGAGAATTATTTTTAGAGTTTTCACTGAAACCATTAAACGCAGCCACATTTATGTTTTGCAAAGGGGTCATGTTTGTTGGGAGGTCAGTAGTATTTAAAATAAATTTGTAAATGATCTCTCAGCTGATTCTCCGGCTACATGAAGTAAGTTATGTCCGGGAAATAATTTGGTTGGGAGCTTGCTGTGTTTCTCTATTCTCTTTATGTTCCCTGTGGTATCACCTTAGCATCTGTTCCCTGTAGCACAGCCTCAAACAACCTGCACTGTAGCATTTTGAATTTATGGTGTACGATGCTAGTTATAAGTTCTTAAGTGATAGGAATAGAATTAGGCCATTTGGCCCATCAAGTCTACTCCACCATTCAATCATGGCTGATCTATCTCTCCCTCCTAACCCCATTCTCCTGCCTTCGCCCCATAACCCCTGATACCTGTACTAATCAAGAATCTATCTATCTCTGCCTTAAAAATATCCACTGACTTGGCCTCCACAGCCTTCACACAAATTCCACAAATTCACCACCTTCTGACTAAAGATATTCCTCCTCATCTCCTTCCAAAAGCAACGTCCTTTAATTCTGAGGCTATGACCTCTGGCCCTAGACTCTCCAACTAGTGGAAACATCCTCTTCACATCCACTCTATCCAAGCCTTTCACTATTCTGCACATTTCAATGAGGTCCCCCCTCATTCTTCTAAACTCCAGGCCCAGTGCCGTCAAATGCGAGTGTGCTATTCACTCTTCATCAAAACAATGACGAAGAAAGTATGCAACAAAAAAGCTGGGATATAAACCACATGAGACTTTAGACTTTAGAGATACAGCGTGCAAAAAGGCTCTTTGGCCCACCAGCTCCGTGCCGACCGGTGATCACCACTATTCACTGGCACTATCCTAAACACTAAGGATAATTTACAATTTTTACAGAAGCCAATTAACCTACAAACCTGTACGTCTTTGGAGTGTGGGAGGAAACTGGAGCACCCGGAGGAAACCCATGCAGTCACAGGGAGAATATACAAACTCCGTACAGACAGCACAAACAGTCAGGATCGAACCCGCGTCTCTGACACTGTAAGGCAACAACTCTCCCGCTTTGCTACTGTTCCACCCCACTGAATAGAATCATCGACTAATTGATAACTTGCAAAAGGTCAGTTATTAATGTAGCAAGCATAAATGCACAATATAGGTGTGGTTTCTGTTGCAGTAATATATTGCTTTTGAGAAACCGCTTTAATTGGATTTTATAATATCAGTACAGAAATCACATTACACTTCTGTTTTTTTAATGCATCCAGTTAACTTTTAATGCATGCCCGTTAAACTAACAGTCTTAGAGACTGTACTTTCCACACTCTATATAAAATAATTTCATGTAAAGGAAGAGAGGTGCCAAGAATACAATAATATTTGTTGGCAAGAAACATTTACTACTGTACTTACAAACATATTAAATACAATGCAACTCAAAATCCTTAGGCCCGTCCTGTCATTCAACAAGATCCTGCTGATCTAATTTTAACTGTCATTCCACATTCTCGTCTACCTGTGGCAAAATAATAATCAACAGTTTTAAAGAGACTTGCCAGTTCACAGGCCTCATGAGACAGATGTTTATTTCAGCAGCACTAATCATTTATTTTTCCAAATTGGCTGCGATCCTGCATTTCATTCACATTTGTTTGCCATCAGGGTTTTGATGAAATTATTACAATCGCTGAATTTTAACTATCGAATAACTACACAAACGTTGACAAAAGGCCAGTTTCCGGCAACGCCTTATAAACTATTTTGGTGTGCAGAGTCTAACTGAGCTTCCAAAAGACATATTGGCCTGGAAATTCGAGTGCACTCAGATGGATGTCCTGATCTGATGTGGAAGCAGAGATCTAAACACAATTTAGCTCATTGGAATCCATTCCCAAGCACTCCAGCCCACCACACCATGGTGGGTCTATCTGTACCTGAATCAGAAACCGATTCTGATAGAAGGGTAGAAACAAGCGAACTGCAGATCCTGGTTTACACAAAAGGACACAAAGTGCTGCAGTCACAGTGAGTCAGGCAGCATGTCTGGAGATCAGGATTTGTTGTCCCGACCTGAAACATCACCTATCCATGTTCTCCAGAGATGCTGCTTGACTCTCTGAGTTACTCCAGCACTTTGTGTCCTTCTGTGCGCAAGGGAATCCTTTTCCAGTAAGATTGCTGTCGAAAAACTGCAGTGCTGTAAAGTGACTCAAAAACGGTTGTAATTATAATGCAGTCAGAATAAAAACAACAACTTTTAATTGTGTAACACTGGGAAAATAAACTCTTTGTGATTGAATTTAAGGCAAACTTAAAAAAAAAAAAGTTGTTTGGAATTTAATTCTTGGAACTTATGAAAGAAATGATCCACTGAACATTGTGGCACCCAAAACACTACATTTCAGCAAAATACGAATCACTTTTATTGAAGATGTCGTCCAAAGAGGGGCAGGGGGTTTAAGTCACTAGTTATCTACCGAGAGCTCAGCACACATAATTAAATACATTTCCCTACTGCTGCCCCTTCTCTGTTTGAACAGCTTGCAGCTGTTTCACATTAAATGATTACTCTGTGAAATTCAGTTATTTATCCCGTTCTTCGTGTGCAGTGTAAATTCTCAGTGTGACCCCAGTGCCACTTAAGGCTGGCCACATATGAACATGATTCCACTCTGAATGGGAGAAGCAGATTGCTGAGCTCATGGATGTTTTCTGCCTTGAGGTAAAAAGCACAGTGCATCTCCTGGGCAGTTATAACTTAATACTGTCTGGCACAGGAACAATGTTTGGGCAGAAGGGAATGTAAATACTTATATCACATTCACTCTGCATCTGCCTGATTCAAACTGAATGTGATCTCCATATGTAAATTTGCTATCGAAGAACAGAAAACAAAATGGTTTTGTTTAATAAATAGCTCATTACCTGTCATTTACCACCTGGAACATGTACATAAGCTACATTATTTAATAAATAACTGAAAGGAAAACACATCTTTATTAAATAAAAGTCGTTTGGATGAAAGGCGATATCAGTTCGGAATTATCTCATTGTCTCCTGCATTTTCACTGTCTTTGTATTAATTCTGTCAAATCAACAGTGGAAATTTACACATTAACATTTGATGCTGCTTATTGCATTTGAGAACATTTCCTCAGTTTTGAGTTTTGAGAATATTTCCTCAGTCTTATTAAGAATGCAATTTTTTTAACTTTAGAACTTGAAAGGGTGATTTAGTTAAAGTGTTTAAAAGGTACAGAGATTGAATAGGGTAAACCGAAGAACCCAACCTAGTCAACATCTCCCTATAGCTCACACCTCTAGTTCTGGCAACATCCTCGTAAATCGTTTCTGAACCCTTTCAAGCTTGACAATATCTTTCCTTTAACATGGTGCCCGGAACTGAACACAATATTCTAAATGCGGCCTCACCAACGTCTTATGCAACTGCCACATGACCTCCTAACTTCTATACTCAATACTCTGACTGATGAAGGCAAAAGTACCAAGAGCCTTTTTGACCACCTTATCTACCTGTCACTCGACTTGCAAGGAACCAGAAAGCTTTATCTTCAACTCATAGAATCATACAAATTAACCTTTTTGCCCAATAGACAATAGACAATAGGTGCAGGAGTAGGCCATTCGGCCCTTCGAGCCAGCACCGCCATTCAATGTGATCATGGCTGATTCTCCACAATTAGTACCTCATTCCTGCCTTCTCCCCATATTCCCTGACTCCGCCATCTTTAAGAGCCCTATCTAGTTCTCTCTTGAAAGTATTGAGAACATTTCCTGTTTTGAGTTTTGAGTCTTTTTAAGGATGCAACTTATTTTTTACTTTAGAACTTGAAAGGGTGATTTAGTTAAAGTGTTAAAAAGGTACAGAGATTGAAAAGGGAAAACCGAAGAAATGGATGTGTAGAGAATGTGTCCAGGAGGACCACAAGCTCTGCTCATCCCCAATAATAACATATAAATATCTATTTACAACACCCTCTGTCCATTTCCCACCATATATAGGGCAGGCAGCACGGTCTTTAACAGCATTTATGTTGTTCCCTGAAAGTACAACACTTGTAGATAGAGTCGTTTTTTTTTAGAGATACAGCGGAGAAACAGGTCCTTCGGCCCACCGAGTCCACGCCGACCAGCGATCACCCTGCACATTAACACTATCCTACACACACTAGGGACAATTTACACATACACCAAGCCAATTAACCTACAGGATAACGAGGGATAAAATTGGTCCATTAGAGAGTCAGAAGGATAACGAGGGATAAAATTGGTCCATTAGAGAGTCAGAGTGGCCAACTATCTGCAGAGCCAAAAGAGATGGGGGAGATATTGAACAGTTTCTTTTCTTCGGTATTCACCAAGGAGAAGGATATTGAATTATGTGAGGTAAGGGAAACAAGTAGAGTAGCTATGGAAACTATGAGGATCAAAGAAGAGGAAGTACTGACACTTTTGAGAAATATAAAAGTGGATAAGTCTCCAGGTCCGGACAGGATATTCCCTAGGACATTGAGGGAAGTTAGTGTAGAAATAGCAGGGGCTATGGCAGAAATATTTCAAATGTCATTAGAAACGGGAATAGTGCCGGAGGATTGGCGTACTGCGCATGTTGTTCCATTGTTTAAAAAGGGGTCTAAGAGTAAACCTAGCAATTATAGACCTATTAGTTTGATGTCAGTGGTGGGCAAATTAATGGAAAGAATACTTAGAGATAATATATATAAGCATCTGGATAAACAGGGTCTGATTAGGAACAGTCAACATGGATTTGTGCCTGGAAGGTCATGTTTAACTAATCTTCTTGAATTTTTTGAAGATGTTACTCGGGAAATTGATGAGGGTAAAGCAGTGGATGTTGTGTATATGGACTTCAGTAAGGCCTTTGACAAGGTTCCTCATGGAAGGTTGGTTAAGAAGGTTCAATGGTTGGGTATTAATGGTGGAGTAGCAAGATGGATTCAACAGTGGCTGAATGGGAGATGCCAGAGAGTAATGGTGGATGGTTGTTTGTCAGGTTGGAGGCCAGTGACGAGTGGGGTGCCACAGGGATCTGTGTTGGGTCCACTGTTGTTTGTCATGTACATCAATGATCTGGACGATGGTGTGGTCAAATTGGATTAGTAAGTATGCAGATGATACTAAGATAGGTGGGGTTGCGGGTAATGAAGAAGAGTTTCAAAGTCTACAGAGAGATTTATGCCAGTTGGAAGAGTGGGCTGAAAGATGGCAGATGGAGTTTAATGCTGATAAGTGTGAGGTGCTACATCTTGGCAGGACAAATCAAAATAGGACGTACATGGTAAATGGTAGGGAATTGAAGAATGTAGGTGAACAGAGGGATCTGGGAATAACTGTGCACAGTTCCATGAAAGTGGAATCTCATGTAGATAGGGTGGTAAAGAAAGCTTTTGGTGTGCTGGCCTTTATAAATCAGAGCATTGAGTATAGAAGTTGGGATGTAATGTTAAAATTGTACAAGGCATTGGTGAGGCCAATTCTGGAGTATGGTGTACAATTTTGGTCGCCTAATTATAGGAAGGATGTCAACAAAATAGAGAGAGTACAGAGGAGATTTACTAGAATGTTGCCTGGGTTTCAGCAACTAAGTTACAGAGAAAGGTTGAACAAGTTAGGGCTTTATTCTTTGGAGCGCAGAAGGTTAAGGGGGGACTTGATAGAGGTTTTTAAAATGATGAGAGGGATAGACAGAGTTGACGTGGAAAAGCTTTTCCCACTGAGAGTAGGGAAGATTCAAACAAGGGGACATGACTTGAGAATTAAGGGACTGAAGTTTAGGGGTAACATGAGGGGGAACTTCTTTACTCAGAGAGTGGTAGCTGTGTGGAATGAGCTTCCAGTGAAGGTGGTGGAGGCAGGTTCGTTTTTATCATTTAAAAATAAATTGGATAGTTATATGGATGGGAAAGGAATGGAGGGTTATGGTCTGAGCGCAGGTATATGGGACTAGGGGAGATTATGTGTTCGGCACGGACTAGAGGGGTCGAGATGGCCTGTTTCCGTGCTGTAATTGTTATATGGTTATATGGTTATTATTATACATACCTGTACGTCTTTGGAGTGTGGGAGGAAACCAAAGATCTCGGAGAAAACCCATGCAGGTCACGAGGAGAACGTACAAACTCCGTACAGACAGCCCCCCATAGTCAGGATCGAACCAGGGTCTCCGGCGCTCCAAGCACCGTAAGGCAGCAAATCTACCTCTGCACCACAAAAGTAGTATTTAGCTTGGCCTCATAGTTTGGAGCATTGAGTAAAATAGTCAGGAAGTCATGTTGCAGCTTCACAGGACTTTGTTTAGGCCACATTTGGAGTATTGTGCGCAGTTCTGGTCGCCTCATTGCAGGAAAGCATGTGCAAGCTTCGGAGAGTGGATGGAAGAGGATTAGGGAGTATTAACTATAAGGAGATACACCAAGTTGTGGATAAACAGCGAGTCAGGCGGCATCTCTTAAGAACACGGATAGATGACGTTTTGTGTTGGGACACTACTTCAGACTGAAGAGGGGAGTAGTTTAATTTGGCAACCTGTTTGGCACAGAGTTTGTAAGTCAAAGGGCTGGTCCTTTACTGTACTGTTCTATGTTTTATACTGTAGATTTTGTCTAGATTTGTTCCTCTAACAGTTTGTTTTTTTCGCAAGATTCCAATATTTGCTGTTGTCTGTCTCTTCAATATAAATAAATGGTTGAAACTAGCTATCATCTTACCTGCTGAGTGTGTTTCAAACACTTTCTGTGTTTTTTTTCATAGTTGAGTCCAAGCCTGGAGCCAAACTAGTGCTAATTAGCATCTCAATGTATCTCTGACTAGATGAGGTAAATGTCCATCCTCAGTATCCGATAGAAATCAGTGAATCACCTGAAACTTTCTGCATTGCGACCTTGACTATTGTCCAAATGTTGAAGATACACAGTCGGTCAGGCAGATGATGAGAGAAAAAAACATAAGATTTTAGTTTTAGTGATCGTTCAGCAATTCTTTGTTTCAGATTTCTAGTACCTGCAGTTTTTATTGCTTTTGCTGTCTCCTATATATGGTATATATATATATATGTGGAAGGCAAGGTGAGGTTTAAAAGCAATTGTGCCAACTGCGAAGACAAACATTAGGAACTTGTACATGAAGTTATAGTGGGTTGCAGTAAGTAAAACAAATTCCAATTCACCAAAGTTGTATGCACACGATGTTCTTGCTATGAATGTTTTTATAAATGGCAAAGATATAGTCAGTGAGAGTCACCTAATTTATCAGGATTTGTACGTTTGTAGATTGAAGTGCTAGACATTAAGTATGTTGTTTTCAAAGAGTTAAAGCATAAAAAAGGTGAATTTGCAGGACCATTCTCAGAAATGCAATCACGGTGGTACAGTGGTATAGTTGATGCCTTACAGTAAATGCAGCGCCGGAGACCCGGGTTCGATCCAGATTACAGGTGCTGTCTGTACGGAGTTTGTACGTTCTCCCCGTGACCTGCGTGGGTTTTCTCCGAGTTCTTTGGTTTCCTCCCACATTCCAAAGACGTACATGTTTGTAGGTTAATTGGCTTGGTAAATGTAAAAACTGTCCCTAGTGGGTGTAGGATAGTGTTAATATGCGGGGATCGCTGGTCGGCGCGGACCCTGTGGGCCGAAGGGCCTGTTTCTGTGCTGTATCTCTAAACTAAACTAAACTAAACTAAATGGGATTGGTTTCTATGCAATGCTCCATATGTCCTTGTACTTACCTTTGTGTCAGGATAAACTTGGGGGAATGTAACATGTTATTTACATTGGTAAATGCTGAAACATATTCTACTCACTTAGATTACTGCCTCCAGGCAAATTGAAACTTCCCTTTCAAAGTTATGCCTATGTACTGAATTGCACCGTAATGAATCTTCCAAGTCCCAAACATGGTTAGTCACAGTCATAGAGTGATACAGTGTGTCCCATCGGCCCAACTTGCCCACACCGGCCAACAATATCCCATCTACACTAGTCCCACTTGCCTGCGCTTGGTCCATATCCCTCCAAACCTGTCCAAAGCAAGTACCTGTTTAACTGTTTCTTAAGCAATGGGATAGTCCCAGCCTCAACTACCTCCTCTGGCAGCTTGTTCCATACACCCACCACCTCTGTACGAAAAAGTTACTCCTCGGAGTCCCATTAAATATTTTCCCCTTCACCTTGAACCTATGTCCTCTGGTCCTCGATTCCCCTAATCTGGACAAAAGACTCTGTGCATCCAACCGATCTATTCCTCTCATGATCTTATACACCTCTATAAGTTCTTATACACCTCTATAAGATCACCCCTTATCCTCCTGCACTCCATGGAATAGAGACCCAGCCTACTCAACCTCTCCCTATAGCTCACACCCTCTAGTCCTGGCAACATCCTCCTAAATCTTTTCTGAACCCTTTCAAGCTTGACAATATCTTTCCTATAACATGGTGCCCAGAACTGAATACAATATTCTAAAGGTAGACAAAAATGCTGAAGAAGGGTCTCGACTCGAAACATTGCCTATTTCCTTCGCTCCATAGATGCTGCCTCACCCGCTGAGTATCTCCAGCAATTTTGTCTACCTTCGATTTTCCAGCATCTGCAGTTCCTTCTTAAACAATATTCTAAATTCGATCTCAGCAATGTCTTCGTACTGGAGTTGGGCATTTCAATGCCAGCATGTGGAGATGGGTGCTCCGCAAGACCCCGGCCAGTGAATGCAGAGCAGAACAACAGACAGCCAGACATGTCATCTCTGGGTGCCCACTCTACCACCCACCAAATGGAGGTCAGGGCCTGGCAGACATTGACGTAGAGACAACAACCTAGCTGCTCAACACCCGGCTTGAGATTTAACTATTCCTTTGGTTTATGTTTCACTCGCAAGAAGAAGAAACAATGTCTTATACAACTACAACATGACCTTCTACCTTCTATACTCAATACTCTGACTGATGAAGGCTAAAGTGCCAAAAGCCTTTTTGACCACCTTATCTACCTGTGACTCGACCTTGAAAGAACCAGAAAGCTTTATTTTCACTTCATAGAATCATACAAAATAACCCTTTTGCCCAATTCCTTTATGCTGACCAAGAAGCCCCATGCAAATTATTCCCATTTGCCTGCATTGGTCCTGTATCTCTCAAAACATTTCCTATCCATGTACCTGTCCAAATGTATTTTAAATGTTATGTTGCATATGCTTCAATTACTTTCTCTGGCAACTCATTCCATATACCCACAAGGACAGGTTTGGAGGGGTATGGACCAAACTCAGGCAGGTGGGACCGGTTTAGCTGGTTCATGTTGGCTGGTGTGGGCAGGTTGCGCCGAAGGGCCCGTTTCACTCTATGATTCTATGACTCTGACTCTATGACACCATCCTTTGTGTGAAGGTTTTAAATCTCAGGTTCCCAGTAAATCTTTCCTTTCTCATCGTAAACCAATGCTCAATGGTTCTCGATTCCCCATCCACAGGAAAACCTGTCCATTTACCCCATCTATTCCCCTCGTGATTTACCCTTCAGCTTCCTGTGCTCCAAGTAATAACATCCAAGCCTGCCCAGTCTCTCCCTGTAGTTCAGCCTCTTAAGTCCTGGCAACATCTTTGTAAATTTTCTCTGCACCCTTTCAAGTTTAATGACACCTTTCCTACGTCAGGGTGCCCAAAACTGAACACAAACTTTACCAAAGTTCTGTACAACTATATTCAATTCCCTAACAGGTTACCAAAGGCCTTCTTCATCATCCTATCTATTTGTGATGCCACAGTTAGGGAACTATGTACTATATACTCATTACAACACTCCCTATGGGTCTATTATTCAGCGTGATGATCCTGCCCTGGTTTGACTTCCCAAAATGCAAAACCTCATACTTATCTGCCATACTTATTCCATTTATCATTCTTCAGCACACTTGGCCAGCTGATTAAGATCCTGCTGTAATTCTTGACAACTATCTTCACTGTCAACTGTATCCAACCTATTCTAGTGTCATCTACAAACTTACTGTACATACCTTGTACACTCTCATTCCAATGGTTGAGATAGATGACAGACAGCACTGATCCTTAAGGGCCTGTCCCACTTGGGCGACCTAATCCGCGAGTTCTGGCGTGTTTGCCCTCGACTCATACTCGCAGCATGGTCGGCAGGAGATCGTAGGAGGTCTTCGTAACTCTCCTTCATGCTTGAGAGTGGTCTCAGCATACTCGAGGCCTCAGCTAGGTTGTGGCGTTTTTTTCAATATGTTAAAAAATGCCTGCGAGTGAAAAAGGTCGCCATGGAAAATGTCAATACTTTTCTTACTCGTAAGTTTAATCGTAGTAGGTCGGTATGCTAGTCATAGGTAATCGAGGGTAGTCGAAGGTAGTCAAAGGTAGTCGTAGATAGTCTTCATCATAGTCGAAGGGAGGTCGAAGGAGATCGAAGGAGGTCGTCCTCACTCTCCACTATCCAGTATCCAATTTTCCCGAAGTTAGTCATAGCGAGTCTTCAACACAGTCGAAGGAGGTCGAAGGAAGCCTTCTACATAGTCAAAGGAGGTCTTCAACGTCATTTTTTCAAACTCTTCTAAACTCGCCAATTAGGTCGCCCAAGTGGGACAGCCCCTTTAAGGTACACCATTGGTTACAGACTAGTTTGAGAAACAATCTTCTACCACCACCATTGCTTGATCTAACCTTCCACAGCAGCCTACCATACAGTACCATATCAAAGGCCTTGCTGAAGTATTACAGACTTTGCCTATGGCCCTTTACTGATCAAGCTTCTTGGTTAAGGTAGACACAAAATGCTGGAGTAACTCAGCGGGACAGGCAGCATCTATGGAGAGAAGGAATGGGTGACATTTCGGGTCGAGACCCTTCATCAGAACTCTTGATTAACTCGTCAAAATACATTATCTCCCACATACCAACCACATTGACTATCCCTAATCAATCCCTGTCTTTCAGAATTTATATATCTTATCCCTCAGAATCCTCTCCAGTAACTTGTGCATCACATTGTTAGTTACAATGTTTTTTCTGTAAGCCCTTCTTAGAAAGAGACAACACATTAGCTATCCTCAAGTCTTGTGGCACCTCATCCATGTCTCATGATAGTTCTTATATCTCAGCTAGCACTCCTGTTATGTCTTTTCCTGCATCTCATTGTGTCTTTGGATATATTTGATCTGGTCTGGGAGATGGCACAATGGGCTAAGTGTTCGGCTGGCAACTGGAAGGTAGCCGGTTCGAATCCCGCTTGGAGTGCATACTGTCGTTGTGTCCTTGGGCAAGACACTTCACCCACCTTTGCCTGTGTGTGAATGTGTGTGAATGTGTGTGAGTGATTGGTGGTGGTCGGAGGGGCCGTAGGCGCAGATTGGCAGCCACGCTTCCGTCAGTCTGCCCCAGGGCAGCTGTGGCTACAGAAGTAGCTTACCACCACCGAGTGTGACTGAGGAGTGAATGAATAATGCGATGTAAAGCGCCTTGAGTATTAGAAAGGCGCTATATAAATCCCATCCATTATTTAGCTACCTTCATATGACATAGGACATTCAGCACATCCTTGATTGTAATACGGACTACCATTAAGTCTTCAAGATTCCCTAGTCAATAGTAAATAGTCAATAATCAATAGTCAATTTTATTCGTCACATACACATATAGGTGCAGTGAAATTGCCAGCAGTGGTACAATCAAAAAAGAACACACAATACACAATAAGATTTAACACAAACACCCACCACACGATACTTAACTATGGTGGAAGGCACAAAGTTCAGTCAATCCTCCTCCATTGTTCACCCGTGGCCGGGGCCATAAACCTCCGTAGTCGCTGCTACAGGCGGCCGGATGTACAGGCCCTCTCGTTGGGACGGTCGAACATACTCCGCAGCTTGAAGGTCCCGAATCGGCGCTCTCTTACCGCGGCTTCAGGATGTTGTAGGCCACAGGCCGGCGGTCAGAGCTCTTCTCTGGCTATCCCCGGCGAGGGATCCTGCTCCGTATGAAGCTCCACAGACTGTGGCTTCAGGATGTTATAGGCCGTGGGCCGGCGGTCGGAGCTCTTCTCAGGGGATCCCCGACGAGGGATCCCAGGCTTTGGACACCGCGCCCGTGGCTAGAAGCTCTGCAGACCGCGGCTTCAGGATGTAACAGTCCGCGATGAAAAGTCCACGCTGCTGAAACTCCGGGCCCGACTCCTGGAAAGGCCGCTCCAATCCTTGCTGTTAGGCCGCGAGGGAGGCGACATGGAAAAAGTCGCCTCTTCATGGAGGAGGTGACCAAAAGCGGTTCCCCCTTTCCCCCTCTCACCACCCCCCACACAAGACACACTGAGAGAGACTAAACAAACATTTGGACACACTAAAAAGTAGAAATAATGAACATGCTGCTGGCATGGCAGCCGTCTTGCAGTGCCCCCACTGACCAGTCTTCATATCTTTCTCTGCATTTCAAACAGCAGAGAAATATTCAATGAGGAGTCTCTTTCAGCTCCACACATAGATGACAACGTTGGTTTCTGAGGGGGCCTATTCTCTCTTTAATCTTTTTCCCCTTAATATACTTACTAGATCTCTTTAATTTTAACTGCCTGAGAAGAGATTTACCCGAATGGTGCCTGGATTAGAGAATATTCCCAATATGGTTTTTTTTTCTTTTTAGATGTGGCAGATGAGGAGAGACTGATGGTGGCATGTTTAATAATGAGATACATAAATATGAAATACAGTCAGTACCTTCTTCCCAGGTTGGAAATGGCAAATACTGGAGGGCAGGGCTAAAAGTTCAAAGGATAAAAGTTGAAAAGAGATTAAAAGAGCAATCCAACAGAGAGTGATAGAGGCCTGGAGTAATATAGCATGGAAACAGGTTCTTCAGCCCAACTAATCCATACTGACCCAAATGCCCCATCTTAGCTAGTGAATTTACCTGTGTTTGGCCCATATAACCTCCAAAGCTTTCCTATACATCTACCTGTCCCATAGTGCCTGGATGAGTGCTAGCAATGTCCTGCCAGGGGTGGTGGTAGAAGCAGATATGACAGTGGCATTTAAATAGGCATATGGTAATGCAGGGAATGGAAGGATATGGATCACATACAGGGCAGAGGAGTTAAGTTGAATTTTCTCAACCTGTTCAGCACAAACATTGTGTGGCGAAGGGCCTGTTACCGTCCCGTAGTTTAGTTTAGTTTAGTCTAGTTTAGAGATACAGTGCAGAAACCGGACTGACCAGCAATCCCTGCACATTAACACTACCCTACACACACTGGGACAATTATACATTTATACCAAGCCAATTAACCTATAAACTTGCACGTCTTTGGAGTGTGGGAAGAAACCGAAGATCTCGGAGAAAACCCACACCGGTCACGGAGAACATACAAACTAAACATAGAAACATAGAAATTAGGTGCAGGAGTAAGCCATTCGGCCATTCGAGCCTGCACCGCCATTCAATATGATCATGGCTGATCATCCAACTCAGTATCCCGTACCTGCCTTCTCTCCATACCCTCTGATCCCCTTAGCCACAAGGGCCACATCTAACTCCCTCTTAAATATAGCCAATGAACTGGCCTCGACTACCCTCTGTGGCAGGGAGTTCCAGAGATTCACCACTCTCTGTGTGAAAAAAGTTCTTCTCATCTCGGTTTTAAAGGATTTCCCCCTTATCCTTAAGCTGTGACCCCTTGTCCTGGACTTCCCCAACATCGGGAGCAATCTTCCTGCATCTAGCCTGTCCAACCCCTTAAGAATTTTGTAAGTTTCTATAAGATCCCCTCTCAATCTCCTAAATTCTAGAGAGTATAAACCAAGTCTATCCAGTCTTTCTTCATAAGACAGTCCTGACATCCCAGGAATCAGTCTGGTGAACCTTCTCTGCACTCCCTCTATGGCAATAATGTCCTTCCTCAGATTTGGAGACCAAAACTGTACACAATACTCCAGGTGTGGTCTCACCAAGACCCTGTACAACTGCAGTAGAACCTCCCTGCTCCTATACTCAAATCCTTTTGCTATGAAAGCTAACATACCATTCGCTTTCTTCACTGCCTGCTGCACCTGCATGCCCACTTTCAATGACTGGTGTACCATGACACCCAGGTCTCGCTGCATCTCCCCTTTTCCTAGTCGGCCACCACTGAACTACATACAGACAAGCACCCACAGTCAGGATCGAACCCGGGTCTCTGGTGCTGTAAGGCAGGAGCTCTACCCACACGCCACTATGCCACCCAGAGCTATCTCATGACCCCCCCATGTTATATGTTATAGGTGATATGTTATATCGCAACGGCAATTAAGAGTGGACAATTAAATGCTGGCTCTGCCTCCATAGCCCACATCCCTTGAACGAATGAAAAAAAAGATTAACATGATGGAATTATTTAAATTATACTTCATGTGGAGCCCTCAAATGTCCAGTTTTACATCTGGGCTTCCAAACACAAACAATTGTGATTGGAACTGGTTGAATTGAAGCACGTGGTCTGATGATGGGGCCCAAGTTCCACTGAGCCTTCAGTTATTGCCTAGGAGTTTATATTTAATTCACAATGGTGACTTTGTTCTGTTCTTTGGCATCCATTTCCATTTCAGTTGAAAGAATGTGCCCTATCAGTTAAAAGAGGTGAAAGTATGTAAGGGGTCACATCTCTGTGACACATTTGAAGTTCAAAGGATGTGGGTTCCATGGCCTTTGCCAGCAGTTATTCTCCACCATTTGTTAACCTGAACCCACCAGTCATAATTTGGAAAGGAAACCACATTTAAGTTAAACTAAATAGTTTTCATTCTTTGTCCCAGTGGAGCTTTCCTGCCACTCTGATACCTTTCGTGATTATTTTATCTGGTACCAACTCACAAATCACCAAATTCGATCAATTCAAGGGCAATGTCCCCAAAAAGCAAAGAAACCCAACAGATGCTTGAAGACTCAGCACGTCAGGCAGCATCCGTCGAAAGAAAAACAGGGTTAACATTTTGGATCAATGGAGCCAATGAAGGGTTCAATAAAATTGTGCTGCTTGCTCCGATATAATTGAAAAGTGGAGAAAAAGGCAGATTCTGTTACCCATATAAATTTAAAGCTTAAATCCATTAGGAATTTATTCATCATAGACTATGACATCCAAGTACTGGCTCATTATTCCTTCATAATGCAACAGAAAATTACAGCACAAAATGGAGAGGCACTCAGCAGTGAACAGAGAGAGTACTGAGTACTCACAGGCCTGACAAAACACCAAGCACAAATAGTACAGCAATCAATGCAAGAGAAATAGGGCAATTAACACCAAAGGTTATTCAACAGCATTCAACTGTAAGGGAGATCCTGCTGATATGCACAAAGGCCACAAACACTACTTCACATCCCTATATATCATACTTCCTTTCACCAGTATTTTATACTTCCTCTCCGCACTCCAAGACCCGCGGTCCGAATAATTCCCAATGTCCTCCAGTGTGGATTAATATAACTGAGAATGTAAGTGCTGAAATAAGTCACTGTGTAAAAAGGCAAAAATAAAAGAACCTAAAGAAAAATATTGAAGTTCTTTGTAAGTATCCAAAGAACATTGCAAGCAAAGTGCATCCTTAAAACTTTGTGCTAACTTTTGCAAGTTCAAAAAACCTTGTCTACCGGTACCTGAAATTTGAAAGCAACAGTAACAGGAATCCCAGACCTCGGTGCACTGTATGAAACCAATTCAACAATAGCATTCCTTCTCTCCAGAGATGCTGCCTGTCCTGCTGAATTACTCCAGCATTTTGTGTCTATCTTCGGTTTAAACCAGCATCTACAGTTCCTTCCTTCAACAATTGTACTGTTCTCTGAGATTACATATTTGACTGAATAATATCACTATTAGCTCCAAAGTACTCATTTAGCAATATGTAATATCATAAGGATGACCAACACATGAGAATAATACTCGGCATAATTTGTGATGACTGATTAAAACTCCAGGAAATCCTAGTCCAGTATTGGTAAACAGTAGCCCACAATATCATGCTGCCCAAAATGCATTGCTAGTGTCCTGCATGGTACTGTTGGGAGATTCAAATTGACAACGGTCCCTTACCGCGAGTCGGCTTCAACTGCTTCAATTGTCGACTGCGGTATATTTCCATCCCGGACAAGGTCTGGACCTATCACCTGACGAGGGACCACTGGAGGGTCGCTCCGGTTGCGGTGATCTGTGGTGTTTTTTGGCCGTTTTCGGCCGTGGAACGATCGTCGCCCTGCGGCCTATATTGCTAGCTGCTAACTGCTAGCTGCTAGAACCGCTAGAACCCTGCACGCTGCCTGGAGAGGACGCTGGCGTTGACTGTTCGCCGCTTCTCCGCCAGCCATTCCCCCCCCCCCCGTCTGTTACCTACCTGTTACCTGTTACCTACCTGCCTGTCTGTTACCTGCCTGTACCTGTGCCTGTGCACCATCGACGCTGGACACCTCCTGTGCCTGTGCACCATTGACGCTGGACACCTCCCTGCACTAGTGATGCTGGATCCTCTCTGCACCCGCACCGCTGGACAACCTCTCTACACCTGCACTACTGGATACTCTCTGCACCCTCATCGCTGGTCTACCTCTACACCTGCTCTGCTGGGCAACCTATCTGCTCCCTCAATGCTGGACACCTCGCTGCATCTGCACTGCTGGACAACCTCTTTGCTCCCTCACTGCTCGACACCTCGCTGCACCCGCTCTGCTGGACAACCTCTCTGCTCCCTCACCGCTGGATACTCTCTCCACCTGCACCTGCACCGCTGGACACCTCTCTGCACCCTCACTGCTGGACACCCCTCTTCACCTTCTCTGCTGGACACCTCTCTGCACCCTCACCACCAGAGACAACCTCCCTGCTGCTTGGGCTCCTCATCATGCTCAAATATTCAACTCTACAAATGACTGGTTTCTTCAACAACCACATCCCATCCGGCATCCAAGTCATTAAACAGCTTAGACTTCTACGTCGACCCCGTTTCATCCACAGAGGCTCTCGACGCAAGCTTGTTTACTTCAACCACGGACATTCCATTCCATCCATCTGCTCACTACCATGCTCTGCCCCCCTCACCCGCGTCACCCCCCATCCCAGCTGACCGCACGCACTGTCAACCGGGACAACCTCAGATCTCTCCAGCCTGCCCCCATCCCTCCACCCTCTCATAATGCCAACTTTGCCCTCCTCAACACCAGGTCGCTCAACAACAAAGCCCTTGCCCTCCATGAACTAATCCTTGACAACACTCTGGACTTCCTTCTGCTCACTGAGACCTGGCAACAACCCAATGTCTTCTTCTCCCTCAATCAAGCATCCCCACCTGGATTTAATTACATCTCCAAACACCGCCCATCCCGCCATGGAGGTGGCCTCGCTGTTATTTTCAACCAGAACTTTCGGATCACTGAACTCACCTTCCCCCCAGTAGCATCATTTGAATTCCTCGCCTTCAAAGCCCTTTCCTCCATGACAGTCATCCTCATTTACCGGCCACCTAAACCAAACCCCTCCTTCCTATCTGACTTCACTGAACTCCTAACACTTGCCTCATCCCTCTCCCCACGTCTGCTGCTACTTGGTGACTTAAATATTCACATGGACTCCCCCACCTGCAAGCTCGCATCTGAATTCGCCTTTTTACTTGACAACTTCTCTCTCACTCAGCACGTCACCTTTCCCACCCATGACAAAGGTCACATCCTTGACCTGGTCTGCTCCACAAATCAACCGGTACTCGACCTCCATCCATGCCTCTTCCCCCTCTCTGATCATAAGCTTATACGGTTCACCATCCCTTCTCCGACACCTCGCCCCCCCTCGCTTCCTCCGAGAAATCACCTTCCGTAATCTAAAATCCATTGATCCCCTACATCTCTCTGACCTGCTCTCCACCACTCTCCCCCTGGACTCAGCCCCCATCTCACCTGATGATCTCACAAACCATCTCAACTCCACCTTGTCTACCTCCCTTAACACTATGGCCCCCCTCAAAACAAGAACTGTAACTTTCAACACATCTTCACCCTGGTACACACCTGCACTTCGTAAACTGAAACAGACTGGTCGTCGACTGGAACGACTCACAAAGAAATCATCTCTCACAGTCCACCTTGAAGCTTACAAACTCCACCTCACTGACTATAAAGATGCCCTCATTGCTGCAAAATCTGCCTACCTCTCCTCCATATTCACTGATCCCTGCCTAAACCACAGAACCCTCTTCTCCACAGTGGGCAACCTCCTCAAGCTTCGAGCCAACACTCTCCCTACCTCTATTCCGGATCTCTGCAACTCATTCCTCCACTTTTTCGCTGATAAAATCAGCACCATCTATCAAATCTTTATCCCCTGTACCCGACTCCCCAGCATCTACTCCACCACCTACCAAGGCCCCTCCTTTCAACATCTCCACTGACCTCCTTACCCCTCCTCCACACTGCTTCCTCTTCCAGTTTGACCTGGTCACCCCTACTGAAATCTCCAAACTCATCAGCTCTTCCAAACCCACTACCTGCTCCCTCGACCCTCTCCCCACTCCTCTGCTGAAGTCCTGCCTCCCTGTTCTCTGCCCCTACCTCACTAATCTCTTCAACTCCTCATTGTCCCAAGGAATTGTCCCCTCCGCTTTCAAAACTGCTGCTGTCACACCAATCTTAAAGAAACCTGGTCTTGATCCCTCCTCTCTCATTAACTACCGCCCAATCTCAAACCTCCCCTTTCTTTCAAAAACCCTGGAGCGTATCGTTGCGTCGCAACTTCATTCCCACCTCCTTGCGCATAACCTACTTGAACCCCTCCAATCTGGCTTTCGCCCCCTCCATAGCACAGAAACTGCTCTCCTCAAAGTCCTCAACGACCTCCTCACCTCTGCTGACACCGGTTCCCTCAACATCCTCATCATCCTCGACCTGAGCGCAGCCTTCGATACAGTGAACCATAACATCCTGCTCACCAGACTCAAAGACCTCGGCATTGAAGGCTCTGCACTCAGCTGGCTCCGTTCCTACCTTTCCAACAGATCCCACTTCATCTCTCTCCACAACCACACCTCTGCTACAGCCACAGTCACTCAAGGTGTTCCCCAAGGCTCCGTACTCGGCCCCCTCCTCTTCATCATGGTGAGTTAAAAAACCCATCGTGGGGCTTGTCTCAACAGAGGCCCAGGAGCCGTTACAGAGGGAGGAGGAACCAAAATCTGCAACGTTCCATTCGCAGATCACACTTCAAATTAAGGGGGCTGGTGGAAGCCTCTGATTGGTCGAACGGACTAGAGGAAGCAGACGTTACAGGACTAGAGGAAGCAGCTGATTGGCTTGTATCCCGGGTAAGGCTTTATTGTATTCGGATAAGGGGGAGAATGAGGGCCAGGGCAGTTTACTGTTCTGGATGTCAGATGTGGGAGGTCATGGAGTCTGAGTTCCCTCCAGACGTCCACATCTGCGCCAGGTGCGTCGAGATGGGGCTCCTAAGGGACCGTGTAAAGAACCTGGAACAGCAACTCGATGACCTCTGTCTGCTCAGGGAGAGCGAGGAGGTCATAGATAGGAGTTACAGGGAGGTGGTCACTCCAAGACCACGGGAGACAGAAAACTGGGTCACAGTTAGGAAGGGCAACGGGCAGAGGCAGGGACTGGTGAATACCCCGGTGGCTGTACACCTTGAAAATAAGTACTCATGTTTGAGTAAGGGTGGGGGAGACAGCCTACCTGGGGGCAGTGACAGCGGCCGGGCCTCCGGCACAAAGACCGGTCCGGTTGCTCAGAAGGGTAAGGAAAAGAAGGGGAGGGCAATTGTAATAGGGGACTCTATAATCAGGGGGTCGGATAGGCGATTCGGTGGACGCAGACAAGAGACCCGGATGGTAGTTGCCTCCCTGGTGCCAGGGTCAGGGATGTGTCTGAACGGGTCCAAGAAATCCTGAAATGGGAGGGAGAGGAGCCTGAAGTTGTGGTACATATAGGTACCAACGACATAGGTAAAAAAGGAGAAGAGGTCCTGAAAGAAGAATTTAGGGAGTTAGGTAGAGAGTTAAGGAGAAGGACTGCAAAGGTAACAATCTCAGGATTACTGCCTGTGCCACGCGACAGTGAGAGTAGGAATGGAGCGAGGTGGAGGATAAATGAGTGGATGAGGGACTGGTGCAGTGGGTATGGATTCAAGTTTCTGGATCATTGGGACCTCTTTTGGGGAAGGTGCGACCTGTACAGAAAGGACGGGTTGCACTTGAACTCGAGGGGGACCAATATCCTGGCGGGGAGATTTGCAAAGGCTACTGGGGAGACTTTAAACTAGTATGGTTGGGGGGAGGGACTCAAATTGGGAAAGCTAGCAGTCAGTGTGTGAGGCAGGAGGCAGAGAATGGTAGCACTCTGACCCAAAATGTAGGGGAGAGAGAAGAAAAAGACAATAAACAGAGAATAAGAGAGGGTGGGTTTCTTAAATGTGTATATTTTAATGCTAGGAGCATTGTAAGAAAGGTGGATGAACTTAGAGCCTGGATTGACACCTGGAAGTATGATGTTGTGGCGATCAGTGAAACATGGTTGCAGGAGGGCTGTGATTGGAAACTAAATATTCCAGGATTTCGTTGCTTCAGGTGTGATAGAATTGGAGGGGCAAGAGGTGGAGGTGTTGCATTGCTTATCAGGGAAGATATTACAGCAGTGCTTTGGCAGGATAGATTAGAGGGCTCGTCTAGGGAGGCTATTTGGGTGGAACTGAGAAATGGGAAAGGGGTAGCAACACTTATAGGGGTGTATTATAGACCGCCAAATGGGGAGCGAGAATTGGAAGAACAAATATGTAAGGAGATTGCAGATATTAGTAGTAAGCACAAGGTAGTGATTGTGGGAGATTTCAATTTTCCACACATAGACTGGGAAACACATTCTGTAAATGGCCTGGATGGGTTGGAGTGTAAAATGTGTGCAGGATAGTTTTTTGCAGCAATACATAGAAGTACCTACTAGAGAAGGGGCGGTGCTGGACCTCCTGTTAGGAAATGAGACGGGTCAGGTGGCAGAGGTATGCGTTGGGGAACAGTTCGGGACCAGTGATCACAATACCATTAGTTTCAATATAATTATGGAGAGGGTCAGAACTGGACCTAGGGTTGAGATTTTTGATTGGAGAAAGGCTAACTTTGAGGAGATGCGAAAGGATTTAAAAGGAGTAAATTGGGACATTTTGTTTTATGGGGAAAATGTGGAAGAGAAATGGATTACATTTAAAGGTGAAATTTTAAGAGTACAGAATCTTTATGTCCCTGTTCGGTTGAAAGGAAATAGTAAAAATCGGAAAGAGCCATGGTTTTCAAGGGAAATTGGACACTTGGTTCGGAAAAAGAGGGAGATCTACAATAATTATAGGCAGCATGGAGTAAATGAGGTGCTTGAGGAGTATAAAGAATGTAAAAAGAATCTTAAGAAAGAAATTAGAAAAGCTAAAAGAAGATATGAGGTTGCTTTGGCAAGTAAGGTGAAAGTAAACCCAAAGGGTTTCTACAGCTATATTAATAGCAAAAGGACAACGAGGGATAAAATTGGTCCATTAGAGAGTCAGAGTGGACAGCTATCTGCAGAGCCAAAAGAGATGGGGGAGATATTGAACAATTTATTTTCTTCGGTATTCACCAAGGAGAAGGATATTGAATTATGTGAGGTAAGGGAAACAAGTAGAGTAGCTATGGAAACTATGAGATTCAAAGAAGAGGAAGTACTGACACTTTTGAGAAATATAAAAGTGGATAAGTCTCCAGGTCCGGACAGGATATTCCCTAGGACATTGAGGGAAGTTAGTGTAGAAATAGCAGGGGCTATGACAGAAATATTTCAAATGTCATTAGAAATGGGAATAGTGCCGGAGGATTGGCGTACTGCGCATGTTGTTCCATTGTTTAAAAAGGGGTCTAAGAGTAAACCTAGCAATTATAGACCTGTTAGTTTGACGTCAGTGGTGGGCAAATTAATGGAAAGGATACTTAGAGATAATATATATAAGCATCTGGATAAACAGGGTCTGATTAGGAACAGTCAACATGGATTTGTGCCTGGAAGGTCATGTTTGACTAATCTTCTTGAATTTTTTGAAGAGGTTACTCGGGAAATTGATGAGGGTAAAGCAGTGGATGTTGTATATATGGACTTCAGTAAGGCCTTTGACAAGGTTCCTCATGGAAGGTTGGTTAAGAAGGTTCAATGGTTGGGTATTAATGGTGGAGTAGCAAGATGGATTCAACAGTGGCTGAATGGGAGATGCCAGAGAGTAATGGTGGATGGTTGTTTGTCAGGTTGGAGGCCAGTGACTAGTGGGGTGCCACAGGGATCTGTGTTGGGTCCACTGTTGTTTGTCATGTACATCAATGATCTGGATGATGGTGTGGTAAATTGGATTAGTAAGTATGCAGATGATACTAAGATAGGTGGGGTTGTGGATAATGAAGTAGATTTTCAAAGTCTACAGAGAGATTTATGCCAGTTGGAAGAGTGGGCTGAAAGATGGCAGATGGAGTTTAATGCTGATAAGTGTGAGGTGCTACATCTTGGCAGGACAAATCAAAATAGGACGTACATGGTAAATGGTAGGGAATTGAAGAATGCAGGTGAACAGAGGGATCTGGGAATAACTGTGCACAGTTCCCTGAAAGTGGAATCTCATGTAGATAGGGTGGTAAAGAAAGCTTTTGGTGTGCTGGCCTTTATAAATCAGAGCATTGAGTATAGAAGTTGGGATGTAATGTTAAAATTGTACAAGGCATTGGTGAGGCCAATTCTGGAGTATGGGGTACAATTGTGGTCGCCTAATTATAGGAAGGATGTCAACAAAATAGAGAGAGTACAGAGGAGATTTACTAGAATGTTGCCTGGGTTTCAGCAACTAAGTTACAGAGAGAGGTTGAACAAGTTAGGGCTTTATTCTTTGGAGCGCAGAAGGTTAAGGGGGGACTTGATAGAGGTCTTTAAAATGATGAGAGGGATAGACAGAGTTGACGTGGATAAGCTTTACCCACTGAGAGTAGGGAAGGTTCAAACAAGGGGACATGATTGAGAATTAAGGGACAGAAGTTTAGGGGTAACATGAGGGGGAACTTCTTTACTCAGAGAGTGGTGGCTGTGTGGAATGAGCTTCCAGTGAAGGTGGTGGAGGCAGGTTCGTTTCTATCATTTAAAAATGAATTGGATAGTTATATGGACGGGAAAGGAATGGAGGGTTATGGTCTGAGCGCAGGTATATGGGACTAGGGGAGAATACGTGTTCGGCACAGACTAGAAGGGTCGAGGGCCTGTTTCCGTGCTGTAAATTGTTATATGGTTATATGGTTATCATCTACATCCTCCCCCTTTGTCAGATACTCCGCCACTTAAACCTGGACTTCCACTGTTACGCCGATGACACCCAGATCTACTTCGGCACCAAATCCCCCCACAACCTCCCATATCAAATCCTGTTTGTCAGCTATAAAAACCTGGATGCAACATAACTTCCTCAAACTCAACAGTGATAAGACAGAATTCCTCCTCATAGGCTCCAAAGCCACACTCAGCAAAATCAATAACCCCACTCTCACCATCGATGGCACCACTGTCTCCCCATCTCCCCAGGCTCGCAACCTTGGCGTGATCTTTGATTCCACCCTCTCCCTTGAGCCTCACATCCGCCATGTCATTAAAACTTCCTTCTTTCATCTCCGTAACATCGCCAAACTCAGACCCTCTCTCACACCTCCCGCTGCTGAAAGACTCATCCATGCCTTCATCTCCTCCCGACTGGACTATTGCAACTCACTTCTCCTTGGCATCAGCTCCACCTACATCAACCGACTCCAACTGGTCCAGAACGCAGCCGCCCGACTCATCACCCACACCAAATCCTGGCATCACATCACTCCAGTCCTCAAACAACTTCACTGGCTTCCCATCTCCCACCGGATCACCTACAAAATCCTGGTCCTCACCTACAAAGCCCTCCACCATCTGGCCCCCCCCATATCTCACTGACCTCCTCTCCCCCTATCAACCCTCATGGTCCCTCAGATCCACATCAGCCGGTCTCCTCTCCATCCACAAGTCCAACCTCCGCAGTTTTGGGGACAGAGCCTTCTCCAGGGCAGCTCCCAGGCTCTGGAACTCCCTCCCCCAACTGATCCGCAATTCCGTGTCCCTCACCATCTTCCAGTCCCGCCTCAAGACCCATCTCTTCACCTCTGCCCATCCTTAGCCCCACGTCCCCCTCCCTTTTCATCTGTGCATTAATAGCCTCATATTGTGTTTTGAATTGAATTCTGTCTTTACTTTGTGTACTAATCATGTCTCTACTATTTATTTCATTCCCCTTACATGTTTTTCATCTACCTGCTAAATTTTTGTTAGGTGTCCTTGAGACTCTTGAAAGGCGCCCATAAATAAAATGTATTATTATTATTATTATTACTGTGTAGGAAGGAGCTGCAGATGCAGGTTTAAACAAAGATAGACCCAAAAACCTGGAGTATCTCAGCGGGTCAGACAGCATCTCTGGAGAAAAGGAATATGTGACGTTTCGGGTCAAGAAGGGTCTGAAGAAACGTCATGACCCGAAACGTCACCTATTCCTTTTCTCCAGAGATGCTGTCTGATCCGCTGACTTACTCCTTCTTTTTGTGTCTATCCTGCATGGTACTGTATGGTTGTCAATGTCACCTTCGCCAATGAGATTTATTTATGGAGATCTTTCAAAGGATATGTTTGCATCACGTCTCACTATGCCATTTCTTATGCAAAGAACATGTCCACCATTCATCCCAGTGAGGAATTGAAGTGAATGCAAGGTTTCAGGGGGTCGGAGATGCAAAGTTCCATTGGCAGCACCTTCAGAATACGTGCCAGTGAAATTCCAGATGTCTGGATGGCCTACTATTTGCATCAAGTGGGTTAAAGTTCCTCTGGTGTCTTCTGAGTTTGATCAACACTGTGAAATGCTATCACTGTAGTGGGCTGGATCACAAACAATGATAGACAATAGACAATTGGTACAGGATTAGGCCATTTGGCCTTTCACTGTGATCATGGCTGATCATCCACAATCAATACCCCATTCCTGCCTTATCCCCATATCCCTTGACTCCGCTTTCTTTAAGAGCTCTATCTAACTCTCTCTTGAAAGTATCCAGAGAATTGGCCTCCACTGCCTTGTGAGGCAGAGAATTCCACAGATTCACAATTCTCTGGGTGAAAAGGTTTTTCCTCATCTCCATTCTACCCCTCATTCTTAAACTGTGGCCCCTGCTTCTGGACTCCCCCAACATCGGGACCATGTTTCCTTCCTATAGCTTGTCCAATCCCTTAATAATCATGTATGTTTCAATAAGATACCCTCTCATCCTTCTAAATTCCAGTGTATGACAAGCCCAGTCGCTCCATTTTTTCAACATATGACAGCACCGCCATCCCGGGAATTAAGCTCGTGAACCTACGCTGTACTCCTTCAATAGCAAGAATGTCCTTCCTCAAATTTGGAGACCAAAATTGCACACAATACTTCAGTGTGGTCTCACCAGGGCCCTGTACAGCTGTAGAAGGACTTATTTGCTCCTATACTCAACTCCTCTTGCATGAAGGCCAACATGCCATTGGCTTTCTTCACTGCCTGCTGTACCTGCATGCTTACTTTCAGTGAATGATGAACAAGGACACACAGATCTCATTGTACTTCCCCTTTTCCTAATTTAACACCATTCAGTTAATAATCTGCCTTCCTGTGCTTGCCACCAAAGTGGATAACCTCACATTTATCCACATTAAACTGCACCTGCCATGCATCTGCCCACCCACCCAACCTGTCCAAGTCACCATACATCCTCAGAGCAGCCTCTTCACAGTTCACACTCGCACCCAGCTTTGTGTCATCTGCAAATTTTCTAATGTTACTCTTAATCCCTTCATCTAAATCATTAATGTATATTGTAAATAGCTACAGTCCAGGCGCTGAGCCTTGCGGTACCCACGAGTCACTGCCTGCCATTCTGAAAGCGACCTGTTAATCCCTACTCTTTGTTTCCTGTCTGCCAACCAATTTTCAATCCATGTCAGTACCCTACCCCCAATACCATGTGCTCTAATTTTGCCCACTAGTCTCCTATGTGGGAACTTATCAAAGGATTTCTGAAAGTCCAGGTACATTACATCTACTGGCTCTCCCTTGTCCATTTTCCTAGTTACAAATTCCAGAAGATTAGTCAAGTATGATTTCTCCTTCGTAAATCCCCTTCGATGAGACAGAGTACAGGAAGGATATAGAGAACTTGATAACATGGTGTTAGGCCAACAACTTCTACCAGGTTAGCAAGAAAAATAGGTTAATAGTTGATTTCAGGAAGTGTGGTGGAGTACATGCCCCTATAACAATCAAGGATGTTGAAGTGGAAATATTTGAGTGCTTCAAGTTACTTGCCATTAATATTATGAACGATCTGGCATGACCAACTACATTGGTCCAAGCGACAGCCAAGGAGGCATACCAACGCCTTTACTTCCTACGGAAACTGAGAACATTCGCTTTGGCTCCAATGACTCTTACTAACTTCTACAGATGCACTATAGAAAGCATACTATCGGGTTTGGGAACAGCTCTTCCCATGTCCGCAATAAATTGCAGAGAATAGTGCCCAGTCCATCACGTGGACCAGACCCCCACCATTGACTCCACCTACACTACACAATGCCTTGGTAAAGCAGCCAACAAAATCCAAGACTTGTACCTCCACGGTCATTCATTCTTCTCCCTGTTCCTTTGGTCAGAAGATACAAAAGCTTAAAAGCATGCATTGTCAAGCTCAGGAACAGCTTTGTTTGTTATCTGGCTTCTGAAAAGTCCCCCCATAAGCTTGGTGGGACCGTTCTGTGTGAAGTACTGTCTTAAGTACAGTTTGATTCACCCGATCCGATTGCGAATATTGGGCTTTGCTATGATAAAACTGATGCGCGTGCTACAATGCTCAGAACTATACTACATTGTAAAAGAAAAATAAGGCCACCATTGACTTAACCAAGTCATACCATCCAAAAGGCCTGGTCAATGTAATCATCAAATTATATCAACTGGTAGAAATAAAATTATAAATGTTAAGATACAGTGATGGTGTAGAGATGTTACAACAGGGGTCGGCAACCTACGGCCCATGGGCTGGATCCGGCCCGTAACCCGAAATCATCCAGCCCGCAGGCGTAATACAAAACACACACAACACTTAACCGAGAGTAGTTCTCACACACATGCAGTCAATTTCATATCACAGCACCTGTTGACTCACTCTCTCTCTCTCTCCCTCCCACCCCCTCTTCCATCCTCCTGACCACCCGGAGTGAAAGCATTCCCCCACCCGGAGCCGCGGCATGTGTGAAACTGAAGCGTGCTGAGAGCGGCTTTGGCGAGGCGGTGCTGGAGAGGTTTCCTCGGGAGCCTAGCGGCGGGCGGGCTGGAAGAAAGCGAAGCATCACCGGGCTCGGTGAGGAATTCCGCTTCGGCCACAGTGCTGCACTTTAGTTGTAGTTTGTCGTGGGATTAATTGTCTTTTTGTTACGCTGGAACATCATGATATAGTTGTACAAGCCTTTGGTGAGACCATACCTGGAGTATGGTCAGGTGACCTAGCTGGAGGAAAGATGCCATTAAGTTGGAAAGGGTGCAGAAGAAAATCACCAGGGTCCGCTCACAGACATGGGTCCTGGCTCCTATGCAGAACAAGGGTGCTAACCCCAGTGTTCCAGAGAAATGACATAGAATCCATGAATCAATTTCTCAGCCTCTGTCCCAGGTGGATGATTGCTCATCCAATGACACCCATGACGACAAACAAGGACTTAAATAGTTGAAACTCTTTACAGCCCAGATTCTGTTTTTCTTTTTTTTTTCTTTTTCTTCTTTAGTTTTTTTTTTTTGTTCTCTTTTTTTCTCTTTTTTTTTCTTTTTATCTTTTTGTTTTTATACATTTAAGTTCTCTTTTAAATACTTAACTATATTTACATAGAGACCGAGAGGTCTATATTCAATGTGTATTTTGACACTGGTCTCATATTTAGGTTATACCTGGCATTAATGTAACCTTGATCCCTATGTATCAATATCACTGTTATGTTTATCATAACTTTTTTGTTCTTTGGTTTTTGCTTTTGAAAAAAATGAATAAAAAGATTTTAAAAGAAAGATTGTTCATCTGCAATTAATTGATGTGTTTTTCTAGCTTTGTAAGTATTGTACACGTGTGTTGGATATCCTTTGTAAATTATAACCTCTGTAGAAATTATTCCTCAGTATTAAATATATTTGATTTAATAATATAACTGTATTTAAACTGCTTCATTAGCTGTGGGTTACTTCCCCTTGAGTAGGATCGAGGGAACCCACCCCTCAACATAGTGATTACTGACAACCAAACCCATGCAGAAAAGAGACTAAAGTAGGAAGGCAAATTAATCTATGAAATGTAGGTTGATACAATATAATCTCCCTAAAGTGAGGGTACTAGTAGGTACCTATAACAGATAGGTCTTAATGTCTTGACTTAAGCTTGCATCTAGAAGATGTACACTCAATATCATCACAGTTTAGAGGCCCACTAACATTCACTGAGACTGGGGTCTGAAGAAGGGTCTCGACCCAAAACGTCACTCTTTCCTTCTATCCAGAGATGCTGCCTGTCCCGCTGAGTTACTCCTGCATTTTGTGTGTATCTTCAGTGTAAACCAGCATCTGCAGTCCCTTCCTACACGAATGGGCCGCAAATGTCATCCCCATTCCTGGTTTTCACAAGCTCCCACTTTGATCCCAGGACAACCCAATACTTGACCATTGTTTATAAAGTGTTGACAATACAAAAGTCCATGGTGTGTACATTTAGACTTGGCAATAGAGCACTGAAGCACAAACTATTTTGTGACGAATATTCCAAGATGTCGAGAATGGCTGCGGGACTTTGTGAGCGCCCGCCCGGGGCTCCAACACCAAGAGCCCGCCGGGGCTCCAACACCAAGACCCGGTGCGTGGCCTTGCATCACCCGGCGTGGCTTTAATGGCTGCGGGACATTTAACATCGCCCGCCGGGGGCTTTGACTCTGTCTTTGACTCTGACATGGGGGGGAGAGGGGAGTGCAGGGGAGAGATATGTTTAAGTTTTGCCTTCCATCACAGTGAGGAGGACTTGCTGTGATGGATGTTTATGTGAATTGAATTGTGTTGGTGTGTGTCTTGGTTCTTTTTTTGTATGGCTGCAGAAACCAAATTTCGTTTGAACCTCATGTGAGGTTCAAATGACAATAAAAGGTATTGTATTGTATTGTGTATTGTATATAAAATGATCATTCCAAATTGCCAAATTATTCAATCAGTTATACCTTGCACTAAAATTATTCTCAGTAGCATTTGTAACAAATATTGTGGTGCTGGATAAAAAGGGGCTGGGGTGGAGGATAAATATTCAATGAGTTGTAAAATGGGGAAGGAAGGTAGCTTGCCCATTGAGGAAGCTGTTTAAGAAGAAACTGCAGGTGCTGGAAAATCGAAGGTAGACAAAAATGCTGGAGAAACAGCGGGTGAGGCAGCATCTATGGAGCGAACGTCCTTCACTGCCTCACCCGCTGAGTTTCTCCAGCATTTTTGTCTACCATGAGGAAGCTCCCTGATTTTATTTACATTGCAACAAATGGATTTACTTTCAAGGAATATCAAGCTAAATAATAATAATAATAATAATAATAATACATTTTATTTATGGGCGCCTTTCAAGAGTCTCAAGGACACCTTACAAAAATTTAGCAAGTAGAGGAAAAACATGTAAGCGGAATGAAATAAATAGTAGAGACATGACTAGTACACAAATTAAAGACAGAATTCAATTCAAAACACAATATGAGGCAATTCAAGCACAGATGAAAAGGGAGGGGGACGTGGGGCTAAGGATAGGCAGAGGTGAAGAGATGGGTCTTGAGGCGGGACTGGAAGATGGTGAGGGACACGGAATTGCGGATCAGTTGGGGGAGGGAGTTCCAGAGCCTGGGAGCTGCCCTGGAGAAGGCTCTGTCCCCAAAACTGCAGAGGTTGGACTTGTGGATGGAGAGGAGACCGGCTGATGTGGATCTAAGGGACCGTGAGGGTTGGTAGGGGGAGAGGAGGTCAGTGAGATATGGGGGTGTCAGATGGTGGAGGGCTTTGTAGGTGAGGACCAGGATTTTGTAGGTGATCCGGCGGGAGATGGGAAGCCAGTGAAGTTGTTTGAGGACTGGAGTGATGTGATGCCAGGATTTGGTGTGGGTGATGAGTCGGGCGGCTGCGTTCTCGGCCAGTTGGAGTCGGTTGAAGTAGGTGGAGCTGATGCCAAGGAGAAGTGAGTTGCAGTAGTCCAGTCAGGAGGAGATGAAGGCATGGATGAGTCTTTCAGCAGCAGGAGGTGTGAGAGAGGGTCTGATTTTGGCGATGTTGCCGAGGTGAAAGAAGGAGGTTTTAATGACATGGCGGATGTGAGGCTCAAGGGAGAGGGTGGAATCAAAGATCACGCCAAGGTTGCGGGCCTGGGGAGATGGGGAGACAGTGGTGCCATCAATGGTGTGGGGTTATTGATTTTGCTGAGTGTGGATTTGGAGCCTATGAGGAGGAATTCTGTTTTATCGCTGCTGAGTTTGAGGAAGTTATGTTGCATCCAGATTTTTATAGCTGACAAACAGGAGTTGATATGGGAGAGGGGGGGGGGGGTGGTGGGGGGATTTGGTGCCGAGGTAGATCTGGGTGTCATCGGCGTAACAGTGGAAGTCCTGGTTGAAGTGGCCATCTGACCAAGGGGGAAACCACTGAAACAATAGACAAAAGACAATCTTTGTGGTGTGTGAATGATCCGATTAAGCTCAATGAGTTTTGGATCATCTATTTGTGGTAAAAAAAAGGCTTGTTTGCCTTAATTCATTAAGGCATTGTGTATAAAGGGCTTGTCCCACTTGGGTGTCATTTACGCAGCATCATTTACGCGTCACGATGCACGCATGGCGCGTGGTGATGCGTGGTGGCGTAGGCAGTGACATATGGTCGCGCGCGGCGCCCCAGGATTTTGGGATTCACAAAATCTTCGCATCCCACCTGCGTGACGCGCAAATGACGCCCAAGTGGGACAGGCCCTTAAGAGTCAGGAAGTCATGACACCACTTTACAGGACTTTGGTTTTACTGCATTGGGAGTATTGTGTACAGTGTAGGAAGGAACTGCAGATGCTGGTTTAAATCGAATATAGACACAAAATGTTGCAGTAACTCAGCAGGACAGGCAGCAACTCCACTCAGTCCTACCTGATCTCCCGGTTGCTAAACACTTTAGCTCCCCCTCCCATTCCCACACTGACATTTTTGTCCTGGCCTCCTCTATTGCCAGAGTGAGGCCCTGCGCAAATTGGAGAAACTGCACCTCGTATCTCGCTTGGGCAGCTTACATCAAAGCGATATGAACATTGATTTATCTAACTTCAAGTAACCCTTGCATTCCCTCTCTCTCCATCCCTCCCCCTTCCCATTTCTTGGACCAGTCTGACTGGCTCTGACCACAGTTTATCTCTGTTTACATTGTTGTTACCTTGTACCAGCTAACAATGATCTATTCTACATTTTCCTTGAACTCCATCCCCTTTGTCCTGGTTTCACACCTTACATTTCCTTATCTGTGTTTCTCCCTCTACCCAGACATCAGTCTGAAGAAGAGTCTCAACCTGAAACGTCACCCATTCCTTCTCTCCAGAGATGCTGCCTGTCCTGCTGAGTTATTCCAGCATTGTGTGTCTATCTTCGTATTGTGTACAGTGTTGTTCACTCCAATACAGGAAGGACATGGACGCTTTGGAGAAGGCACAGAGACGTTTATGTTCAGGGGATTTTTAGCTGCAAAGAATGGTAGATAAACTGGGATTTTACTTCGGAGTCACGTGAGTGACTACGTGAAGAACCCCGCCAGGACGCATGTGTGACATATCGCTACACGCATTGCAACGAGTCACAGCAGGCAGGCAACAAGTCACAGCAGGCATAGCGGCAAAAATTGAAAGCCGGGAACAGCAGGTAAGGAGACTCTGCGTTCCAGAATTTGAAAGTCGGGAACAGCAGGTAAGGAGACTCTGTGTTCCTTCCACTTACCTTACAGGTGGAGACATGGACCAGATCCACGAAGGCTGCGGGAAAGCTGGCGGGGGAGAACCGCGGAGTTGCGGGCAGCCGGCAGCAGCAGCCAACGGCACACCAATCTCCCGTAATGGGAACAGCTGTGCCCGACTTCGCTCCTGCACCAGCCACGGCCGGCGGTAGAGCGAAGCAAAAAACCAACAGAGTCGTTGACTCCGATGAGTCCGACTCTGAATAGCCACGAGCGGCCAGTGCCGTGCGCATTGGGGCCGGTTGGAGCGGCTTTAGGAGCAGCCGCGAGCGGCCAGTGCCCGTGCGCATTGGAGCCGGTCGGAGCGGCTGGGAGCGGGGAACAAAGCAGCCGTGACGGCCAGTGCCCGTGAGCATTGGAGCCGGTTGGAGCGGCTGCAGGAGGAGCAGCTTCAAAAGCAGCCGCGACGGCCAGTGCCCGTGAGCATTGGAGCCGGTTGGAGCGGCTGCTGGAGGAAATACTCCAAAGTGGCAGGCTCCGGGAGATGGAGGCTAGCCACAGTGGGCAGTTAGTAAGCCCCACAGCAGTACCTCTTGTGGGGCTGCACAGTGTTTCTCCCTCATCAGTGGGGAGCACGGAGGGTCAATCCTGGGCTGACTGCAGGAGCTGGAGCAGGAGCAGCTTCAGGAGCAGCCGCGACGGCCAGTGCCCATGAGCATTGGAGCCGGTTGGAGCGGCTGCAGGAACTGAAGCAGCAGCGAGTGGCCAGTGCCCGAGAGCATCGGAGCCAGCTGGAGCGGCTGTTGGAGCAGGTAAGTGGCAGGCTCCGGGAGATGGAGACTAGTCACAGGGGGCAGCTAGTAAGTCCTACAGCAGTACCTCTTGTAGGGCTGCACAGTGTTTCTCCCTCATCAGAGGGGAGTATAGGGGGTCAATTCTGGGCTGAACCTGAAGAGGGGTGCAGAACATACCCCTAGTGCACATGGGGTGCAAGAAAACCTATTGGAAGACACTTACCATCAGGGAACTGCAAAACACTGAATGTTCCTAGTGTCAACCAGTGTATTTGAAAACATGGCAGAGCCAGGGACTTGAAACAACAGAAAGTTCTGAAAGTCCTAACAGCGGGAATTACGGGTTTCGCCCGCACAATAAACAAAAAAGACATGACACAAGATCACCAGGATACACTGGCTTTATTTTGTAACTACCAATACGAGTAAACAGCATTAGGAAGAAGTGCCATCCAACCGGTTTTAGACCCTAATTTGCAGGCCTATGCAAACCTGGAACCTCCAAACCACCAATATTACTATTTGGAGGCAACTTATCAAAACAGGTAAAAGAACTTGACATAGAGGGTAAAACCCTGGGGCTCATTAAAGCAACGTCTAAAAACTACTTCCTGGGGAATGCGCAAACCCTCAAGCCCGACCCAACTACAGATCCAGACACTGGCACCTCAACGTCCACGGGGGATGCCGAAAAAGTAACAAACCTACCAATAGTAACCATGGAGGTAGGTGGGTCTGGTTCCTTATGAGGTTGGTGGGAGATTACAATTCTATCTGGATGCATGGAATAAATTAACTACCGACACTTATATTTTCAGAAGTATAGGGTTATACCATAGAATTTATACAAAACATAATCCTCCAGTTTAGCATGTACCGAACCGAATGTTCGTGCTTACAGGCAAAGAAAAAATCAAAAGCGCATGCTGAACTACAGTACCCATATAAAAAAGGAGTAATGGAGGATATCCAACACGAATCACAGGAATTCGTGTCCAAAATCTTTATCATAAACTAGATGGTGGTTGCCACATCATCATAGATTTGACTAATTTGAATACTTTCGTACAATATATTCATTACTAGATGGGAACCTTTGTTACTGCTAAGCAATTGATTCCTAGGTTACTACATGGCAAGCATCGTATTAAAAGATGCTTACTATACAGTACCCATTAGAGGTGACCACAGATGTTATTTAACACAATGGATCATCTGCGGTTCACCCTTAACACAGTTCACATGTCAGTGACTTTGCTGAAAGAAAAGGTTACAGCCTTAATGGAGGCTTGCAGCAAAACAAAACCATCCATCAGACAGGTAGCAAGAATATTGGCATTATAGTGGCTGCGTTTCCAGCACACAAATCGGACCTTTACATTATCAAAAATTACAGAGGGCAAACATTCGTACACTCAAAAATTATGGGGGTCATTCTGACAGACCAATGAAGCTACCAACAGAGGCCACAATGGAACTAAAATGGTGGAAACATAACATTAGGCATTGTTCCGATCCAAACATTATCAGCTACCCGTCTATGGAACTACATACTGATGCCAGTGCACTTGGATAGGATGCTACCAATTCCATCTCCAGCTGTGGGGGAGATGGAATGCACAGGAGGCATCATTATTACAAACACTGGGCATAAACTACCTGGGAATGTTGAGTGCATTCCATGGCTTTAAGTCATATTGTTCCGGGTTATATCACCAGCATGTTAGACTGCAAATTGACAACACCACCATGGTAGCATATATCAACCATATGGGTGGAAACATATCGACATCATGTGACAATCTGGCCAACACAATTTGGCAATAGTGTATCCAGAGAGATATTTGGATATCAGCTACCTACTTACCAGGTAAACTGAATTTAGTGGCAGACAACAGGTCACACTAATTCTATGAAAACACTGAATGGATGTTGGATAAAAAATGTATTGCTGAAATTACAGCACGGTATGGAACACCAGATATCGACCTATTCGCATCCATGCTCTCACCAGTTATCGAATTATGTTCATGGGAACCAGAACCTGGGGCAGTGGTACAGATGCATTTTCGCTGCATTGGGGGATTATTTATTTATGCATTCCCTCCTTCTGCCTCATCAGTCGGGTATTTAGGAATATACAGTAGACTCCGCGTCTGGTATTTTGATAGTACCCGATTGGCCTACTCAACCATGGGTCCCGGTGATACACGACATGGTTTTAGAACCATGCATCACCATCCATCATAGACCTAATTTACTGGTTCTTCCCACAACAAGGGGTAGCTACCCATGTCATAATTATATAAACCTATTAATTTATAGAGTTGAAAGCACCTCTACTACACCTGGGACTGACGGACCGAACAGTGGATATTATTTCAGCGGCCCACAGACAGTCCACCAAAAAACAGTACTTGGTGTCATCAAGAAATGGGAAGTACTGTAAACATCACCCACAGATCTATGAACATCCCGTCTGTTCTGGAATTCCTGGCAAGCCTCCATTACGATGAGAGGCTCAGTCATAGTGCCATCAACTGCGCCAGAAGTGCTCTGTCAACATACCTGTGGCAAGGAACAGAGCGGCATTCTGTTGGGACACACCCATGTAACCAAACTCATGAGGGGCATTTTAATGTTAATCCCCCAAGAACCAGGTACTCCCGAATATGGGATGTGAGCATTGTACTGACCATGTTAAGAAACTGGTCTCCAGCTACAGCTCTGTCCCTACAGAAACTGACTATGAAAACAGTCATGCTTGATGGCCTTGGTCACGGCACTAAGGGTCCAGTCACTACAGAAACTAAGGCTGGACAACATGACTATTTCATCTGGAAATTTAACTTTTCACATCAATGAATTAGTCAAACAGAACAGACAGGGGTCAGCAGGCCTAAAAACAGAATTCAGGGCCTACCCGACAGATGGTCGTCTCTGTATTGTAACACACTTACTATTATATATGGAGTATACTAAGATCATCAGAGGGAAAGAAATGTCGCTTTAATGAGCTACAAACAGCCACTCAAAACAGTGACAGTCCAGACCATCTCTAGATGGCTAAAACAGGTCCTAATAGAGGCTGGAGTAGAAACTAGCATTTTTAAATCTCACTCCACCAGGGCTGCAGCTACATCGGCAGCTATGAAGTTGGACGTTCCTATGGACCAAATCCTCAAGACAGCAGGATGGTCAACGGAGGAAACTTTCCAACGACTTTATAACAAACCAGTCATTGAACCTGGAACATTTGCAGAAACAAATTTAAGTTCTGTAATATAATTTACCCCATAAATAGGGGCAATAATTGGTGTTAATATATTTATCGTTGGGTTTCAATATCGTATTGATGTCTAATGATGTTAACTCTATTCTCCCCATAATCAAGGCAGATGTGATGCATGGACTCGTTTCCACGGCATTAAATCACAGAGCTTTAAAATCTTCACGTAGTCACTCACGTGATTCTGAAGTAAAATAGTAAGATTAAACAAGAACTTACCAGTTTGAAGTTTGATCGTTATTTTATGAGGAGTAACGTTGAGGGAATACGTGCCTTTCGCTCCCACCCTTGATCATATACTCAACTGGTATCTCTTCTCTAATCTTACTATGTTTAGTCATTACAGTTATCTGTGATTTCACACCGCTGCTTTGAAGAATGACACGCATGCGTCCTGGCGGGGTTCTTCACGTATTTCCTCAACGTTACTCCTCAAAAAATAACGATCAAACTTCAAACTGGTAAGTTCTCGTTTAATCTTACTATTTCTCTCTCTAGAATGCTGGAGATGGAGGGGAAACCTGATAGAAGTGTATACAATTATGAGAGGGTAGATAGTCAGAACATTTTTCCCAGGGTGGAAATGTCAAAGACTAGAGAGCATAGTTTTAAGGTCTTCTTCTTGTGTATGGCGTGCACAGCCTAAAGTTGTAGGACAACTTGTACTATTTGATCTTATTTGACTGTGCACGCCGGGTGGATTGCATTAGTCAAAACAGGGCGGACCACGTGAAGGTTGCAATCTTCCACCCCAGTTTTAAGGTGAGAGGGGTGAAGTTTAAAGGAACTGTGCAGGCTGAGTTTTTTACACAGATGGTGGAGGGTGCCTGGAACGTGCTGCCAGGGGCAGTGATGGAGATCGAAGGTCGAAGATCCTGTTCTGTGCTGTATTTCTCTCTGTTCTATGAATGGTTGAATTAAGTTGCTGGGTTTGGAGATCAACTATTTCACAAACTGAAGAGCACCTCATTACTTTTAACTCTTTCATATTTTCATGTAAATATAAAATAAGTGAAGGTGCTTGGCTTCATTAATGGATCATTGATATAGTTACAAGAATTATAAGGCCATAAGGTCATAGGAGCAGAATGGGGCCATGCGGCCCATCAAATCTACTCTGCCATTCTACCGTGGCTGATCTATCTCTCCCTCCTAACCCCATTCTCTCGACTTCTCCCCAAAACCCCTGACACCCGCACTAATCAAGTAATGCACGTGAAGGTCTCACAGTCGGGATTTTACACGAAGCACTGATATGAATTGTTGGCGATATAGGTGGTGTTATTATTTAACCGTTAAACAAAGTGAAAGAGAATTTGAGTTTTAGTTTAGTTTAGTTTAGAGGTACAGTGCAGAAACAGGCCCTACGGCCCACCAATTCAGCACCGCCCAGCGATCCCCGCACATTAACACTTCATGACACACTAGGGACAATTTACACACTTATACCAAACTAATTAACCTATAAACCTGTACATCTTTGCAGTGTGGGAGGAAACCGAAGAACCCGGAGAAAACCTATGCAGGTCATGGGGAGAACGTACAAACTGTGAACAGACAGCACCCGTATTCTGAACCCAGGTCTTTGCTGCTGCAACAGCTCTACCGCTGCACCACCATGCCACCACAGCAGTACTTTGTTCTTACTTAATATGTTGCAGATCACTAACACTGTTTAGTAATTCTAGGTGAGGTGGGTTTTTCAGTGTATCAACTATATCCTGAATATTTTCTCCTTTGTGGGTTATTTCTACCTTTGAGTTTACAGTGTTCTTTGACTATCTTGACACAGAGCCTTGCTGACAGAATATCTCAGGGGAATAGGTGGGATTTGTGAAATTCTAAGAAAATTAATAATATATGGTTGTCACTGTCATTGGATTCCCTGCCAAGTCCAAACTTCTGAATATATTCAACTTGGAATAATAAAAAACATCTGTCACGGCTCTAAACGGATTGTCAAAAAGTTGTCAATAAAATAGAAGAAATCCTAAATGGGGTTCAATACTGCAAAGTTACTGAATGGAGAAACTGTTGATATAATTCAGCAAATCTGTAATTTGTGAGAAAATGCTGGAGCAAAATTAATTTTATTGGTGCCATAAAAGCTTCAGAAATGACACTTCACGAAGGCCAAAGCAATCAACTAACAGCATATAAAATATTATGTTCATTGTTGCTGTCACTTCATGATAAGCTTGAACAATTCTCTTTAAAATGAATTTATCTGCCTGTCACCTGTTGACAACAAGCAAACTGCCATATGTTTAATAGTTGTGCCCAAGGTTGCATTTTACAGTCAGAAATCAAGTTTCACCACACAAGGAGTTCTCCATACAGACTCATCCATAATCTATTGAACATAAACATGTTGTCAGTCTGAAATATTACAGGAAACAATGAATAAAATCATGTAGTGTATGTTATTTATGACTTTAATCTTGTCTCAACTAAGAATCTAGAAGCTTAAGAAATAGGGGCAATAGAAGGCCGTTCGGCCCCTTGATCCTGTTCCACTGCTCACCAACAGGGTCAACATCAATCCCAACACATTTTCTTGTTCGAACCCTATATCTCTTGTTTATCGAATATCCAGAAATCTATCCACCTTTGTTTCAATCACAATCAACGAGATGTGTCGTCACAAGGAACTGCAGATGCAGGTTTACAAAAAAAACAGTGCGACTAGAATAGGGGTGTATGGCCTAACGATCAAAGTGTGTCGGTTTTGTATTAGAGTGAGCTAGACAGTAACGAGGAGGTCACTTGGAGGGAATTGTTAAGATGCCAGACCAGCTTATTCTTGACAGCATGATCTATCCCACACCAAGATGGCGTTCTGCCTAGAGCCATTAAATAATGGAGCTCTACCACATGGTTACAGGTCCTTCCACTCAACTCATCCACATCAAACATGTTGGCATTCTGGGCTAGTCTGATTAACTTAAATTAGGCCTATCTCCCCCCAGACCCTTCCCATCCATATATCTATCCAATATCTTTTGAAAGTTATAATTGTATGCACTTCTATGACTTTATCTGGCAACTTGCTCAAGATATGGACTACCCTCAGAGTTGAAACATTGCCCCTGAGGTCTCTCTTAAATCTCTCTCTCTTCTCAAGCCTATGCCCTTTGGTTTAGATTCCCTTACCCTCAAGAAAATACAGGGAGTATTCACTTTATCCATGCCTCACACATTTGTTAATTCTTCAATAAGGTCACCCCTTAGCCTCCTACGCTCTTTAGTAAAATGACCCAGCCTATCCAGCCTCTCTCTATAACTCAAGCCTGCAAGTCCAGATAACATCCTGGTGATTCTCTACTGCACCCTTTTCAACTTAATGACATCTTTCCTCCAGCTAGGTCACCTGACCATACTCCAGGTATGGTCTCACCAAAGGCTTGTACAACTGTATCATGATGTTCCAACGCTTGTCCAATAACCTTCCCAATGAAGGCATGCGTGCTACATGCTGTCTTCATCTCCTTGTCCATCTAATTCATCACTTTCAGGGAACCATGCAGATATACTCCAAGATCTCTCCATGGCTCCTAAAAAGATAGGACTTACATAGTAAATGTGCTTCTATGGCTTCCACTGGCAACTCATTCTAGATGTAGACTACCCTCTGAGTTGAAAGATTGTACCAGAGGTCCCTCTTCAATCTCTCCCTTCTCAAGCCCTCTGGTTTTAACATCCCTTACCCTGAGAAAAAGACAGCGAGCAAATCGTAAGTCATATCCTTTTTTGACATACAAAAGTGCATAACCTTGCACTTCTCAGAGTTAAATTACATTTGTTATGCCTTAGCCCTCCTCCCACAGTGATCTCGATCCTGCTTTAGACTTAGATATCCTGTCCACTGTCACCAATATTGGTGTTAAATGTAAGTTTACGAATAATGTTAACTGCGTTGTCATCCAAATCATTAATATGGATAACAAGCCACATTACTGGGCCCAGCTCCGATCCCTATGGCAAAACGCTGGTCACAGGCTTCCATTCAGAAAAAGGTCCTGGTTCTGTTATGTATGACACTATGGTTCGAGAGTGAGATATCCACCTTGATATTTTGGCTGGCTATTACCAACCCGTTGAGTCTTGTCAATATTAATGACGGGATGAAAAGTTCCCGAGCAATGCGAGTGGAACGATGTTCAGATCTGTTGCTTTGGGACTGACCCTGCCATTCCATGTTCTGGCTCTCAAACTGAGGACTGGAATTTGTCTATACATGAATTCTTCTGAAGGGGGGCAGCTGTGCAGCCCTGTGTCTGTTGAATCAGACAGAGGTGAATCTTGCCGCAATAGCATGGGTGTCCCAGATCACAACAGACCAATATTGCACATGGTTCCATGGACATTAGCACACACATGGTTTCACACCATCTTGAACGTGATCTCTGAAATTCCCTTGCTAAACATCCCTGTCTTTCTAACTCACCTTCCACTTTTTAAATTCTCCTTAAAATCTGTCACTTTAATCAAATCATCTATCCTGGACCCCTGGGTTTGATGCTGATGTTGTGGTGCTGTCGGTATGGAGGTTCCCCTCATTACTCAAAGGTGGGCAGCAAGATTAATTAGCTTTTTTAAATCAACCCTTAATGTTGGTAAATGAAAAGAATAATTAAAGGAAAACTGGTGGGCATGTGAAGGAAAGTAAATTTCAGGGATACCAGAATGGGACTAATGCAACAACCCTATTGAGAGCTAGTATTGACTCAGCAGTTGAATGGACTTCTTCTATATTGTTTTAAGTAAGTATTTTAAATTGAATTATTTTGCTACCTACAGTATTTTTTATGGAACTGTTTTACTAAATTAACGATATCTGTTAATGCAATGTGTCTTGGTTGATGGTGTCAAGGGTGGTAAATTATTAATTTTTAGTCCCTTAAGCCCCTGTCCCACTTAGGAGACTTAAACAGCAACCTCAGGTGACCTTGCCCGCCACCCAAACAAAATCAAGGTCGAGATGACCTGCAACCTCCAACCTCCTACCACCTCCCACACGAGAAATGGTACAATTATGGACAGCTACAGCTGTAAGTCCAGGCAGAGCTGTGTTTATGGATAGGTGATATTTCAGGTTGGGTCCCAACCCGAAACATCGCCACCCATATTCTCCAGGGATGCCGCATAACCCGCATGCATTACTCGAGCATTTTGTGTCTCTCCTTGGTAAACCAGCATCTGTAAATCATTGTTCCTAAAGTGCGATGTCAGTATCAGCTGCTTCAATGATTATAACTTATGGGGTCAATACCATCATTACCATTCTTTCAGATGTCCCTTTCACATCCTGTAACTCTTGCTGAGGATAAAACCATGCTTTTCTACGACAATTCTCCATGGTCAAATAGCCTTTAACACGATAAAGTTAATCCAATTTGTTTTGTATAGCCCTACACATTTTTTTTGATTTTGTTTTTTTTTATCAAAAATATTTATTAAAATATTAAAATTATATATACAGTACAGTAAAAAACAAAACAGAACCCACCACCATAATATACGACAAACCATAAACTGTTATACAACTATGTTGCACTCCTTGTCAATGATCAACCCCCCGCGGTGCCCAGCGGTCCCGGAAATCCTCCAGGGTGCCCGTGGACAGCGTGTCGTCCCTCTCTAACACCACCCGGGCACGGACGTAACCCCGGAAAAGGGGCAGGCAGCCGCCCCTACACATACTGGTGTGTATGGAAACTATTCCATCATAACGCAGCTCCTTCAGAAGAGTTAAGTCCAGTCAACTACGCCGAGCTATAGTTGACAAATGGCAACCTGATGCATGTGTTCCTGTCATTCACATGTTCCAGAGCAAAGTGAGATAGCATCTGTCATTGACCTGTTGTGGCAGCAGGAGAATTGAAGCAGTTCCAGGTCATATCTGAGGCACGGAGTTACTTTGCGCCGTATCCAACCTCTGCAGCACTTCATTAGGTTACCACACGGTAGTCACTGAGGCAGGTCACCAGGCTCTTCTTGCGCACAGATATGATAGTTGGCCTTTTGAAGCAGGTGGGAACGTCAGACCACAGAAGATATTCTTGAATACTCCAGCCAGTTGGTTCACACAGGTCTTTATCACTTGGTCAGGTACACATTCGGGCTGGAAACAAGTGGGACTAGTGTGAGCAAAATTCTCTTATTTTGGGTAGTTATCAGCGTATTTCATTTCCAGGATACTTTGCCTTAATAATATTGCATTGTAATTAATTACATATTTATTTCAATACCAAGCATTGCTCTTGTGTGCATTCAATTTATGGTGCTTTTCCTTTCCATTCAAATCCGAGGAGATTCATAACTCATCTATGGTCTTGATTCCATTTGTCCATTTGAATTATCTTAGTTAGGTTTGAGTCACTTGTACAATTGCCGTATGAATTCCTCTGCATGAATGTAACCCAATTCAGTGTAAAACTATACCAGATAAAGTATTCAGTTTACATAGGACAGGCCCATAACTAATACTTTTAGGTCCTATCCAAAAGGCATTCATTTCTTTTTTAATGGACAGACTGTTGTTCTTGTAAATTTTAGCCAAAAATGTGACTCACAGAGGTTTAATTTATAAATAGGCAGCAGCTGTACCTTTTGGTCAAATATACAGGATCATATTTTTCAAATAAAATGTTTGTGGTGGAGTTGTTGTAAAATGTATTTACGCCGCAATCTGCTGGGCTACAGTAGATTGGCAGGATGTGGGTACAAGCCCACAACTCGATGCAAGGGAGTTCACAAACTTGATTAAACTATCAAAAGGAGGTACTTAAGGGACTGTCGCACTTTCACGACCTAATTCACGACCTCTGCCGATTCTGCCCTTGACTTATACTCGCAGCATGGTTGTCACAAGGTCGTAGGAGGTCGTAGGTAGGTCATAGCAGGCCGTGATGCTAGTCGTAGGTACACGTGACATCAAGTAGGTCGGGGCATTTTTTCTAGCATGATGAAAAATGTCCACGAGTAAAAAAGGTCGTGAATTAGGCGTGAAAGTGGGACAGGTCCTTTAGTGTTAGCAGGGAACTTTTCAATGGAGGGGAAAGATAACAAAGAATAAATTTACCAAGGGTCATCTTCTTACACCTCCTAGTGACAAATGGATAAGCAGGGACCCAGAAAAGGACAGCTCTGTCAATAAGCGATGAAATTCAAAGAAAAAAAATCAACATATTTAGTTTCACATTCTTTTACAGATCTCTTTTCTCCCCTTTGAGCAATTACATCCATAACTGCAGGTATACTGGCGAATATTCCAAACAAAAATTTTTAATGAGACAGAAATATTTCTGCATTGTTTTTTTTAAAGGGACCCATTTTTAAAGCAGAGAACTACAACAATATATGTTTATGTATATCTCTGACTTTTAATTGTCCCATGGCATTTCACAAAGGTATTATCAAATAAAGTTTGATTCCGACTCACAGAACAACAAGTAATCAAAAGCTAGGTTAAAAAGACATTGGTTTAAAACATTTTAATGATTATGCACTGTCTACACTTTTGAAGCATTACTAGTAAAATAAATCCACTCACCTCTGTCTTAATTGGGAGACCTCATCTAGACCTACACATAAATATCTTCACATTCATCCTGTCAAGACTCTTCAGGATCACCTGCGTTTCAATTGCCTCCTCTCACCCATCTAAACTCCGGCAGGTACAGACTGTTTAATTCTTCCTCATAGGACAACCAACCCATTCAAAATAACAATCCAGTAAATCCTCTCTAAACTACATCTAACCCTTCCTTTTAATAAGGAGACTATTACTGTGCAATACTCCAGATGTAATCTCACAATGTCTAAACTACTGAAAATATTTTTATTCAACAACAAATTAAGTGCTGGAGGAAGTTGATAGCCCAGGCAGCATGAATGGACAAAGATTGATGGATAATATTTTGGCTGGGACCCTTCTTCAGTCTGAAGGAAGGTTCTGACCCAAAATGTTGTATGATCTTTACCTCCACAGATGCTTCCTGACCGCTGAACTCCTACAGCATTTTGTGTTTTTGCTCAAGATTTCACCATCTGCAGACACTTGAGTCTCTACATTTTCATTTAAATCTTCGCACCATAAATATTCTGTTAATATGCCTACTTACTTGTTGTGACACAAAAAGCTGGAGTAACTCAACGGGACAGGCAGCTTCTCTGGAGAGAAGGAATGGGTGACGTTTTGGATCGAGACCCTTCTTCAGACTGCTTACATGTTGTTGTACGTAGGATCTTATAGAAACATATAAAATTATAAAAAGACTGGACAAGCTAGATGCAGGAAAAATGTTCCCAATGTTGGGCGAGTCCAGAACCAGGGGCCACACTTAGAATAAAGAGGAAGCCATTTAAGACTGAGGTGAGAAAAAACATGTTTACACATAGTGTTGTGAATTTGTGGAATTCCCTGCCACAGAGGGCAGTGAAGGCCAATTCACTGGATGGATTTAAGAGAGAGTTAGATAGAGCTCTAGGGGCTAGTGGAATCAAGGGAAATGGGGAGAAGGCCGCCATGGGTTATTGATTGGGGATGACCAGCCATGATCACAATGAATGGCGGTGCTGGCTCGAAGGGCCGAATGGCCTCCTCCTGCACCTATTTTCTATGTTCTATGTTCCTATATACCTGTCTACTAGATTTTGTGAAATCAGATCTATCTGCATCTCTGTACTCAGCAGTCCCTCACTGTTCAGATAATACACTTCTATTTTTTACTTTTTCCCAACAAAATAATATATTCTTATATAAAATTCATTTGGTAGCTCCATCCACTATTTATGTAAATTGTAAAAATGTGAACCCCAGCATCTCACCCTGAGGCACAACACTTGTTACAGCTTGCCAACCAGAAAAATCCCTCTTTATACTTAACTCTGTTTTCTATTAGCCATCCAATCTTCTGTCCAGTTCAATATATTATCGTCCACACTAAGAAATGTATTTCCTACAATAACTTGCAGAATGTGGTGCCTTTTCAGATGCCTTTTGGAAATCGAAGTATTATAGCTAGCCACGGTTGCGAATCAAAGTGATTTTTATTGAGGGAATACAGAGAACAGCACACACGCAACTGGGGAGGGTTTTCCCAAGGCTCTCCATATATACCAAGACACATCCACTAATCACGTGACGACTCCTTCCCACCAAACACAGTCATGTGACCCTGTCAGACCAAGTGCCGAGGGTTCATTCAGTAAGTGGCCTAACCACTAGGTGGTGCCACAGGACCGCCCCCTCCCCCCTCAGAACCGGAGGCACAAAAACAAAACGGCAGACGAGCAAGACGCTGCCCCTCACATCCACCAACAGGGATTGAGCCCGGAGAAAATCAGCACCCAGCAATGGCTGGGAGACATCGGCATTGTAAAAGTCCAGGTAAAATGACAGGGACCAAAGATGAGCGGGAACGCACTAACTCCATACTTCTGGATGGAGGTGCCATTTGGCTGGCTGGAACGAGTGTCCACCCCCGATGGGGGCAAAATGCTAACCTCCTCACCTGTGTCAACGAGGAACCGTCGTCTCGAATGTCGGTCCCAATCGTAGAGGCGGAGTTTCTGGCCGACCACCGGCCCCGGCGTTTCCCGGGTACGAGCAGGGCGGGCGGCACTGATGGGTCACGGAACCCCAGCGCTAATGGTAGAAACACCACTTCCATTTACCTGCTGCACAGCCGAACCTCCAATGGATACAGTGCCCGGTCGCTTGGCCTTCCAAGGCACTGCCGACACCCAATCGATCGCAGTGCCGCTGTGCTGCTTGGACTGCCATAGCTCGTCCGCACACTCCACTAACTGCAAGGGGTCAATGAAATTCTCACCCGCGAGGAGCAGGCAGATGTCGTCTGGCATCTGCTCCAGGAAGGCATGTTCAAAGAGGAGGCAGGGCTGATGACCATTAGGGTAAGCATTTCATTCATCATCACAGATGGCTTGTGATTGCTGAGACCACCCATGTGCATGATCCTCACTGCACGGTCATGGTGGCTGAGCCCAAAGGTTCTGAGGAGGAGCACCTTGAGGCCTACGTATTTGTCCGCAGCCGGCGGCGCGCATAGGTAATAAACCAGGCGACCGACCGTCTCCTGATCCAGAGTGCTGACTACGGAATAGCACTTGGTGTCATCGGCTGTGATGCGTCGAATATGGAACTGGGCCTCGGTATGCTGGAACCACACCTGGGGCTGCGATGTCCAGAACACGTGCAGCTTAAGTACGACGGCATTCTGCTGGGCCGGATCAACGGTGAAGCTGCGTTGCAGGGGTTTGATCGTTGGCTGCTTTCATTGTGCAAATCCAAAATAACCGTTTTGGATCATCGGGGTCAGCACTATAGTGAGCCACGCGTTGTGAATTAAAGTGATCTTTATTGAAGTAATACAGAGCACAGCACACACGCGACTGGGGAGCATTTCCCCAGGGCTCTCCATATATACCAAGGCACACCCACTAACCATGTGACGACGCCTTTCCGCCAAACACAGTCACATGACTCTGTCAGCCCAAGTGCCGAGGGTTCGCTCAGTAAGTGGCCTGACTACTAGGTGGCGCCACAGTATAATATATCCATTGGTTTCTCTTGTGTAGAAAGGAACTGCAGATGCTGCTTTAAACTGAAGATAGACACAAAATGCTGGAGTAACTCAGCAGGACAGGCAGCATCTCTGGAGAGAAGGAATGGGTGACGTTTCAGGTCAAGGCCCTTCTTCAGACTCATGTTTTGGGTTGAGACACTTCTTCAGAGTATCTGAAGAAGGAACTCGACCCGAAATGTCACCTATTCCTTCTCTCCAGAGATACTGCATGTCCCGCTGAGTTACTCCAGCTATTTGTGTCTATCTTTGGTTTCTCTTTATCCACAGTTTGTAACATCTCTTCCCTGACATATTAAAATCCCACAGTTTCCTGCATTCTATTATCGCCTTTTTTGAATAAAAGAGTTTCATTTTCTATTTTACAATTTATCATTGATCTTAGGGATGCTGGACATTTAAAGCCATTGCATCATTATTTGTCAATTCTTTTAAGATTCCGTAAGGACCCAAACAATTGTTACACACACCTCCCACAATTTTCTGGATACCACTTCCTTGGTTAGTGTAGTTTGCCTGTGCCTTCCTCCCTTCCAGTTCCTGAGATAGTTATTTCTGGGTAGATACTTGCATTCTACAGTGACGTTGCATGCAAAAGATCTGTTCTAATTTCTTTATTTTTTATCATTAAATCTCCAGACTCACAACACAATACTTTTTGAAATTATTTACTGAAACCCCTATTACCTGTTTATTACATTTCTGGCTAGATTAATCTTGAACTCCAGTTGTTCCATCTTTATTAATTCTTCTATTAATATTTGCTGTTTTTATATTCTGTCCAATCTTTTGATCTGCCATCTACTTTTGTGCAATTATATGTGCTTTATTTAAGTCTGATACTAACATTAACTTTTTGAGTTAACCACAGATGATACACCCTTCCTTTAGAACCTTTACTTCTAATTGGTATGTATCTATTCTGTACATTCTGAAAGATCCTCTTAAATGTCTGACTGTCTCAACGAAGTGATCCTCCAAATTACTAGCCATTACCTTCAGCTATCACTACATTTATGCCCTCACAATTGCCCATATTGTAATTTAAAATACCAATCCTAGGCCCATTCGTCTTCCCTTCAAACTGAATTCAAATAAAATAGTAAGATTAAACGAGAACTTACCAGTTTGAAGTTTGATCTGTATTTTATGAGGAGGTACGATGAGGGATTACGTGAAGAGCCCGCTCAGCACGCATGCGCGGCATACTTCAAAGCAGCGGTGTGGAATCACAGATAGACACAGTTATTGAAATAAACATAGTGAAGAAAAGGAGACATCAGTTATCAGTTTGACCCATTTTATTGAGGGTGGGAGCGGAGGGCACGTAATCCCTCATCGTAACTCCTCATAAAATACAGATCAAACTTCAAACTGGTAAATTCTCATTTAATCTTACTATTTTACTTCGGAGTCACGTGAGTGACTACATGAAGACTTCAAAGCTCTGTGATTTCAAACCGTGTAACAGTTATTACTTCACTCACTGCCGAAGTCCTTGAGGGAGGAAGTGTGTTATCGTAATCAACCAATGAATCTGTTTGTAGAAAAACACAATGGTATTTTTTAACAATAACAACAAAGAAATTAAATTGCTCCCCTGGGCTTAAATTAAATATTTGCAGTCTGTAAAAAAATTTCTGCAAATAAAGCAGGTTTTGCCAACAGCTTATTATAAAATTTCTGAACGGTCTTTCCCCCGACCATCCTGCTGTAGTCAGGATGTGGTCTATAGGCACGTCCATTCTTTTGGCCGTCGACGTGGATGCTGCCCTGGTGGAGTGAGATTTGTACATGTTAGTGTTTATCCCAGCAGCTTTTAGCACCTGCTTGAGCCATCTCGAAATGGTTTGGCTCGTCACCCGACCATAAGGTTTTTTATGACTGACCCGCAAGGCTTTTCATCTCCCTCGAATATTTTTGGTTGTGTCTATGTAGGACAGTAGGTGGGTCATGGCACATAACCGTGGTTCTGGCGGGTAAGCCCGGAATTCCACGACTGGTTTAGGTGTTCCTGGTTAGCTCTGTTTGATCAGTCCCTGGATAACGACAGGGATCTGGTCTGGAGCTGTGAGCATGCTGTCCAGTCGCAATAGGTGTAGTGACTGGACCCTCTGTGCAGATACAAGTACCATCAACATGAGTGTTTTGAGCATAGATTGTTCCACGTTGAGGGATCTGGCTGGTGGCCATCCCCTGAGGTATGTCAGGACCACACTGACATCCTATATATGGGTGTACCTTGGTCTAGGGGGTTAGAGTTGTAAATACCATTCATTAGTTTGACCACCAGCGGATGGGACCCCATGGCCTGTTGTCCTGGATCTTGTTTTAAATAGACAGACAGGGCACTTCTAGCTGTGTTGATGGCTCTGTAGCTGAGTCCTTCATCGTGGTGAAGGTTCACCAGGAATTCCAGTACGTTGGTAACTGTAGCGGTTGAGTAGGTGGTCCCTGTATCCAAGCAGTACTTCTCCCATTTTTTGATGCTGGACAAGTGCTGTTTTTTAGTGGATGTTCGGAGGGATGCTGACATGGTGTCGATGGTTTGTTCTGATAATCCCAGTCCCAGAAGTGGTTTGTGCAGAATCTGCAACCCAGGAGTTTGATTTTTTCATGGCACGGGTGGCTTGTGCCCGACACTGGGTGTTAATAATTCTGGGTCACTGGGGAATACCATCGGAGTTTCAACAACCATGTCATGGAGTTTTGGGAACCATGGCTGCGTAGGCCAGTCGGGTACTATCAAAATACCTGAAGCAAAGTCCATTTGTATTGTGCGTAGTCCCCGACTGATGAGGCAGAAGGGAGGAAATGCATAGAAGAAGAATTTCCCCAATCCAGCGCGAACGCATCTACCGCTGCTGCCTCAGGGTCTGGTTCCCAAGCGACATACATAGGTACCTGGTGATTTAGCCTTGATGCAAATAAATCGATATCTGGCATGCCATATTGCTTGAAAACTTTTGGGGTTTAACATCTATTCGATGTTGTCATTAAATTTACGTGACCTGGTGTCTGCCACTGTATTTAGCTTACCTGGCAGGTAAGTTGCTGATAGCCAAATATGTCTTTCGACACACCATTGTCAAATTGTGTTGACCAACTTGTCGCATGATAACGATTTTATGCCTCACATATGGTTAATGTAGGCTACCACCGTAAAATTATCTATTTGTAACCGTACATGCAAGTGATGCATATTTGATGCACATGCTTTTAAACCATAAAAGTCACCCAACATCTCTAGATAATTAATGCCCAGTGTAAGTGGTAATGATGACTCTGGGTTAGTCCATCTACCACTTGTGCTGGATATGGAGTTAGTTGCTCCCCAGCCTTGAGCACTGGCATCTGTTTGGATAACTAACATAGGGTTAGTGATGATAATAGGGCTGAAACTATGCCAAACGTTTTTTGCCCACCACTGTCGAATAGTTGGTCGTTCGTTGACCATTAAATCGTTGCATGATTGTGCCAATTCAACTTTTTTGTCTCTTGGCAATGTTACAGTCATGTAGACTGAATTAATTGTGAAGCCCAAGTAGTCCATGATTGTGGATGGCTTCAACTTAGATTTATCTGGATGTAAGACAATCCCAGGGTTTCGAACAACTGTTTGGTAGCTGATACAGCTGACATAGTCAATTCCATGGTCTTGCCTACTATTAAGATATCATCAAGATATGCCATGACAATATGTTTTTGTCTTGTGAATATTGCCAGAGCTGGTTTTGGTATCTTGGTGAATAATCTTGGGCTGATGTTACCTCATTGGGTAACGCTTTAAACTGCCATAGCTGCCCCATCCAGGTAAATTTCAGGTATCTGCGATGATCCTTGTGAATGGTACTGAATAGTAAACATCTTTAAGATCAATGCTTGCCATGAAGTATCCTTTGGAAATTAGTAGTTTGGCAGTAACAAACGTTTCCATTTTGAAATATATATACTTAACAAACATATTTAGTGAAGTTAAGTCAATGATGATGCGACATCCACCATCTTTTTTGGGTTTAGTGAATATATTTGATACGAATTCCAAGGGTTCATGTTTTGTTTTTCCCAATGATACCCTTTGTAATTAGTCTCACCAGTTCAGCTTGTCCCTCTCATTTTTCTTTAACTGAGAGGGAAAATACCCTCTGGGGTGAATGTTGAACTGGTGGCAATTTTCCTAGTATGAATTGTATTTTGTATCCACTAATGCCATTGAGTATATACTGATCACTCGTGATAGACTCCCGTGCTTCTTTAAACAGGTGTAATCTCCCCCCTGTTTGTATTAAGCCCCTATTTTCTATACGCTGGTAGGAACCAGACCCACCTACCTCCATGGTTATGGGTATTTCTTCTGATTCCTGCCGGTCCAACGAGTCTTGCACGTTGTCTGACGTGGCGGTGATGTTGGGGGGTGGCGCATTTTCCATGGGGTCCGCTCTGGGCCCTGGTCTAAAGAAGACTTCCGGTGATAGAATGCGGACCCCGAGCTTTCACCAGTCCCATATGGTAGACGTCGACTGGTGGGGCGATGGGGTGCTGCTGCTTGGGAATTATTGTTTTTGGTTTGCTCGTCCCGGGGCCTGCCCTCATGAGACCGAAAGTTTTTTAAGGCCTCTTCCATATCTTTCATATGGTTTGTGAGGTTTTTGCCAAAGAGCAATGGGTCTGGCTCAGTGGCTGGGGTTTTGCACAACCCCGCAAATTTAGGATTTTATGGCAGGTCTTATGATTTGTTTACGAAGGTTGTGGTCATCTCCGTATTTGTCCACGGAATGAGCAAACGATGTGATGGCTGACGTCAGGAGCCTGAGGATCCGCTGCAGTTTTAGCTCCTGGTTCCGAATATTAGCCCCAACGTGCCCCCAGTTTTGGCTGTTTACAGCCGGCACTTTAAGGGACTCACAGTTCTCTGGAGCTGTATACGTTTCTAAGGCCTCATTGACCACCTGCTCCTGTAGGGGTCTGTTGGAGAGGTGGTTAATGCTGGCCACTAGTTTGGCCTTTAACGGCCTCCTGCACGTGGGGCTGCCACATATCGGTCCACCACACCCAGCAGCTCTTCCTGTTCCTGCACCCCTTGCATACTCCCGACATCTTCAGCCAGCGTCCCCTCTTCTTGACCAGCCCAGTCCTGGTCACCAAAGCTACCCTCGGGTCAGGAGGAAGCAATGGACAGTGCACAAGACACTGTGGAGGGAGTGCCTGAACTCCCCCTGCGAGAGCGCCCCTCACGAAGTGCGTCTCGCTGGAGCTCCTGCTCCAGGAGCCACTCCATGCGGCTCATGCGGCTGTCTCCCCTCCCCGTGCGGGTGGAGAGACGTCCCCGTCCAACAAGTCAGAAGCCACTGGCCGGACGCTTCTTCGGTAGCTTTACTTCCAGCCCGCTGCTCAGGCGCTAGCGGGCTGGGCTCGGCACGGTGTCGGGGATAGCGGAGCGCCCGGTAAGCGGTCCTACAGCCTTGTTGCTGTCCCCCCCAGATGGAACGCTGCTCCGTGGAGTCGAGCGAGGGACAGGTTTGTCCAAGAGCCTTTCTTCTCTGCCTGAAATAAAGCAGAAGGCTCCCTGTGAAAGAAGACCCGACCTCAGGGTACTTACCTGACGGACCGTTCTTTCACCTGTAGCGGGAGCGCCTGACTCCCGATGCGGCCGCTGTTGCACTGCTGAACGCAATGCCGCGCATGCGTGCTGAGCGGGCTCTTCACGTAGTCACTCACGTGACTCCGAAGTAAAATCATATTCTGATCATTGCTATTCAGGGCTGCCTTCACTAGGAGGACAAATTAAACCCATCTTTTGCACAACACAAAATCTGATGCCAGAAGATGTTGTTCTGAAAAACTATCTCAACAGCTCTTCATGAACTCTGCAGCTTGGCTTCTTTGTCTTGCTAATTTTTCCAGTATACTTGCAGACAGATTAAAATCTTCCATGATCAGCCATGTACCTTTCCGACCATCGTGTTATAGCCTGTTCTGTTGTGTATTTACTCTCTCTCTCTCTCTCT